>NC_041393.1:470293807-470316412 GCF_002162155.2 Triticum dicoccoides
ACCGTTCGTCGACGTTGAGCCGATGCCCAAGCTGCGGTGGAGCTTTGAGTGGACGACAGTCGGCGAAGAGGCTGCAAGGTAGAAGATCTTGTGTGTGCAACCGGCGAAGGGATTGGCGCGACGGCGGCGGCAATAAAGCTCAATTTCGATGACGCTAGCGACCAACGAGAGTCTCAGAGTGGGGCGGAAGGGCAGTGGAGGGAGCGAGGTGTCGGCTGAGGCGCTCGGTGGTTGCTGGAAGCAACACCAGCAACAACGCAGCACGGGGTGGGGAGTTAGCAGGCGCGGGGTCGGAGGCCAAAACTTTTACTCCCAAGATGGGCAACTTAGTATATTTAAGAGTCGGGGCGGCTCTGAGTGGAAAATATCCTCCTTTAATAGCGATAGGGGATCGATTAGGTGCGATTTAGAGGAGGAAGAACGTATTTTTACTATGCTAAATCTCTAACACCTTTTAGGATGATTCTCACTTAGACGGTCCAGCAGTTGTCATCGGTTCGTTGGTGTATGACTGTGGTGACTGAAACTCGACCCACTGTCAATGCAACTAGCCTTCGCGAAAACTCCTGAAGCTATCATTTTGAATTGAGATAATTAGTTTTATGCCCCTAGTTGTATTCCATTCGGCTGTTTTACCCATAATTTTTAAAGAGTAAAATGCACTGGCGGTACTTGAACTTGCGAAGAAAGCACACTTTGGTCACTGTACTTCAAAATATGACCAATACGGTCACTCAATACGTCTACACGTGATTCTACGGTCACTGTTCACTGTACGCCACTCATCGCCGCTCCATTTGACCACTTGTTGACCAATCCGAGGCGACAGCTGGCGTTCGCAGGGGGTCTCCTGGGCTTTTTACAAGGAAACCCTTGGCTGGCTCTGTAATTCCTCCAGCCCCTTGTCCATTCAGCTTCGATCATAACGAAAGGGGTCAAGGAAATATGCCCTAGAGGTAATAATAAAGTTATTATTTATTTTCTTAATTAATGATAAATGTTTATTATTCATGCAAGAATTGTATTAACCGGAAACTTAGTACATGTGTGAATACATAGACAAAACATATAGTCCCTAGTATGCCTCTACTTGACTAGCTTGTTAATCAAAGATGGTTGTGTTTCCTAACCATAGACATGAGTTGTCATTTGATGAACGGGATCACATCATTAGGAGAATGATGTGATGGACATGACCCATCTGTTAGCTTAGCATTATGATCGTGTCAGTTTCATTGCTACTGCTTTCTTCATGACTTATACAAGTTCCTCAGACTATGAGATTATGCAACTCCCGAATACCAGAGAACACTTTGTGTGCTACCAAACATCACAACATAAAAGGGTGATTATAAAGGTGCTCTACAGGTGTCTCCGAAGGTGTTTGTTGGGTTGGCATAGATCGAGATTAGGATTTGTCACTCCGTGTTTCGGAGAGGTATCTCTGGGCCCACTCGGTAATACTCATCACTATAAGCCTTGCAAGCATTGTGAATAATGAGTTAGTTGTGGGATGAAGTATTACAGAACGAGTAAAGAGACTTGCCGGTAACGAGATTGAACTAGGTATGATGATACCGACGATCGAATCTCGGGCAAGTAACATACCGATGACAAAGGGAACAACATATGTTGTTAGGCGGTTCGACCGATAAAGATCTTCATAGAATATGTAGGAGCCAATATGGACACCCAGGTTCCACTATTGGTTATTGACCAAAGAGGTGTCTCGGTCATGTCTACATAGTTCTCGAACCCGTAGGGTCCGCACGCTTAAGGTTCGTTGACAATATAGTATTATATGAGTTATGTATGTTGGTGACCGAATGTTGTTCGGAGTCCAGGATATGATCACAGACATGACGAGGAACTCTGGAATGGTTTGGAGATAAAGATTGATATATGGGATAATAGTGTTTGGTCTCCGAAAGGGTTCCGGAATTCATCGGAAGGGGTTCCGGATGTTTCCCAAAATGTTTGGGTACGAGAACACTTTATTTGGGCCAAAGGGGAATGCCCACAAGGTTTTTAGAAAGTGCAAAAGGAAGTTTTGCGGAGTCTAGGGGCCAGACGCCGGGAACCCTGGCGTCTGGCCTTGGAGTCCGAGAAGGACTCTTGCCTTTCAGATGAAACCGACTTTGTGGAGGCTTTTACTCCAAGTTTCGACCCCAAGCCTCAACATATAAATAGAGGGGCACGGCTAGCACAAAAGACACATCAAGAACACCAAGCTGTGTGCCGGCAACCCCGTCCCCTCTAGTTTATCCTCCATCATAGTTTCCGTAGTGCTTAGGCGAAGCCCTGCGGAGATTGTTCTTCACCAACACCGTCACCATGCCGTCGTGCTGCCGAAACTCATCTACTACTTCGCTCGTCTTGCTGGATCAAGAAGGCGAGGACGTTATCGAGCTGAACGTGTGCTGAACACGGAGGTGCCGTACGTTCGGTACTTTATCGGGGCGGATTGTGAAGGTGTACGACTACATCAACCACGTTGATAAACGCTTCCGCTTAGCGATCTTCAAGGTTATGAAGATACACTCCCCCTCTCAGTGCTATGCATCACGTAGACAGATCTGGCGTGATCGTAGGAAGTTTTTTGAAATTACCGCGTTTCCCAACAGTGGTATCAGAGCCAGGTCCATGCGTAGATGTTATATGCACGAGTAGAACACAAAGTGTTGTGGGCGATAATAGTCATACTGCTTAACAACATGTCATACTTTTATTCAGCGGTATTGTTGGATGAAGCGGCTCACACCGACATTACGCGCACGCTTACGTGAGACTGGTTCTATCGACGTGCTTTGCACATAGGTGGCTGGTGAGTATCTGTTTCTCCAACTTTAGTTGAATTGAGTGTGGCTATGCCCGGTCCTTGTTGAAGGTTAAAACAGCACACTTGACGAAAAATCGTTGTGGTTTTGATGCGTAGGTAGGAACGATTCTTGCTAGAAGCCTGTAGCAGCCACGTAAAACTTGCAACAACAAAGTAGAGGACGTCTAACTTGTTTTTGTAGGGCTTGCTGTGATGTGATATGGTCAAGCATGATGTGATATAATTTGTTGTATGCGATGATCATGTTTTGTAACAAAGTTATCGGCAACTGGCAGGAGTCATATGGTTGTCGCTTTATTACACGCAATGCAATCGCCATGTAATTGTTTTACTTTATCACTAAGCGGTAGCGATAGTCGTAGTAACAATAGGTGGCGAGACGACAACGATGCTACAATAGAGATCAAGGTGTCGCGCCGGTGACATTGGAGATCATGACGCTGCTTCAGTGATGGAGATCATAAGCACAAGATGATGATGGCCATATCATGTCACATATTTTTCGATTGCATGTGATGTTTATCTTTTATGCATCTTATTTTGCTTAGTACAGCGGTAGCATTATAAGATGATCCCTTACTAAATTTCAAGGTATAAGTGTTCTCCCTGAGTATGCACCGTTGCTATAGTTCTTCGTGCTGAGACACCACGTGATAATCGGGTGTGATAATCTCTACGATCACATACAACGGGTGCAAGCCAGTTTTGCACACGCAGAATATTTGGGTTAAACTTGGCGAGCCTAGCATATGCAGATATGGCCTCGGAACACTGAGACCGAAAGGTCGAATGTGAATCATATAGTAGATATAATCAACATAGTGATGTTCACCATTGAAAACTACTCCATCTCACGTGATGATCGGACATGGTTTAGTTGATTTGGATCACGTGATCACTTAGATGATTAGAGGGATGTCCATCTAAGTGGGAGTTCTTAAGTAATATGATTAATTGAACTTTAATTTATCATGAACTTAGTCCTGATAGTATTTTGCAAATAATGTTGTAGATCAATAGCTCGTGTTGTTGCTTCCCTATGTTTTTATATGTGTTCCTAGAGAAAACTAAGTTGAAAGATGATAGTAGCAATGATGCGGACTGGGTCCGTGATTTGAGGTTTATCCTCATTGCTGCACAGAAGAATTATGTCCTTGATGCACTGCTAGGTGACAGACCTATTGTAGGAGCAGATGTAGACATTATGAACGTTTGGCTAGCTCAATATGATGACTACTTAATAGTTTATTGCACCATTCTTAATGGCTTAGAATCGGGACTTCAAAAACATTTTTAACGTCATGGACCATATGAGATGATCCAGGAGTTGAAGTTAATATTTCAAGCAAATACCCAAGTTGAGAGAGATGAAGTCTCCAACAAGTTCTATAGCTAAAAGATGGAGGAGAATAGCTCAAGAAGTGAGCATGCAAATTGCCTGGGTACTACAATTGCTTGAATCAAGTGGGAGTTAATATTCCACATAAGATAATGATTGACAGAGTTCTCTAGTCACCATCACCAAGTTACTAGAACTTTGTGATGAACTATAGTATGCAAAGGATGACGAAAATGATTCCTGAGCTCTTCGTGATGCTGAAATCGACGAAGGTAGAAATCAAGAAAGAGCACCAACTGTTGATGATTGACAAGATCACTAGTTTCAAGAAAAGGGCAAAGGGAAAGAAAGGGAACTTCAAGTATAATGGCAAGCAAGTTGTCACTCCGATGAAGAAGCACAAAGCTAGATCAAAGCCTGAAACTGAGTGCTTCTACTGCAAAGGAAATGGTCACTGGAAGCGGAAATGCCCTAAATATTTGGTAGATAAGAAGGATGGCAAAGTGAACAAGGGTATATTTGATATACAGGTCATTGATGTGTACCTTACTAGTGTTTATAGTAGCCCCTGGGTATTTGATACTTGTTCGGTTGCTAAGATTAGTAACTCGAAATAGGAGTTACAGAATAAATAGAGACTAGTTAAGGATGAAGTGATGATGTATTTTGGAAGTGGTTACAAGATTGATATGATCATCATCGCACACTCCCTAGACTTTCGGGATAAGTGTTGAACCTAAATAAATGTTATTTGGTGTTTGCGTTGAGCATGAATATGGTTAGATCATGTTTACTGCAAAACAGTTATTCATTTAAGACAGAGAATAATTGTTATTCTGTTTACATGAATAAAACCTTCTATGGTCATACACCCAATGTTAATGGTTTATTGAATCTCGATCGTGGTAATACACATATTCATAGTATTGATGCCAAAAGATGCAAAGTTGATAATGATAGTGCAACTTATTTGGGGCACTGCCGTTTGGGTCATATCGGTGTAAAGCACATGAAGAATTTCCATGCTGATGGATTTTTTGAATCACTTGATTATGAATCATTTGATGCTTGCGAACCGTGCCTTATGGGCAAGATGACTAAAACTCCGTTCTCCGGAACAATGGAACGAGCTAGTAACTTATTTAAAATAATACATACCGATGTATCCAGTCCAATGAGTGTTGATGCTTGTGGCGGGTATTGTTATTTTCTGACCTTCACAAATGATTTGAGCAGATATGGGTATATCTACTTAATGAAACAAAAGTCTGAAACATTTGAAAAGTTCAAAGAATTTCAGAGTGAAGTGGAGAATCATCATAACAAGAAAATAAAGTTTCTACGATTTGATCGTAGAGGAGAATATTTGAGTTACGAGTTTGGCCTTCATTTAAAACAATGTGGAATAGTTTCACAACTCACGTCACATGGAACACCACAGCGTAATGGTGTGTCCGAACATCGTAACCGCACTTTTATTGGATATGGTGCGACCTATGATGTCTCTTACCGGGTTACCACTATCGTTTTCGGGTTATGCATTAGAGACAGCTGCATTCACTTTAAATATGGTACCATCGAAATCCATTGAGACGACGCCTTATGGAACTATGGTTTGGCAAGAAACCAAAGTTGTCGTTTCTTAAAGTTTGGGGCTGCGATGCTTATATGAAAAAGCTTCAACCTGATAAGCCCGAACCCAAACCGGAGAGCTGCGTCTTCATAGAATACCCAAAGGAAACTGTTGGGTACACCTTCTATCACAGATCCGAAGGCAAGATATTCATTGCTAAGAATGGATCCTTTCTAGAGAAGGAGTTTCTCTTGAAAGAAGTGAGTGGGAGGAAAGTAGAGCTTGATGAGGCAATTATACATTCTCCCGAATTGGAAAGTAGTTCATCACAGAAATTAGTTCTAGTGATTCCTACACCAATTAGTGAGGAAGCTAATGATGATGATCATGAAACTTCATATCAAGTTACTACAGAACCTTGTAGGTTTTCCAGAGTACGATCTGCACCAGAGTGGTATGGTAATCCTATTTTGAAAGTCATGTTACTAGACTATGATGAACCTACGAACTATGAGGAAGGGATGATGAGCCCAAATTCCGCAAAATGGCTTGAGGCCATGAAATCTGAGATGGGATCCATGTATGAGAACAAAGTGTGGACTTTGGTGGACTTGCCCGATGGTCGGCAAGCCATATTAAATAAATGGATCTTTAAGAGGAAGACTGACACTAATAGTAGTGTTACTATGTACAAATCTCGACTTGTCGCAAAAGGTTTTCGACAAGTTCAAGGTGTTGACTATAATGAGATTTTCTCAACTGTAGCGATGCTTAAATCCATCCAAATCATGTTAGCAGTTGCCATATTTTATGAAATCTGGCAAATGGATGTCAAAAATACATTCCTTAAATGGATATTCCTTAAAGAAGAGTTGTATATGATGCAACCAGAAGGTTTTGTCAATCCTAAAGGTACTAACAAGGTGTGCAAGCTCCATCGATCCATCTATGGACCGGTGCAAGCATCTCGGAGTTGCAATATATGCCTTGATGAGTTGATCAAAGCATATAGTTTTATACAGACTTGCAGTGAAGCCTATATTTACAATAAAGTGAGTGGGAGATATGTAGCATTTTTAATATTATATGTGGATGAAATATTGTTGATTGGAAATAATATAGAATTTTTGGATAGCATAAAGGGATACTTGAATAAGAGTTTTTTCAATAAAAGACCTCGGCGAAGCTGCTTACATATTGGGCATCAAGATCTATAGAGATAGATCAAGATGCTTAATTCGAATTTCACAAAGCACATACCTTCGTAAAATTTTGAAGAAGTTCAAAATGGACCAGTCAAAGAAAGGGTTCTTGCATGTATTACAAGGTGTAAAGTTGAGTAAGACTCAAAGCACTACTAGGAAAAGGGCTATAGATGAGATGGACACTAATGGCGCACCTGTCATGAGGTGCGCCACTACTATATAGAAGTGGCGCACCATGTGCAGGTGCGCCATTAGTGTGGAAGACACTAATGGCGCACCAGGCACATGGTGCGCCACTAGTAACAATTTTTTTCCAAACATACTAATGGCGCATCATGGCACGGTGCGCCATTACTAGTGCTAACTAGTAATGGCGCATCATGGCACGGTGCGCCATTACTAGTGCTAACTAGTAATGGCGTACCGGCCACACAGTGCGCCACTACTGTTGTTTTATTTTTATTCTTTTTTTTGCAAAACTACTAATAGCGCACCATAGCATAGTGCATCATTACTAGTTTAAACTAGTAATGGCGCATTGTGCCACGGTGCGCCATTAGAATATATACTTTTTTTATATTTTTTTGCAAAACTTCTAATGGTGCAGCAGCAGCAGGTGCGCCATTAGTAACCAGGGTTACTAATGGCGCATTTGCAGGTGGTGCGCCATTAGTAACCTGGGACCAACAAGATATTTTGGACAACCCACCTACCCACTCACTTTCCCCACTTCATTCTCTCCACCTCCTCCTCCAAGCTTGTCTCGGCTTCCTCCTCCTCCTCACCTCATTTGCACCATAGATTCATCCAAATTAAGTGGTTAAATTACCTTTTTTGATAGGTAAGTAAGGGGGGAAGCTATATTTATGTTGTTCTCCCTCTCCAACAACGTGCACATGCACTTTTTGTGGCCTAGCTAGATCTATGTATGTTCGTGGTGTTGCATATGTTTGTGGTGTTGCATATATGTTTGTGTTTGCAGGTACCGGTATTTGAAATGCGATAGTTGCCAATATTTTGCCGGAATGTTGATTCATTTCCGTTTCGACGAGAATTTTGGCACTATGCATTCTGAAAGTAATGCTCGGGCGGGCGAGAAGACGAAGAATCTCCAGGACATGATCACGACGGTGATGCTATACACAGTCATCATGTAGAAGATGCCGGACATGATGATGACGAAGATGCCCGAGCAGACGAAGGGCATGATCATGAAGATGAAGATGCCGGCGGAGCAGACGACGATGGACCATCGATGGGTTGGGTGCAGGACCCTCATATTCAAGAGCTGCTTCATAAGTAGACGGATAACGCAAGAGCTGCCGCCCGAGAGAAAGCCAAGCTGGATCAACTGGAGATAGATGCGGTTACTCCATTGTATGAAGGATGCAGGCCCGAGGATACCCGCCTGAAAGTAACGCTCGTGGCTCTGGAGATGAAGGTAAAACACAAAATGACCGACGCATGCTTCGACAAGAACATGTCATTCTGGCACGAACGTCTTCCCAAGGGGAACAAGTGCCCAACCAGTTTCGAGGAGGCGAAGAAAATCGTGTGTCCTCTGGATTTACCGCACGTGAAATACCATGTGTGCATGAACAATTGCATCATTTATCAGGACGAGCACGCAGAGTCTACCATATGTCCGGTGTGCGGCGTCACTCGATACAAGAAGAGGAAGAAAGCTCCTCGAAAAGTGGTGTGGTACTTTCCGATCACTCCTCGTCTGCAGCGGTATTTCACGGATCCTAAGGTAGCAAAGCTCCTGCGTTGGCATGCGGATAGGGAGGAGAAGAAGCGAGAAGATGACGCAAATGACCCAGAGATAAATAAAAAAGACAAGATGGTGAGTCACCCAAAGGATGCGAGCCAGTGGCAAGCGTTGAACTTTGAACACCCAGAATTTGGGAAGGATCCAAGGAACATCGTGCTGGGCGCGAGCACCGATGGAGTCAATCCGTTTGGCAGCCAGAGAAGCACACATAGCACCTGGCCTGTGTTTGTGTGGATGTACAACCTTCCCCCCTGGTTGTGCATGAAGAGGAAGTACATTCACATGAGTATGCTAATTGAAGGGCCGAAACAACCAGGGAACGACATCAATCTGTATCTGGGGCTGCTGAAAGAGGAGCTAGACATGCTGTGGAAAACGCGAGCCAATACGTGGGATGCTGCAGAGAAAGAATATTTCCCGATGAGAGCCGCACTGCTCACGACGGTGCACGACTATCTCGGTTACGGATATCTCGCGGGGCAGGTGGTCCAAGGATTTTCTGGATGCGTTAGGTGAATGGAGGACACAACGTATCGCCAGCTAGATAGAGATCCCGGGTCTTCGAAAACCGTGTTCATGGGACATCAAAGGTGGCTTCGCGACGATGACCCGTGGAGGAAATGCAAGGATCTGTTTGATGGTGAAACCGAACCCCGAAGATGCCCGCGTACGAGGAGCTGCGAGGAAATAGACCAGCTGTTGAAAAATTGGAAAGATTGCCCACTGCCAGGAAAGAAGCAAAAGGCGCCAGAGCCGGGAAAGAAGCGAAAGACGCTAGAGTCGTTGCTGAAGGTATGGAAAACGAGGTCTGTTTTTTGGGACTTGCCGTACTAGAAGATCCATCGTCTACCTCACAGCCTTGATGTCATGCATATCATGAAGAACGTGTGCGAGAGTCTGCTTGGTACCCTGCTCAACGTGCCAGAGAGGACCAAAGATGGGCCAAAAGCAAGGGCAGACTTGAAATCAATGGGCATCAGGGAGGAGCTTCACGCTAATGATGATGATGATGAGGCGAAGCAGGACACGGAAAGTCGTCGCAAAGGCAAAAAGGACAAGAAGACCGGAAATGACTACCCTCCCGCGTGCTTCACTCTAAGTCAGGAGGAGATTGAGCAATTTTTCACCTGCCTCATCGGAGTAAAACTTCCTTACGGTTACGCGGGGAAGATAAGCAGATACCTAGACCTAGTGAAGCAGAAGTTCAGCGGGATGAAGTCTCACGACTGTCACGTGCTGATGACGCAGATACTTCCAGTTGCAATACGTGGGATCATGGACGCGCACGTCCGTGAAATGCTATTTGGCCTATGCAACTTTTTCGACGTCATCTCTCAGAAGTCGGTTGGCGTGAGGCAACTCAGAAGGCTACAAGAAGAGATCGTGGTGATACTATGCGAGCTTGAGATGTACTTCCCGCCCGCATTCTTCGACGTTATGGTGCATCTGCTGGTCCGTATCGTGGAGGATATCATCCAACTCGGGCCGACGTTCCTGCACAGCATGATGCCGTTCGAAAGGATGAATGGTGTCATCAAAGGATACGTTTGCAACATGTCATATCCAGAGGGAAGCATAGCCAGGGGCTTTCTGACCGAAGAGTGCATCTCCTACTGCACGAATTATCTAGGCATCGAGGACCCCGTTGGTCTGCCCGTCAACAGGCACCTCGGCAGGCTCGCTGGATGGGGTCACCGTGAGGGTCGCCGCGAAATGCATGTCGACTTCGAGGGTCGACTCGCCAACTTTGAAAGAGCAAACCTAGTCGCGCTACAACACATAGACGTGGTCGATCCTTGGGTGGTAGAGCACAAAACCTTTATTGAGAAGACGTACAATGACCGAGGCCAACAGAGGACGGACAGAGATATAATCAAAGAGTACAACTCATGTTTCACGCGTTGGTTCAAGCAGAAGCTTCTGTCGTACCCTTTACATGAGGATTCTTCCGCAGAAGAACAACTCATATTCGCCTTGTCACAGGGTGTCGAGCGCAACCTGATGACCTATGAGGCGTACTATATCAACGGCTACACATTCTACACCGAGGACAAGGACATGAAGAGCGATGGTTATCAAAACTTCGGGGTAACGATGGAATCCTACACCGGTAACGACAAGGACAGATACTACGGAAGGATCGAGGAGATCTGGGAGCTGAGCTACGCTGGAGAGAAGTTCCCGATGTTCCATGTCAGATGGGCCAAGAGCGTCCTAAAAGAAGACCGGTATTTCACCACTATGGTTATACCCGAAGCCAAATCCAAGACCGCGGGCGCAAACGTCACCGCGAAAAATGAGCCATGGGTACTGGCTTCCCAAGTGGACCAATGCTTCTTCATTACCGACCCGCCAAAGCCCAGTCGTGTTCTCGTGAGGAGAGGCAAAAGGAAGATCATCAGAATGGATGGAGTAGCTAATGAGCAAGACTTCGACAAGTATGGCGACCCGAAGATCGAACATGATGACGGCGATGAAGTAGCAGCATACACCACAAGAAGAAGCAGGACCACCCTACCTAAAGGACATCCGTTCCACAGAAGAACTCCATTTGTGAAAAACAAGGTCAAGAAGAATGTGAACAGATAGCTAGCTAGCTAAGATCGATTGTATTTAAATTGTAGTCTTCATTTCTCGATTGTATTTCATGGGCACTTTTTGAACTATCACGAATATTTTTAAATTTCATAGGCACTTTTTGAATTCATGAAAAAAATATTGAATATTCATGAGGACACTCGATCTCGATCCCCTTCCATCTTGATCGCTATCCCCCCTCGCCAGATCCCCCTTGCCAGATCCCCCTCGCCGCCGAGCACCCCCCGCACCCTCCCCCACTCCATCACCGCCGATGACCCCCGCACCCTCCCCCGCTCCACCGTCACAAATGAATGCAACTAAAAATCCAAAAAAACAAATTTGATTATATTTTCAAAAAACAAAGTTGATTATATTTTCAAATAACAAATTTGATGATATTTTTTTATATTCCTAAAGGTTTTCAAATAACAAATCTGATGATATTTTTCAAAAATTTATTACTGTTTCATATGCATATTCATTTTCTAAAAAATTATTAGATGCAACAAAATAATAATAATAAAAATCTTACATATGGCGCACAGCTGGCTGGTGCGCCATTGCTATCTAAAAAAATACATATGGCGCACGGTCACGCTGGTGCACCACTTGCTATGAAAAAAAACATTTCTGGCGGTGCGCCATTAGTAATCTTCCCCCATCCATACACTTCGTCCCTCCCTCGTCCCTCCCTCTCGCCAGCCACTTCGTCCCTCTCCATCCACCGCGCCGCTCCATCCCTTGTCCCTCCCTCCACCACGTCGCCACCATCGCTGCCCCGACCCACTGCGCCGCAGCCGCCCACGCGCCCCAGCCGCCTCCCTCTCCCCTTCCTCCCCCTCGAGTGCCGCCTCCCCCCGAGCCCCGCCTCCCCGCGAGCGCCGCCTCCCTCGAAACCCTTGAAACCCTCCGGAGATTTGGAGCCTCGGAGCCGCCGGAGACTTGGAGCCTCGGAGCCGCCCCACGTCCACCAGGAGAGGAGGCCCCACGTCCACCAGGAGAGGAGGCCCGCGACCTCCCCGTCGTCTATCCCCGCCTCCCCCAAGCTCGCCGTCTCCGCCCTCCGTCGTCTCCGCTCCGGCCACCACCTCATCGTGGTCAGGTAACCCTCCTCCCTCTGCCTCTCTTCTCCTCTCTTCCTCCTCTCCTCCCTCCCGCCCATGCCCTCTTCTTCTCTCTTTTGCTAGGTTTAGGTCAAATCCCTCTCGAATTTAGGTCAAATTAGGTTCAAAAAATTGTGGGAGTAGTGCCTAGCAAACATGAATAATTAGTACTCCATGTGCATTGGAGTACTTGGTACCTGCAAGATTTGGACACACTAAAAAAATGCACTGGACACACTGAAGAAAAATGCACTGTATCATGTATTTGTCCATGGTTTATAGACAAAAAAATGCACTGGACACACTGAAGAAAAATGCACTGTATCATGTATTTGTCCATGGTTTATAGATGAAAATGAGTTATTTTGCACTAGAGAATATAGTTGTGTATGCTGTAACCTTGTTTTAACTGCATCTTCGCACCTATGAGTTTTCCATCTTCTTTGCTACTCTGTTGGACATTAACCATTGCAAGCAGTGTGCTGCTACCACTGTCCTGCAAGGTAAGAGACATGTAGGACTGAAACTGGATCCAGTCTTGTTTGCAACTAGATACAGACTAATTGCAAATTGTGCTCTTTATTATATCCCAGTAAAATAAAGTATCGGATAAAGTATGTAGTGCTAGCTCCTAAGAGTGAGTAGAGCTATCTAGTCTCTGCAAGCAACTTAAAGCCCCAGTATTCAGTTGCTGGTCTGTTTGAGTAGTGGCATCTTTAGCTGGTGATCATTATCATATGAGCAGCTGCCTCTACTGAACCACATTCAACTATGACAGTAGCTCAAGTTTTTTATGGTATTCTTTGTGGTGTTAAGATGGAAACCTGGGATACTATTTCTGTTAGGAGATGGTGTCATATTAAGATGCATATATTGTTATGTTACGCAAATTGTATCATCTTGCCACTTAAGTCAGCCTTCCCTTTAAGCAGAAAATTCAGTTAGGAGCTACTGTCAAAAACTTGAGCTACTGTCAAAAAATTCAGTTAGGTACAGTTAGGAGCTATTGTCAAAAACTTGAGCTACTGTCAAAAAATACAGTTATGGCATCTAGAATTATGTCAGTTTTGTTTTGTAACTAGAAGACCAAAGTGTTAGGAATTCTGTCCAAACTGTAGTTTTCAGTATTCTGTCCAAACTGAAAACTGTTAAAAAGACCATGTGTTTTTTGGTCAAAATCTGCATGTAAAACTGAAATAATCAGTCATAAAGAATATCCTCATGACCATGTGTTTCTTGGATTTCTGTAATGATGATGGAACGTTATAAAGCATTGTACTCCAATGTGTATATATTGTTATTATTTTTCTGTAATGATGATGGAACATTATAAAGCATTGTACTCCAGTGTGTATATATTGTTATTATTTTTCTGTAATGCTGATGGAACATTATAAAGCATTGTACTCCAGGGTGTTGCTTTATTGTGATGCCTCTGAATTACTTGTGATCACATTGAGAAAGACTTGCAAAGATGATGATCATCTTTTATAGAAAACAATTTCTGTAAACACGTCAGTAACTTTGCTAGTTTGCTAGGTTTTGTCTCCAACCATTGTGTCGTGACGAATTTGCAGGTACCCCGAGAGGCCCTTGAGTGTGCCGGAATGTCGATTAACTTCCATCCCGGAAAATTCGGGTACTCCATATGTCCTATTTTCAGCAAAGGTCATGCTAAAATTTTCCGTGAATTTTAGCATGACTTTGCTAAAAATAGGACATATGGGGTACTTGCGACTAATGCATGGGCCGGGGTATCTTAGTACTTAGTTAAGTAGGATCAACTGCCCCGCCATTCTTGCTGCATTGAACCATAGGTGGAAATAGAGCCAAATGATTAGGCCCAACTTAGAATTCTCCTTAGCATCGATAAACCCTAGATGATAAACCCAACGTAGGTGGCAATAGAGCCAAGTGATTAGTGCCAAGTGATTAGGCCCAGCCTAGGGTGCCTCGACATCGATAAACCCTAAATCATGAAAACGTAACTTAGCATTTAGGGTGCCTCGGCATCGACAAACCCTAAATGATGAAACCTTGGCTTCTATAGGGTGCCTCGGTGTCGATGAGAACCTAAATGATGTACGCTTAGGCTTTTAGGGTGCCTTGGCATCGACAAACCCTAAATGATAAAAGCTTAGCTTTTAGGATGCCTCAGTGTCGACAAACCCTAAATGATGAGACCATGATCTTGTTCCTTGACAATAACCAACTTTTTGACCAAACTTTTTTCCTATTTAGAGCGAAACATGGCCAACAACGATGAGGCCGGCGGTTCGGGCAGCAAGCAATTCTGGGAGCTGTCCCTCCCAGGAGATGGAGGAACAACCTTGTCATGCCCAATATGCGATACTATCCTAAAGAGACTCGAAGGTCCCACCAAGGATAGAACCGCATATTGAAACGCTTTTGCAAGGTGGATATCATTACATCAACATTACATAATAGATGGGGATACATACAACAGGCATACACTGCCACATGAATACAACATCATCATACATAAGAGCATCATCCGACTACGGATGAAACACAAACAGAAACTCAAATGACATCCACCCTGCTAGCCCAGTTTGCCGAGCTGGAACCTATCCCCTGATCGAAGAAGAAGCAGAAGAAGATCTCCAAAACAAGCAAACCTCGCTCTCGCATCATGATCATCGCATAACCTGTACCTGCAACTATTGTTGTAGTAATCTATGAGCCACGAGGACTCAGCAATCCCATTACCATGGGTATCAAGACTAGCAAAGCTTAATAGGAAAGGAAGGGGTAAAGTGGTGAGGTTGCAGCAGCGACTAAGCATATATGGTGGCTAACATACGCAAATAAGAGCGAGAAGAGAAGCAACGGAACGGTCGTGAAGCTAGCAATGATCAAGAAGTGATCCTGAACTCCTACTTACGTCAAACATAACCCAAAAACCGTGTTCACTTCCCGGACTCCGCCGAGAAGAGACCATCACGGCTACACACGCGGTTGATGCATCTTAATTCGGATCTGGTGTCAAGTTATCTACAACCGGACATTAACAAACTCCCATCTGCCGCATAACCACGGGCACGGCTTTCGAAAGTTTATACCCTGCAGGGGTGTCCCAACTTAGCCCATGATAAGCTCTCGCGATCAACGAAGGATATTCCTTCTCCCAGGAAGACCCGATCAGACTCAGAATCCCGGTTTACAAGACATTTAGACAATGGTAAAACAAGACCAGCAAAGCCACCCGATGTGCCGACAATCCCGATAGGAGCTGCACATATCTCGTTCTCAGGGCAACACCGGATGATACATCCTACGAGTAAAACCAGACCTCGAGTTTCCCCGAGGGCCCCCGCAGTCTACTCGGTTCAGACCAACACTTAGACAAGCATTGACCCGGGGCGGGGGGCTAAAATAAAGATGACCCTCGGGTTAATTACTCCCAAGGGAAATGTAGGTGGTGGTGAGGCAAATGGTAAAACCAATGTTGGGCCTTGCTGGAGGAGTTTTATTCAAAGCGAACTGTCAAGGGGGTCCCATAAATCACCCAACCGCGTTAGGGACGCAAAATCCGGGAACATAATACCGATATGACAGAAACTAGGGCGGCAAGAGTGGAACAAAACACCAGGCATAAGGCCGAGTCTTCCACCCTTTACCATGTATATAGATGCATTAATTAAATAAGAGATATTGTGATATCCCAACATAAACTTATCCACCATGGAGCAATCTTCAACTTCACCTGCAACTAACAACGCTATAAGAGGGGATGAGCAAAAGCGGTAACATAGCCAAGCAACGGGTTTGCTAGGAAGGGTGAAAAAGGTTAGAGGCTGACATGGTAAATTGGGAGGCTTGATAAACAGGTGATAGGTAGCGCAGCAAAGCGATAGAACGAAGCAACTAGCATGACAATGATAGTAGTGAGATCCAGGGTAGCTGTCATCTTGCCTGAAATACCGCGAGGAAGAAGAACGAGTCCATGAAGAGGATGAAGCCACGAAGACGAACCAAGCATAGACGAACGAATCCTCACGATCGCAACGAAACGGGAAACTATCGAGAAGAAGCACACAACATGGTAAACACACCACACATAAACATGACATGATGCACAAACAAGTATGATGCATGACCAGGCTACATGAAGCTACTCATGGCAAGAGATGATGCAAACAAGAACAACACATCAAAGCAAGTTTAAATGAGGCCGGAAACAACATATAACAATTCCGGTAAGTCCTCATATGCAAGTTTCGAAACTGGTCCAGATCTTAATAAACCTTATGTTCAAGTTGTTAAACAGCAAGTTAAGATGCACCAAGATGATCTACACGAGATTCTAGTCAAGTTACATATAAAGTTCGTTTAATTCGGAGCTACGACCTAGAAGATATGAGCAAAACAAGTTAAACATGACATTGATGCAAAATGCATACAAACATCAAGCAAACACACCAAAACGAGGATGCAACATGATAATATGAAACTAAACGCAATTCTAAGCAAGTTTCATATAGATCACACTCAAAACGGAGCACCAGTTCAACACACACACATGAAACAAGTTATAGCAACAATCTGTCCAAAACAGCAACTAGGCATATTGCAAGCATCGAAACAACATGGTATAGCACCTTAACATAAAAACAAGAGGCATGGACATTATGTAAAGGTAAAGCATAACAAAACATGAACACTGAGCTATCTCCATAAATCACTAGAACATGCTCAAAAAGACATGGCAAGATTGCAAATAATAACAGTTTACAGACTTAGCAGAAATAACATCAGGTTGCAATGTTTAGAGCTATCAAACAACATGCTACAGGAACTTATCATAGAAACTTAAGGCATGACATGATACTAATAAATACATAGAACAAAAGTCCTTTACTGACCATGAGCCAAAAAGGATCATAAGATACGATGGCACCCATGTAAACATGGCAAGTTATATGACAGATTCAAACATGGCAGGAACAACGATAAGTAGGCATGTTGGTGAGCTTTTACCACTCACCATAGAGCATTACATGGCATGGCAAGGTGACTAACAGTAAGAAGACATGTTTATGAATCTAAGCATGGCAAGAGCAGGTTCATAGGGTGCATGGATCACTAGTAAAACACATGGCACAAACTGAACTTAATGTTAACAGGCTGACAACAACATTATTTAGCAATTTGAGAGCAAGATATGAACAAGATACAACAGGCTATAAATGCAACCAGGGGCATGGATGGATAGAGCATGACATGTATAATCAAACATCCTTAGTGAACATCTCCAGGTTATGCATAGAATGACTTGTAGCAGCAGGTTTACATAGCATCATGATGTAGCAGATTCAGACTAGCAAAACAGCAACAGCAAGTACCCTACTTAACAAGCTTGATGCACTCAGTACAAGACTCAAAAAAAAATAAATGGATGGCATCCCTGTAAAGATGGCATGACATAGCTCAAAACTCATGTAGAGCTCATGCTCATAAGATGCACACATCAAATGCAACAAAAATGACAAATCACCAAGTTATAACAGTTTCAGCCGATTAACATCATATAGCTCTCTTGCAGCAATGGTTCAGGCATCAAGATAATCTCAAACAAGCATGACACAATAGAACAAAATGAAGAGCATCTCATGACGAACATTTTGATATATCACACGCACAAAACGGAGCAGTATGCATGGAGTTATGATGCGGTGAGTAGTGCTCGAAAATATGCAATTATTTTGGGACATAGGGAAATCGGGGTCAACCTTCGGTTATCTCAGATCCAGATCCGGGGCGCGGGAACCAAGGCGGCGGCTCGAGCTGGCCGGAGTGGGAGAGGACGGCGGCCGGAGGGGTCGGAGAGGGGCGGAGGAGGCCGGGGGCGGCGCCGGAGCCCGGCGAGGCTACGGGAGAAGGCTGGCGCTGGAGCAGTTGCGGTGGCGCGCGGGGCGCGGCCGGGCGGCGCGGCCACCGGGGCGGAGAGGACGGCCGGCGGGCGCGGGAGGCGAGCCGCGGGGAGGTCCGCGGTGGTGGCGAGGCGCGGCGGCGCCGAGGCGGCGGAGGCGCGCCGGAGGGAGGAGCTAGGTGGCGCCAGCAGGAGGCGGGAGGCGGACGGCGGCGAGTCGGGCCCGGGCGGGCCGCCGATGGGCTTCGTGGGCCCGCGCGGCTGGGCAGGAGAGAGAGAGGGCGTGGGGGCAACGGTGATGACGTGGCAGCCGCCGATTGGCCGGGCGACGTGTCCGGCGGACATGTCCAGCGGCGCGAGGAGGAAAAAGACTAGGGTTAGGGGAGGATTCATCCGCGAATTTCGGGGGAGGTGGCCTATTTATAGATTCTGGGAGCTAGTAGAGTCCAAATGAGGAGCGGTTTTCGTCCACGCGATCGTGGTTGAACGGCGGAGAGCATGGAGGGGGTTTAGATGGGTTTTGGGCTAGTTTGGAAGGTGTTGGGCTGCAAAGAGAAAGGGGGGTTTCGGGCTGCGCAGTTAACCGTTGGAGTATCAAACGGACTCCAAATGGCACGAAACTTGATAGGCGTGCTACCGGTGGTATACCAAGGCTGCTCGGCAAACCTCGGGCCATTCCGAGAAAGTTTAACACCTGCACACGAAAAGAGGCAAAAGGGGGCGTCGGGGAACATAGGAGTGCCGGATTGCAAAACGGACAACGGGGAAAATGCTCGGATGCAAGAAACGAACACGTGTGCAAAATGAAATGCACATGATGACATGGAAATATGCAACACGCAAGGAAATGACATGGAAACGATGGTGAATAACTAGCACACACCTGGCGCATCGAATCCGGGGCGTTACAAACCTCACCGCTATGAGCACGCCGCGGAAGACACCGATCCTGACTACACAACCCCTAGTGGCGTCCGGGATGACACCACTGATGGTGCCGCCGAGGATGCCACCACTGATGGTGCCGCCGAGGATGCGACCACTGATGATGGCGGCGCACGCACAGATGGCAGCCAACCGAAGAACCAACGGAAGGACCGGCGCCCGAACGCGCTCCGCAACGTCAAGGAGGAATTTACTCAAGTGGACTCCGACGGGAATCCAACGGAGCCCAAACATATAGTCAAGGGGTACTCGGTTCATCTCGGGTGCATTCTCCAGAGCACTGTCTCGATCAACACCGAGAACCTTAGGCATAAGGACTGAGGGAATTTTCGCAACCTCCTCTTCACGAAGCTGCACGAATGATACAAGTTCCCTGTTGAATTTGAAAACACACGCCTCTCAGGGAATAAAGTGAACAGTGCCGCCCTCACGAGGATGAGCACGGCCCTGTCTACTTGGAGAAGCGCGGTGAAGAGAATGATTGAGAAAGGTGATAGTTATGAGAAGATCAAGGCGAAAAATCCTTCGATCAGCGAAGATGATTACAAGGAGTTCAAGATCAAGTGCGAGAGCAGTGCAACCTCCGAATCAAGTCAGTGGGGGAAAGAAATGCGGGAGTTGAACTTATGGGAACACAAACTCGGTCCCGGCGGTTACAAAGTGGCGGAGCCTATATGCAACAAGGAGGACGCGGAGCGTGCCGAGCTAGGCCTACTGCCCCGCTTCGAGAAATACAGCAGTGACAAGCAGACCAGGAACTATGTCAGGGCCCAGTACAAGGAGGACCCGATAACAAAGGAGCTTACCACAGATCCGAAGACCAGGGCGCTTGAGCTTGTTCTGGCGAAGGAGACAGAAAGCAGTAGCGCGGGGTCGTCTCAGAGCACCCCTGCTTGGGACAGCACTCTAAATAGGGCGTTGAACGTAATGAAAACAAGGATAAGCTTAGTAAGTCATCGTCAGCTGGTCGTGTGGCCGACAAAGGCTTGTCCACAAAATGGTCATCATACTATACAGCTCGTGGGCGAAAGGAGAAAAAGACCAGCTCGGAAAGCCAGTCGCGCGAGGTTGAAGAACTCAAGGCACAAGTGGCGCGAATTCCGGAGATTATCCAAGAGCAAGTGCAACAACAACTGGGAACGACGCTCACCGGCATTATGCCTACCTTGATTCATGGGCTGACGACGTGGATTGCGGGTGGCCAACAGGGGCCGCCCCCGATTCCCAGCTTCACGGCCAGCAACTTGCACAACGCGCAGGCGGCACCATTGGTGTCTCCGGCGGCGCCATTGGTGTCACCGGCAGTGGTGGTATTGGTGTCTCCGGCACCGGCACGGGCATTGGAGCTTAATGCACCCGGGTGTACGCCGTCCGGCACCTCGCCAGCAAGCGGCCCCTCCGTCAGTTGCACGCCCGCCGTTGGCGGTGCCTCAACATTAGACGAGCTCGACACCATCATCACGGTAACTAATTAAGCCTCTCGGCCGAGGACTTCATCTCCTTTTGCCTTTGACTGGGCATCCCTGACGCCCTACATGTTTTCGCAGGGCACCGCCGACGTTCCGTGCACTCTCCTGCACTTCGGGAACGACGAGTTGGTCGATGCACTACTAGGAAAAGGGCTATAGATGGAAATGACACTAATGGCGCACCACCCTCTGATGCGCCATTAGTGTTGAAACTACTAATGGCGCACCCTGACCACGGTGCGCCATTAGTACCAATTTTTTTTGAACTAGTGCGCCTGTCCAAACATACTAATGGCGCATCCCCTGGTGGTGCGCCATTACTAGTTGTAACTAGTAATGGTGCACCATCCAGGAGGTGCGCCACTAATGTTATTTTTTTTATTATTGCTTTTATTCCTTTTTTTGCAAAAGTTCTAATGGCGCACCGCCAGGGGGTGCGCCATTAGTAACCTGGATTACTAATGGCGCATTTGTTGCTGGTGCGCCATTAGTAAGTGGGCAACAACAAGATATTTTGGACACCTCTCCTCCCACACTCACTTTCTCCCCACTTCATTCTCTCCACCGCCTCCTCCTTGTCTCGGGTGCCTCCTCTTTTTCACCTCATTTCCACCATAGATTCATTCAAATTAAGTGGTTAAGTTACCTTGTTTTGCTAGGTAAGTAAGGGGGGAAGCTATATTTATGTATTCTCCCTACAAACAATGTGCACATGCACTTTTTATGGCCTAGCTAGATCTATGTATGTTCGTGGTGTTGCATATGTTTGTGGTGTTGCATATGTGTTTGTGTTTGGAGGTGTACCAGTATTTGAAATGCGATAGTTGCCAATATTTTGCCGGAATGTTGATTCATTTCCGTTTCGGCGAGAATTTTGGCATTAAGCATTCTTTTTGGTCCTATTTTTAGGGAAAGTCATGCCAAATTTTTTCTTGGTTCTAAAATATCGTTTTGCTCTACCCCGCAGGCGACCATGGTCCGCACGATGACCGAAGGCATCGTGAATAGGTTTTTGAGGTCCGCGAAGGCCGAGATGCTTCAAAAGAACGAGACGGAGATAAGATGTCCGTGTCGAAGATGCAAGCTGAATAGCCTTATTGCGGACCCGGATTCCGGGCAGGTGCGGGACCACCTGCTCTTGCGTGGTTTCATGGATGGCTATCGGTGGCAAGGTGATGATGATGACTACGAAGTCGTTCATGGGGGCCGGGCAAGAAATGAGGAAGGGCAGCAAGACAACCACCGCGGCTCGGGGGGGCGAGAAGACGAAGAATCCCCAGGAGATGATCACGACGGTGATGCTGTACACAGTCATCATGTAGAAGATGCAGGACATGATGATGATGCCGGCGGAGCAGACGACGTTGGACCATCGATGGGCTGGGTGCAGGACCCTCATATTCACCGCGAAAAATGAGCCATGGGTACTGGCTTCCCAAGTGGACCAATGCTTCTTCATTACCGACCCGCCAAAGCCCAGTCGTGTTGTCGTGAGGAGAGGCAAAAGGAAGATCATCGGAATGGATGGAGTAGCCAATGAGCAAGACTTCGACAAGTACGGCGACCCGAGGATCGAACATGACGACGATGATGAAGTAGCAGCATACACCACAAGAAGAAGCAGGACCACCCTACCTAAAGGACGTCCGTTCCACAGAAGAACTCCATTTGCGAAAAAGAAGGGCAAGAAGATTGTGAACAGATAGCTAGCTAAGATCGATTGTATTTAAATCGTAGCCTTCATTTCTCGATTGTATTTCATGGGTACTTTTTGAACTATCATGAATATTTTTAAATTTCATGGACACTCGATCTCGATCCCCCTCCATCTCGATCGCTATCCCACCTCGCCAGATCCGGCCCCCCTCACCGCCGAGCACCCCCC
>NC_041393.1:470317311-470328516 GCF_002162155.2 Triticum dicoccoides
GCGCCGCAGGACCTAGACTAGACGCCCAAGGTACGACCACCTCCTCCTTACTTCTCCATTCCGCAAGTCCATAGCCTCCTCTCACGTGCTTGCTTCCTTCTCCATTCCACTGATTCTGGTCAGTGTGTGTATGCTTATTGATGGCAAATAACAAAGTTGAATCATATTAGTTTTAGATTCGTTGAAATATTAAGTCCTTAGTTGAAAGGTTGCAATGAGCAGTTTGCATTGTCCATTTGTGCCATTTTCTGCTTCTAATTTTGTTGGTTCTTCTAGCAAGCATATTCCATTGATCCTGATTGAATTCCCTTACCATTTTGTCTATCTGTGGTTCTTTACTTCGGTGATGTAATCATTTTAAAGTTTGACCTAGATACTATAATTAATAAATAGTTGTGAATAGTATATATCGAGAGGACTCCACTATGCAACCTTTGACATGCTCATCACATACTGTTATTTATAGTGAACCTTCTTTACTTGTATTTACAGGGCTAGTGATGATCATATGCACTAGTTACTAGTAGATGCTTATCGACCCAATTTGAGCAGCAGAGCACTAGCACCAAGCTCTGGGTTTTGTTCGGTACACTCTGAGATGTAGATGCCTGAAAGATAAACATGTTGTTTGTCTACAAAAAAAAACTTAATTACTATTATGGGCTAGTGATGATCATATGCACTAGTTACGAGTAGATGCTTTTTTATCCTCAGATTGGCGTCTAGTGTTCATAGAAATATATGATTATCTTTGTTGTATAAACTGACTGGCTGCCAAGTTACAACTTACTGGTGAAAGTTCATTTTTTTTATCAGTGGCATATGAGTGGCAGAAAAGTGGCTAGCCTCGTCTGCATATATGAGCATATAGATCAACAAAAAATAAACCCATTCGGCAAGAACATTTATGCACCTATTTACTAGAAGAATGAATAAATGAATGTCAGGGCTAGAGATCATTACTGTTTGTTATCCAGGAAATACAAAAGTTTGGATTGTTGAATGCATTCTGAATTCTAGCTATACAAAAGTTTTTTCCTTCTGAAATGTGTTTTTCTTCTTCTTCCTGTTTTGAGCAGTTTGCGTAAGTTTTCTGAAATGATGATGTATTTTTCTTAATTCAGCGAACCGTGAGATGGACTTAGAAGAAGAAACTGTCTCCTGATTGCAGTTGATTAATTAGTATATATGTTGTAGACTTGTAGCATACCTACCTCTATATGGTTTTATATTTCAACTTGGTTTCTGAATATTCCAAACCACACACGAAGTCCTTTCTTACAAGAAGAAGTTTCTCTTCATAACAGTGAACAAAACTACTGTCAATCAGCTCAGTTCTAGTGCTGTTGGATTTTTTTAATTGGCTTCTTGCAGTTTTGAAAATTCAGTTTATTCGGTTACTGAAAATTCAGTTAATTCAGTTAGGCACACAAATTTCAGAACTTTTGTGTGCCCTAGTACTTGGTGTTTGTAGAAAACCAGGAGTGTCAATGGGACTAGAATTCACTTGTTCTTATATGGGTTTGTAAAACTTGTTCATGTACTGAACTACTAATGCCTTGTGATGCTCTGAATTACTTGTGATGCCTCTGAATTACTTGTGATCACATGTAGAAAGACTTGTAAAGATGATGATCATCTTTAACAGAAAACAATTTGTGATGATTTTGCTAGTTTGCTGGGTTTTGTCTCCGACCATCGTGTCGTGATGATTTTGCAGGTACCCCGAGAGGCCCTTGAGTTTGCCGGAATGTCGATTAACTTCCGTTCCGGCAAATTCGGGTACTCCATATGTCCTATTTTCAGCAAAAGTCATGCTGAAATTTTCCGTGAATTTTAGCATGACTTTGCTAAAAATAGGACATATGGGGTACTTGTGACTAATGCATAGGCCGGGGTATCTTAGTAGTTAATTAAGTAGGATCAAGTGCCCCGGCGTACTTGTGACTAATGCATGGCTTTTAGGGTGCCTCGGTGTCGATAAAAACCGAAATGATGAAAAGTTAGGCTTTTAGGGTGCCTTGGCGTCGAAAAACCCTCAATGATAAAAGCTTAGATTTTAGGATGCCTCGGTGTCGACAAACCCTAAATGATGAGACCATGATCTTGTTCCTTGACAATAACCAACTTTTTGACCAAACTTTGTTTCTATTTAGAGAGAAACATGGCCCACAACGATGAGGCCGGGGGTTCGGGCGGCAAGGCATTCTGGGAGCTGTCCCAGGAGATGGAGGAACAACCTCACTTGTATGAGGCCGCCGCCTTCCCCACCGATCCTGAGACCACGGATGGTGCCGCCGAGGATGACCACACTGATGCCACCACTGATGGTGCCGCCGAGGATGCCACCACTGATGATGGCGGCGCACGCACAGATAGCAGCCAGCCGAAGATGCAACGGAAGGACCGGCGCCCGATCGTGCTCCGCACCCTCAAGGAGGAAGTTACTGAAGTGGACTCCAACGGGAATCCAACGGTGCCCGAACGAATAGTCAAGGGGTACTCGCTTCAGCTCGGGTGCATTGTCTGGAGCACCGTCTCGATCAACACCGAGAAGCTGAGGCATCCTGACCGAGGGAATTTGCGCCACCTCCTCTTCACGAAGCTGCACGAACGATACAAGTTCCCCGCTGAATTCGAAAACACAAGCCTCAAAGGGAATAAAGTGAACAATGCTGCCCTCACGAAGATGAGCAAGGCCCTGTCTACTTGGAAAAGCAATGTGAAGAGAATGATCGAGAAAGGTGAGAGTTATGAGAAGATCAAGGAGAAAAATCCTTAGATCACCGAAGATGACTACAACGACTTCAAGATCAATTGCTCGAGCACCGCAAGCTCCCAATCAAGTGAGTGGGGGAAACAAATGCGGGAGCTGAACATAGGGGAACACACACTCGGTCCCGGCGGTTACAGAGTGGCGGAGCCTATATGGGACAAGGAGGAGGCGGACCGTGCCGAGCAAGGCCTACCGCCCCTCTTCGATAAATACGGTGACAAGCAGACCAGGAACTTTGTCAGGGCCCGGTACAAGAAGGACCCGAAAACAAAGGAGCTTACCACGGATCCGAAGACCAGGCGGCTTGAGCTTGTTCTGGTAAGGAATACACCCCCGCGTAATTAGCTCCATATGGTTGCATTCTAATTAATGAAGCCGAATTTCTAAATGGTTCACATTCCTTCCGCAGGCGACTGAAAGCAGTAGCGCGGGGTCGACTAAGAGCAACCCTTGGGACACCACTCTAAATAGGGGGTTGAATATAATGAAGAACAAGGATAAGCTCAGTAAGCCGACGTCAGCTGGTCGTGTGGCCGGCAAAGGCTTGTCGAAAAATGGGGGTCATACTATACCGCTGGTGTGCGGAAGGAGAAAAAGACCAGCTTGGAAAGCCAGGCGCGAGAGGTTCAAGAACTCAAGGCACAGGTGGCGCGGATTTCGGAGATTGTCCAAGAGCAAGTGGAACAACGACTCGGAGCGATGATCACCGCCCTTGTGCCTACCTTGATCTCGGGGTTGAGTGCGTGGATTGCGGGCGGCCAACAGGGGCCGCCCCCGATTCCTAGCTTCACGGCCAGCAACTCGCATAATGCGATGGCGGGGCCATTGGTGCCTCCGGCGGAGGCGGCATTGGTGTCTCCGACGCCGGCACGGGAGCTTAATGCACCCGGGTGTACGCCGGCCGGCACCTCTTCAGCAAGCGGCCGCTCCGTCAACTGCACGCCCGCCGTTGGCGGTGCCTCGACATTAGCCGAGCTCGACGCCATCATCACGGTAACTAATTAAGCCTCTCTCGGCCGAGGACTTCATCTCCTTGCCTTTGACTGGGCATCCCTGACGCCCTACATGTTTTTGCAGGGCGCCGCCGACGTTCCGTGCACTCTCCTCCACTTCATGAACAACGAGTTGGTCGATGTCGCCAAGGGCAAAATCGTTCAACCGGGCAACCCCTTGTTCCACGGTACCCAGATGCCACCCAACTTGTTTAGGGTTCAACTGGTTCGGGTGCTGCCAGGCTGCGACGACTTGTTACCTCCGATTCGACCCGTCGGGGCTGACGATGATGACGTGATGACCCTCAGCGCCTGCCTGAGTTGGCCCCTGCTTTGGCCGAAGAGCCAGATTCGTTTGGGGGCGGGGGACACCACCCCAAAGACAACACCGCCAGTCGTGTCGGCGCCAAGTCGGCCCCATGGCAAGACAGCCGTAACGGTGCCGGACATCCCTATGCCACTGGATCCAAACATGCATATGGCACAGGATCAGAACGACGACGACGACGACGATGATACATTTGGCAACGTCGATCAGTACTTTGCCGAGCATGGGTACGATGGCGACTTCATGGGGCCTCCTTCTCAAGAACCAAACCCAACAAAAGACGTGTGCGATCTAGCTCGTACTGCGGAGAAGCCAAGTTGCAACAGGCGCCGTCTGGCGTTCAGCTCTCAGGAGACGCCTCCATCTGCCGACTTCACCGAGCCTCAGATAGGCGAGGTGCAAAATATTATCAGCCCCAACACACTCAAGAAGGCGGTCTGTGAGCAGAACTCGGTCCCATTACAGGAGAAGAAGAAGGAACGCAAAAGAAAGACTAAGAAGGGTGCGAGCCAGCCGGCACCGAGTACGATCCGTGCTCAGGACGGGCCACCTTCACCGCAGGATATCTCGAGGAGGGTGCATGTGGCGGGTAGGGCGATGCTACCGACAAATATGCTCAATGCTGCAACCGGTGCTATGCGGAGTCTGCATGACAGTGTTCTTGCTTTGGAGAAGCGGCGTCTCAGGGAGAAGGATGTGGCATACCCGGTTTTCGCGGCCAAGGTGCCAGAGGGCAAGGGCTTTGTGGATAACTCCATCGGGCGTATGATCGTCCTGCGTTTTGATGACATCCACGCTATGTTGAACCTTCATCCGCTGCACTACACCTTCGTTCGGCTATTTTCGCTGAGTATGGAGATGCGGATCATTCGCGACAAGACCCCGGACATCGTGATAGTCGACCCCTTCTACATGCGTGCCAAGATCTTGGGCAGCGCTGGGGACCGGCAAGTCGCGAGTTCTTACCTCGAAGGCGTCATTCTGGCAAACCAAGATAATGATAACTTCCTCGTGCCTTACTTTCCCGAGTAAGTCCTCCCCTCAACCGGCCCGTAACATATGAATTCTTACTTTTCGATCGTTTTTCTTTTAACATTCCGTGTTTTCTGCAGTGACACACGTTGCACGCTCATCCTCCTAAGCCCCAAATATTCCATGGCCACGTATTTCGACCCGGACCGTCAGTCGAACGTAGACTACACAAATGTCAAGAAGGTTCTTGATGATGTTCTCCCCGGCTACGCCCAATCTGGACGCACCTTCACCAGGCCTATTCGTAAGTACGGCAAGCATGTGTTCTCCCACAATACGACGTTCTGCTGCGTCAAGCAGCCGCCTGGCGGTCAGAAGGGTGCCTACTACGCCATCCATCACATGCGGGCGATCGTACGGGACCATCATCAACTTCTGCTACCGAGTAAACTCAAAGATTGGGCCGCGAGCGTGTCGGCAATCCAGGACGCGGACCTCCGACAAGAATTCTTTCGCATCCAGTCGGAGTTTGCGGAAATCATCCATCAAGATGTCCTTCGTACCTCGGGGCAGTTCTACCTCAGAAATCAACCGTCCAACAGTGACATCGACACAATGCTACAAATGAAGGATGACAACGCCCGTTCTTTCATGACTCCCACGATAGACGGCGGCTTCATCCACGCTCCGGTCCCTTGAGTCGAGTTGTCTAGTTCTGAAACATCGATTGGCTCATGTTGTAATTAAACTTTAATGAACTTGTAGTATGTCTCTTTGGTTTCGAGAGTCGTTAAACTTAGATGTAATCGATGCTATTAATGTCTTCCTTTTCTCTTCCGATCGTTCTGTTGCATAATTATATATTGCTTATGTATTGTCTGTGAATTGGTACTAACGTTTCGTTTGGCTAGTGCATAGCGATGCCGACGTATGTCATGTACAAGGGTAAGGTTCCCGGAGTCTACGATGACTGGGAGGAGTGTCGGAGACAGGTTCACCGATTCAGCGGTAACAGTTACAAAGGGTACACCACTAGGGCCGAGGCCGAATCTAGATACGCCCGCTATCTAGCGGGAGAGGGGAGGGAGCGTTGGAGGAACCGGATGAAGACGAGTTTCATCGTGATGATGCTCATCATGATGACCGCAGCTCTCTTCTATGTGATGGTAGTTTAGATGATCGATATCGACTTGTAATGTGAAGACAAACTCGCTACTCGCGGTCTCGAGACTTGTAATATAATGTTCTATCTTTGTTCGGTCTTTTTAATTCGGAGACTAATATGATGAATTGTATTCGGAGACTAATATGATGAATTGTATTCAAAGACTAATCTTCTATTGTATTCGATGAATCTGTTGTTGATGTGTGCTGTCTATATTTTGTCAAACTATACATTTTGTAACCTGTGCAAAAAACAAAAAATAAAAAGATAAAAAAACCTAATATTCATACTAATGGCGCATCACAGGACAGTGCGCCATTAGTATGACAGTGCATACTAATGGCGCATCACTGGGTAGTGCGCCATTAGTATGCTGCGGTTACTAATGGCGCATCCAGTGGTGGTGCGCCATTAGTATGCCAAAGCACCTGGGTATACATGGCCCCTGGGAGGCATACTAATGGCGCACACTGGCCTATACTAATGGCGCACCCGCGGTGCGCCATTAGTATACCAGATACTAATGGCGCACCAGGTGGTGCGCCATTAGTAAAAATTACTAATGGCGTGCTGTTAATGGCGCACCACAGATGCGCCATTAATGGCCATATTAGGTGCGCCATTAGTAGGGGTTTTTCTAGTACTGATGTCGCCAAGGGCAAAATCATTCAACCGGGCAACCCTGTGTTCCACGGTAAACCGATGCCACCCACCGTGTATAGGGTTCAACTGGTTCGGGTGCTTCCAGGCTGCGACGAGTTGTCCTCCGATTCGACCCGCCGGGGCCGACGAAGATGATCTGATGACCCTCAGCGCCTGCCTAAGCTGGCCCCTGCTTCGGGCGACGAGACAGATTCATTTGGGGGCGGGGGACACCACCCCACAGACAAAACCGTCAGTCGTGCCAGCGCCAAGCCATGGCAAGAACGCCGCAACGCTACCGGACATGCCGGACATCCCTATGGCACAGGATCCGGACATGCATATGGCACAGGATCCGGACGACGACGACAACGACGACGGTAGATTTACCAACGTCGATAAGTACTTTGCCGAACATGGGTATGGTGACGAGTTCGGCGGGCCTCCTTCTCAAGAACCCAACCAAGACGACCGCGGTCTAGCTGGTACGGCAGAGAAATCCAATTGCAACAGGTGTCGTCTGGCGTTCAGTTCTCAGGAGACGCCTCCAGGTCCCGCCTTCACCGAGCCTCAGATAGCTGAGGTGCGAAATATTATCAGCCCCAACACGCTCAAGAAGGCGGTCTGTGAGCAAAACTCGGTCCCATTACAGCAGATCAAGAAGAAGGGACAGAAACGAAAGACTAACAAGGGCGCCGGTGCGAGCCAGCCGGCACCGAGTATGATCCATGCTCAGGACGGGCCACCTTCACCTCAGGATATCTCGAGGAGGGTGCATGTGGCGGGTAGGGCGATGCTACCGACAAATATGCTCAATGCTGCAACCGGTGCTATGCGGAGTCTGCATGACAGCGTTCTTTCTTTGGAGAAGATGCGTCTCTCCCAGAATGATGTGGCATACCCGGTTTTCGTGGCCAAGGTGCCAGAGGGCAAGGGCATTGTGGATGGCGCCATCGGGGGTACGATCGTCCTGTGGTTTGATGACATCTTTGCTATGTTTAATCTTCATCCGATGCACTGCATGTTCGTTCGGCTGTTTTTGCTGAGTATGGAGATGCGGATCATTCGAGACAAGACCCCGGACATCGTGATAGTCGACCCCTTCTACATGCGTGCCAAGATCTTGGGCAGCGCTGGGGACCGGCAAGTCGCGAGTTCACACCTCGAAGGCATCATTCTGGCAAACCTAGATAAGGATAACTTCCTCATGCCATACTTTCCCGAGTAAGTCATCCCCTCACCGCCCCGTAACATATGATTTCTTAGATTTCGATCGTTCTTTTTTTCTAACATTCCGTGTTCTGTGCAATGACACACATTGCACACTCATCCTCTTAAGCCCAAAATATTCCACGGCCACGTATTTCGACCCGGAACGTGACTCCAAGATAGACTACACAAATATCAAGAAAGTTCTTGATGATGCTCTCCCCGGCTACGCCACATCTGGAGGCACCTTTAAGAGGCCAGTTCGTAGGTACGGCAGGCACGTGTTCACCCACAATACGATGTTCCCCTGCGTCAAGCAGCCGCCTGGCGATCAGAAGGATGCCTACTACGCCCTCCATCACATGAGGGTGATCGTACGGGACCATAATCACCTTCTGCTACCAAATAATGTCAAAGATTGGGCCGCAAGCTTGGCAGCTATCTAGGACGCGGACCTCTGACAAGAAGTCTTTCGCATACAGTCGGAGTTTGCAGAAATCATCCATCAAGATGTCCTTCATACCTCGGGGCAGTTCTACCTCAGAGAGCAACCATCCAACAGTGAGATAGACACAACACTTCAAATGCAGGCTGACAACGCCCGCGACTTCATGACCATCATGAAAGACGGCGGCTTCATCCATGCTCCGATCCCATGAGTCGAGTCGAAAGTAGTGATTCTATTTGTAGTTCTAAAACATCGATTAGCTCATGTTGTAATTAAACTTTAATGAACTTGTATGTCTCTTTGGTTTGGACAGTCGTTCAACTTAGATGTAATCGATGCTATTTATTAGTAGGACCATGAATCGTGCTATTAATGTCTTTCTTTTCTCTTCCGATCCTTTTGTTGCATACTTATATATTGCTTTTGTATTGTCTGTTGTTTGGCTTGTGCATAGAGATGCCGTCGTATGTCGTGTACAAGGGTAAGGTTCCCGGAGTCTACGACGACTGGGAGGAGTGTCGGAGACAGGTTCACCGTTTCAGCGGTAACAGTTACAAAGGGTACACCACTAGGGCGGAGGCGGAATCTAGATATGTTCGCTATCTAGCGGGAGAGAGGAGGGAGCATTGGAGGAACCAGGTGAAGACCAGTTTCATCGCGATGATGCTCATCGTGATGACCGCAACTCTCTTCTATGTGATGGTAGTTTAGATGATCGATATCGACTTGTAATGTGAAGACAAACTCGCTACTCGCGGTCTCGAGACTTGTAATGTTCTATCTTTGTTCAGTCTTTTGAATTCGGAGACTAATATGATGAATTGTATTCGGAGACTAATCTTCTATTGTATTCGATGAATCTGCTGTTGCTGTGTGGTGTTGTCTAAATTCTGTTCAATAATATATTTTGTAACCTGTGAAAATATCAGAAAAGAAAAAAATCCCTAATATTCATACTAGTGGCGCACCACACAAGACACTAATGGCGCACTGTGATAATCACACTAATGGCGCATCACCCACTAGTGCGCCATTAGTATGCCAAAGCACATGGGTACATATGGCCCCCTGGGAGGCATTTTAATGGTGCACTATGGTCTATACTAATGGCGCACTACGTGGTGCGCCATTAGAACACCAGATACTAATGGCGCACCAGTGGTGCGCCATTAGAATTTAATTCTAATGGCGTGATGCTAGTGGCGCACCAGTAGTGCGCCATTAGTAGGCAAAACTGGTGCGCCACTAGCATGCCTTTTCCTAGTAGTGAAGCCCGACCACGGTAGAAAATAGAAAGATAATGGAAGTCATTTCATATGCCACAGTCATAGGTTCTATAAAGTATGTTATGCTGTGTACCAGACCTATTGTGTACCCTACCCTGAGTTTGGCAAGGGAGTACAATTTTAATCTAGGAGTAGATCACTGGACAGCTGTTAAGATTATTCTTAGTGATGACTAGGGAAATATTTCTCGATTATGGAGGTGATAGAAGAGATCGTCGTAAAGAGTTACGTCGATGCAAGCTTTTACACCGATCCAGATGACTCTAAGTCTCAATCTGGATACATATTGAAAGTGGGAGCAACTAGCTAGAGTAGCTCCATGCAGAGCATTGTAGACATAGAATATTTGCAAAATACATACGGCTCTGAATGTGACAGACCCGTTGACTAAACTTCTCTCACGAGCAAAACATGATCACACCTTAGTACTCTTTGGGTGTTAATCACATAGCGATGTGAACTAGATTATTGACTCTAGTAACCTTTTGGGTGTTGGTCACATGACGATGTGAGCTATGGGTGTTAATCACATACAGATGTGAATATTTGTGTTAAATCACATGGTGATGTGAACTAGATTATTGACTCTAGTGCAAGTGGGAGAATGAAGGAAATGTGCCCAAGAGGTAATAATAAAGTTATTATTTATTTTCTTAATTCATGATAAATGTTTTTTATTGATGCTAGAATGTATTAACCGGAAACTTAGTACATGTGTGAATACATAGACAAAACATATAGTCCCTAGTATGCCTCTACTTGACTAGCTCGTTAATCAAACATGGTTATGTTTCCTAACCATAGACATGTGTTGTCATTTGATGAATGGAATCACATCATTAGGAGAATGATGTGATGGACTTGACCCATCCGTTAGCTTAGCATTATGATCGTGTCAGTTTCATTGCTACTGGTTTCTTCATGAGTTATACAAGTTCCTCAGACTATGAGATTATGCAACTCCCGAATACCAGAGGAACACTTTGTGTGCTAACACGTCTCCGTCGTATCTACTTTTCCAAACACTTTTGCCCTTGTTTTGGACTCTAACTTGCATGATTTGAATGGAACTAACCCGGAATGACACTGTTTTTAGCAGAACTGCCATGGTGTTATTTTTGTGCAGAAATAAAGGCTCTCGGAATGACTTGAAAATCCACGGAGCAACTTTTCAGAATTAATAAAAAATACTGACGAAAGAAATAGCATCAGGGGGACCACACCCTGTCCAAGAGGGTGGGGGCGCGCCCCCTGCCTCGTGGGCCCCCTGGACATCCACTGACCTCAACTCCAACTCCATATATTTGCTTTCGCGGAGAAAAAAAATCAAAGAGAAAGTTTCATCGCGTTTTACGATACGGAGCCGCCGCCAAGACCTAATCTCTCT
>NC_041393.1:470328827-470409366 GCF_002162155.2 Triticum dicoccoides
CATGAGTAATTCCATCGTAGGCTTGCTGGACGGTGATGGGTTGGATGAGATTTACCATGTAATCAAGTTAGTTTTGTTAGGGTTTGATCCCTAGTATCCACTATGTTCTGAGATTGATGTTGCTATGACTTTGCTATGCTTAATGCTTTTCACTAGGGCCTGAGTGCCATGATTTCAGATCTGAACCTATTATGTTTTCATGAATCTATGTGAGTTCTTGATCCTACCTTGCAAGTCCATAGTCACCTATTATGTGTTATGATCCGACAACCCCAAAGTGACAACAATCGGGATACTTCTTGGTGATGACCGTAGTCTGAGGAGTTCATGTATTCACTATGTGTTAATGCTTTGGTCCGGTACTCTATTAAAAGGAGGCCCTAATATCCCTTAGTTTCCATTAGAACCCCGCTACCACGGGAGGGTAGGACAAAAGATGTCATGCAAGTTCTTTTCCATAAGCACGTATGACTATATTCGGAATACATGCCTACATTACATTACATTGATGAACTGGAGCTAGTTCTGTGTCACCCTATGTTATAACTATTACATGAGGAATCGCATCCGGCATAATTATCCATCACTGATCCAATGCCTATGAGTTTTTCACATATTGCTCTTTTCTTATTTACTTTACTGTTGCTAATGTTACAATTACTAAAAAAACTGCTACCGTTACTTTTACCACTGTTACCGTTACTTCCATACTACTTTGCTACTAAATACTTTGCTGTAGATACTAAGTAATCCAGGTGTGGTTGAATTGACAACTCAACTGCTAATACTTGAGAATATTCTTTGTCTCCCCTTGTGCCGAATCAATAAATTTGGGTTGAATACTCTACCCTCGAAAACTGTTGCGATCCCCTATACTTGTGGGTTATCATGTGCTACCAAACGTCACAATGTAAAAGCGTGATTATAAAGGTGCTCTACAAGTGTCTCCGAAGGTGTTTGTTGGGTTGGCATAGATTGAGATTAGGATTTGTCACTCCGTGTTTCAGAGAGGTATCTCTAGGCCCACTCGATAATACTCATCACTGTAAGCCTTGCAAGCATTCTGACTAATGAGTTAGTTGCGGGATGAAGTATTACAGAACGAGTAAAGAGACTTGCCGGTAACGAGATTGCACTAGGTATGATGATACCGACGATCGCATCTCGGGCAAGTAACATACCGATGACAAAGGGAACAACGTTAACGTATGTTGTTATGCGGTTCGACCGATAAAGAGCTTCGTAGAATATGTAGGAGCCAATATGGCATCCAGGTTCTGCTATTTGTTATTGACCAGAGAGGTGTCTCTGTCATGTCTACATAGTTCTTGAACCCGTAGGGTCCGCATGCTTAACGTTTGTTGACAATATAGTATTATATGAGTTATGTATGTTGGTGACCGAATGTTGTTCGGAGTCCCGGATATGATCACGAACATGACGAGGAACTCCGGAATGATCCGGAGATAAAGACTGATATATGGGATAATAGTTTTTGGTCTCCAGGTTCCGGAATGCCTGGAATTCACCAGAAGGGGTTCCAGATGTTTCCCGAAATGTTTGGGTACGAGAACACTTTATTTGGGCCAAAGGGGAAAGCCCACAAGGTTTTTGGAAAGCGCAAAAGGAAGTTTTGTGGAGTCCAGGGGCCAGACGCCAGGAACCCTGGCGTCTGGCCCTAGAGTCCGAGAAGGACTCTTGCCTTTCGGATGAAACCGACTTTGTGGAGGCTTTTACTCCAAGTTTCGACCCCAAGCTTCAACATATAAATAGAGGGGCAATGCTAGCACCAAAGACACATCAAGAAACACCAATCCGTGTGCCGGCAACCCCGTCCCCTCTAGTTTATCCTCCATCATAGTTTCCGTAGTGCTTAGGCGAAGCCCTGCGGAGATTGTTCTTCACCAACACCGTCACCACGCCGTCGTGTTGCCGGAACTCATCTACTCCTTCGCCCGTCTTGCTAGATCAAGAAGGCGAGGACGTCATCGAGCTGACGTGTGATGAACTCGGAGGTGCCGTACGTTCGGTACTTGATCGGGGCGGATCGTGAAGGTGTACGACTACATCAACCGTGTTGATAAACGCTTCCGCTTAGTGATCTTCAAGGGTATGAAGATACACTCCCCCTCTCGTTGCTATGCATCACATAGATAGATCGTGCATGATCGTAAGAATTTTTTTGGAATTACTGTGTTCCCCAACAAGGGGAGGAGGTAAAAGGGGAGGAGGGAAGGGCGATCATCGGCGGCACCGCACCGCACCACCACCACCGAGGTCGCCGCGCAGGCACGACGCATCTCATCGCTGGAGCTGTTTCTTCATGATGTCTCCTGTTAGTCGCCTTGATGGCGCTCCGCCGCCCAACTACCGTAAGCCCTCACCTCGCCCCGCCATGGTTCTTGCGCTGTAAGCTATAGGGTCAAAATTTAGAGGTGGGCATTGTGGATGGTGTGTTTGTTAGTCAGATATGCCCATCAGTATTTTGGATATTTGCCTAGGGTTTTCGACCACGATTTGGGGGTTTCAGCCTATAGCGTTTTGGGTTTGGAGAAGGTGGGTGTTTGTAGGTTATTTGGTGCTGAAAGGTTCTATATTTTGCTGCATGTTAAAGATGTTGGTTGTATAGGTGAATTAGATACTAAAAGGTGGTTTCTTGCATCTATTTCATGCAGATTATGTGGAACAGAAATTTTGAAACAGATAAGCACAACAGGAAATTTTTAGTTCAGTTTAACCATGGTGGTCATTTCCTTGGGCAAGGTAGCAATTGTTCATATGTCAATGGTCATCAATTGTGGTACGATGAAGTAGATGTAGATACTTGGTCTCCAATCATGGTTGAAAACCTAGTTGAAGAGATAGGATGGTAGATGGCAGGTAGGCTGAAGGTATATTACTGCATTCCCATTCTGTCAATCAATAGGAATGGGTTGAGAGAAATCAGAGGAGATAGTGACACAAATCAGATGCTCACATTTGTGTCAATTGGGAATTACTCATTTAGTTTGTACCTTGACCATGAGGACAGTTTGAACGCAAACTTGACAGAAGATGATGTGGTCAATTTCCCAATAAGGCAGCTACCTCAAGTGCTTAGTCCTTGCAAGAGTAAACCAAATGAGCCAGAAATTGCAGATATTGATGTTGAGCCTGAAGATGCAAATGTGCCACACCCAATTCCTATATAGGTAGTGTATCCTCCACAACACGCAGAAGATGATGGTGTAAGCAACTATGTGTTTGCAAAAAGGAAAACATCTTATGTTAGTGAAGATGTAAGTGTGGAGGAGCCAGCTGTGATTCAGACAGAAAGAAATGGTGATGATGATGATGATGTTGAAGGTCAAGGTGAAGGTGGTAGAGGAAGATACTGCAAAAGGAAAAACAGACAGTACAACTCATCTGGAGCAGCAAGTTATGAAATGGAAACAAATGAGAGTGATTCAGATGACTCTGACTTTGATCCTGGGGCCATAGTGGACAATCATTATGATATTAGTGATGGTGATGATGATTTGTACGCTGATAATGTGGATATGGATGAGCCTGAAGACAGAAAGTTGAAAGAGAAGCAGAAGGAACAGAAAAAGAAAGTGCCTGTTAAAGGAAATGAGAAAGAAGCACATGAGCCAGTAGCACATGATCCTGAAGATGAGTTGTATGAGTCAGAAGGAGATGACTTATGGGCCCCTGATTCAGATGATGAAGAAATTATATGAAGTTCAAGGCATTTAGAGCCGAGGACCTACACGACCCCAAATTTCATGTTGGGCAAGTCTTCCAGACTGTTGAGTTACCCAGGAAAGCAATCAAGGAATATAGTTGTAAGAACATAGTTGATGTGAAGCTCCCTGTAAATGACAAGAAAAGGGTGAAGGCAACTTGTGATGAGGATTGTACTTGGTACCTTTGGGCCTCTTATGATAGTAGGACAAAGTGTTTCATGGTAAAGAAATATGTACATGAACACCAATATTATCAATGCTTGAAAGGATTAAACAACAATTGATGCAGAGGCACAACACCAAGCAGATAGAAGGAGATAAGATGAAATGAAACATATGCCCTAAGATAAGGAAAAAGGTTGATAAGCTAACTGAATGGGCAAACACCTCCTATGTTGATGGGGCTGGTGATGGAGTCTTTCAGGTTGGTGATAGAGGGACTGACTACATTGTTGATTGGCACAGTAATGAGTGTAGCTGCAAGAGGTGGTAGAAGGGTGGCACACCATGTGTACATGCTATAGCATGTGCTAGATATGAGAGAGTGGATCCCCTCCCACTGGTTAACCAATGCTATTCTGTTGGGATGTTCAAGAAAGCATACAACAACATCATCTACCCCTGTAGAGATAAGACAGAATGAGAGAGGATGAATGGAACCCCAATTAAGCCACCATTGTATACCAAGCAGGTAGGCAGGCCATGCAAGAGCAGAAGAAAGGCCCCACATGAAGTTTCTTGCAGCAATGGTGGCAAAAAAATGTCAAGGCATGGTGTGCTCATGCATTGCAACTATTGTGGAGAGCCAGACCACAACATCAAAGGCTGCATTAACTTCCATTTTACCTGCATCATGTCCTAATGTACATAGAATCAACTTGCATAAAAATGATATCTTCATATGACAGCATCAATAGATTCAACAAGCCAAATTAACTTCCATTCGCAGTAAAAGATTGTCAGTTGCTTACATATTGCAAAAGCATCACTTACAATGCAAAAGATTGTCACTTCAGACTAACAACACTATATCAACTACAGCTGCAAACTGGAAACTACATCAACTTCAGACATACAATGCAAAAGCATCACATCATACTACCAGTTCATCTCCTAACAAACTAGGCATCATGCTAATGGAAACACTGCATCAACTACATACTGCATCAACTCCATCACTTCTTCAGCAGAGAAATAGCTAGAAGCACTGCAAGTACAATGAGTGCTGCCACCAATGCCTTCATCATCACCAATATTTGATTGGCTAACCCTACGAGTGCCTCTGCTTGCTGATTGCTCATTTGAGCTGCACCTCCACCTGCATATCTTCTTCCATGAATTCCATCTTCAAAGCCTGGAAGATCAACTGCACCTCCACCTACATATCTTCGATTCCTTGCTTGCATCAGCTCTTCCCTCTTATCCTATGTAGCTCCTAACGCATCTACGGCTTCATTGCCAACGAGAAAGTGATTATCCAACAAGTAGCCAATGTACTCCAACTCCCAATACCATAAATGGTCCTGAAGATCAAAAGAAAAGAACAGACGCCAGAAATGACCATCACAAGTTCCACCAAAATCGACCAAAATTAGCAAACGGCAACGGATGCACTCCACTTACACCAACAAGACACCTGTAGAAGACCCAACCCTCGTGCTTCTCCGTGTTCGACACATAGAACTTCACACGAGCAGGGCAAGAAGGGCATCTTATGAGCGGCACCACCACCGAATGGTCGCCGAGCGATGACCTGACCGAGCTTGTCGACATGGCGGAGCGGTGAAGAGGGCGGCGGCGACGGCGACAGGCTGCAGGAAGAGGGCGGCGGCAAGCAGCAAAGAAGAGGGGGGCAGCGGCGGCGGCAAGCAGCAGGGGAAGGGCATCGGCCTCGGCGGCAAGCAGCAGGGGGGAGTGGGGAATTAGGGATTCAGCATTGGCGGCATAGATATTTCTGGGTGGTTGATGGAAATTAGATGCGCCGGGATAATTTACATAAATAACCCCCTGCGAACGCCAGCTGTCGCCTCAGATTGATCAAATGGAGCGGTGACGAGTGGCGTACGGTGAACAGTGACCGTAGAATCACGTGTAGACGTATTGAGTTACCGTATTGGTCATATTTTGAAATACAGTGACCACCAAAGCATGCTTTCTTCGCAAGTTCAAGTACCGTCAGTGCATTTTACTCATTTTTAAAAGCTATCGGTTTTGTCCAAGTCACTTCGCTCCTCTTTTGCTTTTTTGCCCTTTAACCGTTTGGCCGCCACTTTAAAAAATTCATAAAAAATTCATACTAAATCAGAAAAATGCAAGCAAGATACCAAAATGCTTGAAAAAACAGCACCTATATGTCAATGTCATTTGCATTCATGAGAAAAGTGTCGGAAAGTGTCCATCTGAGTTTTACCTCATATGAACTCACCATGAACAGTAAAATCTGAAAAAAAAATTCAAAAAGAAATTTCGTGGCAAAGAATAACAAATGTTTTAAGTGCTTGCCAAGTTTTATTAGAGAATGACATTCATGAAAATCATGGCAAAAAAACAATGTATTATCAGGTAATGACATTCGTGGAAGTTGTGGCAAAAAAAAGATTGTTCGTTTAGAATTACCCGAAAGAGTTCGTTCGTTTTCAAAGGCCATCACTTGGACGCTCTACAAGTTTCATTGTTATCCCCTAATACGAGAGCAGTTGGACAAACATATGCGCATCGACGGCGCACGAGTTAAGGCCAAATCCATCGTGCGACCCCAAACGGACGTCTGTTTTGTCTGGATTCTGTCCGTTTGGGTAGGTCAATGAGGTCGTGTCCGGGCCTGTCCTGGGATGCGGTGGCCGTGCGCCCAACGCGCGGCTGTATCCGTTTGCCCCATCCCGTCTGCCAGGGCGTTAAAATGCCCATATTTTCATACGAAAACAAGTTTGCACGTTTAAATATTAATCCGGATACGGTTGAACACATGCCTTGCCATTCGAAAACGGCGACGGAATTTATCCGGCTTGAAGAGCGATTTGTTGGAAAAGTAATCGGCATAGAGCAGGGCGTGGCCTCTCCCCCTGTTGCGGTTCAGGTTGGGAGCACGGCCAGGGACTGACCCCCTGTACCGAGGAAGCTGCCGTTGAATGTGGTCGTGAACGACCAGTGCAGCCACCACAAGATCTTCATCATCCGACGACGAATCATCCGATGAACAAAGGAAGTGGTGGAAGAAAAACTCGTCTCCACTGTCCATACCTTTGTGGGCAAAATGTCGAACACCTTGCGATCGTGGTGGCGAAGAGGCCGCGATGATCACCTCGACGCAGCAGGGATGGTTGCCAGCCGACTACTGGCCGCTCTGGAGCCGTCGGAAGCTGCCGCGGCCACCGTGGTACGTCGCCGGCGGTCGTGTCTCCTCTGCCACCAACAAAGACGGCGACGGCCAAACCTCCTCCGATCGACGGCCAAAACTACAGCGAAAGCGCGCGCGTGGTGGTGGCCATGTCTACACGTGGTTTGGTATGGACGGCCGGGGGCTGCGCGGTGAGGAGGCGGCTGGAGAATAGCGGCGGCGCCGACGGCGGGGCGGGACGGGAGTGAAAGGGTCGAAGCGTTGGGAGGGAGGGACTGCTAGTGTCCCCGACAGGCGGGCCACGGGAGGGACAAGGGCTTGCGTCGCGGCTATCCGCGCGCGTCCGTTTCACCCCAAACCGAGCGCAACTTTGGGTCGGAGATGGGTCGAAAACAGACGGATTCCGGACATTTCTCCGTTTGAGGCCGCGCATTGAGCCGCGCTATTTGTCCGTTTTACCCCAAACGGACGCACCCGGACAAGATGGGTCGCGCGGTGGAGTTGGCCTAACAGATTTCTGAAAAAAGCGTCCGGATCGACAAATGGAATACCTGATGAACTGATCGACATCGAAGTCATGAACAGCGACTACTTCATGGCCCGCAAAACACGCACAGGTACAGGGCCAGGCGTAGTGCAAGATAGATGGAGGGATACCCGGACCGAATAAAGACTCGGGCACTGGTAGCCAATGGCTGAGACCTGGGATTAATCGGTCCCTCTTATTGCTGATATGACCGGCGACTCGACGTGTCCATGGCCGGCGGCGACTCGTCAAGTCGCTGCTCCAACACAGCCCTTCTGTCCCCCTAGCTAGCTTATAGCTACCATCCGCTCTCTTCTGCTCCCATCCGCCTTAACTCGCGCGCCGATACCAGTACTCCAGCAGTATTACTACGAGCTTTCGCAACGGTTATTACGTGCTTCGTCCCGTCGCGCTTTGCAAACGGTCGTGCAGGAAAGCCTCGAGAAGCTCGCGGCGTTCGATGCGCTCCGCTAGCTAGTCCGCGACAAGGTCAGTTTCTCTTTCCGCTATCGGGACATTTTTAGTTGGTCGACGTTACACAAGGAGACAGCGAGGAGGATTCTGAGGAGGAAACCGGTTTGGATCACTAATCTCAGGCATGGAAGCTTTCAGACAAACTCCATAAAATGAACATCACCGAATCCTGTTAAAAAAAACGTCCCCCAATCAAAAACGAAAGAAAGGTAGTTTAAGGGTATCATGTGAAAAGTCCCTCCTGGTGTAAATCTGAGAACTTCGATTTTTTTTTGAAACGAAAGAGAACGCGGATCTCTAATGGATGCCTCAGAGTAGCCGGATCTGATAAATCCGGCCCCCTATACACCCACGATCGTGTCCGGGCGTGCCCGCGAACAGCACCGGACGACCCCTCATATGGGATGCCGCACATCCACACACCTCAAATGTGGAGCCTCAAATCAATGCAATCCATGCAATCCATGCACGTCGATCATACAATATAAATTGTCCGAATTCAGTAGTTCGAAATAAAATAAAGAAAATCGTAGTTCAACAATTCGGACGTGCCCAAAATGAAATAAATGTCCGAGCGTGACAGATGCCTCACTAGACGGCCGGATAACTCGCCTGACGCCATCCATGCCGCCTGCTCCGAGGCCATCCTTTCATCCTGCTCCGCCTGCATCCTTGCTGCTTGCTCCGAGGCATCCTTGCCGCCTGCTCTGCCCGCATCCTTGCCGCACGCTCCGCTGCTACCACAGCCGCCCTCGTCGCTTTGTACCCTACGGTCATTGCTCTCCCTCTTCTTCTTCGCAAGCCATTTCTTTACATGCTCATCCAAGAGGGGTTCATCCACCAACATGATCTTCGCATCCTCCACGTCCTGTGCGAATTGTAACCTCTTCTTCTTAAGCTCAATCTCTCCAAAAGTCTTGGCCTTCTCGTGCTCCCATTTGACCGCCGCATGTTGCTTCTCCAACTCGATCTTCTCCCTCTCAATTCCAGCTTCTTCTCCGCCCTCTCACGGTCTCAATTCATCCTCTCCTTTTGCGCATCCAATATGAGCTTATACATCTCCTCTCATGAACTTCCTCACCGAAAAAATGCCTGTCCATGTGGAGACATTTTTGTAGTCGTCGAGTCACGGGAGGCCCTTGCCTTCTCCCACTTGTTTCCCATGACTTGTTGGTTATCCTTTGGCATGGTGGCTCTTCTATTCTCGAAGACAATATCTTCCTCTTCACCGTTCAACCCAATTGATTAGTGGGAGCTTGGGCCGTCATTCTCTTCTTGTCGGCCTTGAGATCAGCCAGAAGTTATGTCCACTTTGGCCTGCCGTTCAATATGATCCAACAATGGCTAAAAGCAAATGGATTCTTCTCCATTTCGTGATACAAAGTGGCTACCACCGCCGTCTAGCATACAACATATGTATGAGCATGAGAATGCAAACACAGGAAGCATATGCAAATGATGACAAGATGAAGCAATTGAGCTTACTTGAGTTTCCACTTCCATCCCACTTTGAGGGCGGCCAGTCACTTGTGAGTAGTACCCGACGTACTTGTTCACTTCCCCTTGAATGACCACCCCATCGATGTTAGAGAGATGCCACATTACAGTTGGTGACAATAGGCTGTGGCTCCACATATTCCTTTTGTGTTGGGTAATGCAGCAGAAAACAAAAAATTTCCGACCTACGCACTAGGCCAGGACCACTATGGAGACTACATACAAGGTCTGATCTTTTCGTTACAAACTCGTAGCGCAGCGGAAGGAGAGTCGATGACGATCGGCGGCGAAGATCCCCACAGCTAGGATTCACAACCTCCCAACCGCGAGGATGTACTCCCTCATCTGATCCCCAGACGGATCTTTGGGCAGCCCTTCGGGAGACTTGGGACAATCCCTCGGATAGTCCTACCGGACGGATCCTCGGACAGTCCCACCGGACGGATCCTCGGACAGCCCTTCGGGAGGACCTCAGAATCTCGGACGGTCACTTGGACAGCCCTTCGGGAGGACCATCAAAACTCGAGCGGTCACTCAGACAGCCCTTCGGGAGGCACTCGCAATCTCGGACGGTCACTTGGCCAACCCTTCGGGAGGACCTTTGAAACTCGGACGGTGACTCGGACAGCCCTTCGGGAGGCACTCTTGAACTAAGAGCGAAACTACGATCTCTCTACAAAGTTGCGCACATATCGTGTCATCTATCCAGCAGGGCTTCGCCGTCCAAAACTAGTTCCCACCGGAACCCAGTCAGCCTTTCCGCTCTACGAAACTCTTTCGCTGGGAGGGAGAGAGAAAGCCAGATCATGCATGACACTTGTATGTGAGAAAGAGTAAGTTTGGGCAGCCCCCTCCACCTCTTTTTATAGGATAAGGAGGGGTGGAGGGGCAGAAATTTCATCCACATCCATCCATGTCATCTCCAAGATATTTTGGAGCAAAAGCCCAAAAAGGTAGCTTTCCAAAAAGTAACCATAAAGCTGATTTCACTATTCACGACGACATTTTCAGCGTCCGTTCGAACCGAAAATATTTATGTGGGCTTAGAATATTTCCAGTACCCACTAATATAATTTTCGACGCATTCTTAAACAATTCCGGATTTTCATCTGCGAAAAGCAACCAAACCGGTTCCGGCAGCTCCAGAACATTCCTGGTTTTTATCCCGGAAAATTCCAAAAAATCCAAAATAATTTTGGTACCCTCCAAGAATTATCAGGCATGTCCCAAAACCAATTCGACTTAATGGTATACCTGTTAGAAATATGCCCTAGAGGCAATAATAAATTAGTTATTATTATATTTCCTTGTTCATGATAATCGTTTATTATCCATGCTATAAATGTATTGATAGGAAACTCAGATACATGTGTGGATACATAGACAACACCATGTCCCTAGTAAGCCTCTAGTTGACTAGCTCGTTGATCAATAGATAGTTACGGTTTCCTGACCATGGACATTGGATGTCGTTGATAACGGGATCACATCATTAGGAGAATGATGTGATGGACAAGTCCCAATCATAAGCCTAGCACAAAGATCGTAGTTCGTATGCTAAAGCTTTTCTAATGTCAAGTATCTTTTCCTTAGACCATGAGATTGTGCAACTCCCGGATACCATAGGAATGCTTTGGGTGTACCAAACGTCACAACGTAACTGGGTGGCTATAAAGGTGCACTACAGGTATCTCCGAAAGTGTCTGTTGGGTTGGCACGAATCGAGACTGGGATTTGTCACTCCGTGTAAACGGAGAGGTATCTCTGGGCCCACTCGGTAGGACATCATCATAATATGCACAATGTGACCAAGGGGTTGATCACGGGATGATGTGTTACGGAACGAGTAAAGAGACTTGCCGGTAACGAGATTTAACAAGGTATCGGTATACCGACGATCGAATCTCGGGCAAGTACAATACCGCTAGACAAAGGGAATTGTATACGGGATCGATTGAGTCCTTGACATCGTGGTTCATCCGATGAGAACATGTGGGAGCCAACATGGGTATCCAGATCCCGCTGCTGGTTATTGACCGGAGAACGTCTCGGTCATGTCTACATGTCTCTCGAACCCGTAGGGTCTACACACTTAAGGTTCGATGACGCTAGAGTTATAAAGGAAGTTTGTATGTGGTTACCGAATGTTGTTCGGAGTCTCGGATGAGATCCCGGACGTCACAAGGAGTTCCGGAATGGTCCAGAGGTAAAGATTTATATATGGGAAGTCCTGTTTTGGTCACCGGAAAAGTTTCGGGTTTTTTCGGTAACGTACCGGGACCACCGGGAGGGTCCCGGGGGTCCACCAAATGGGGCCACCAACCCCGGAGGGCTGCATGGGCCAAGTGTGGGAGGGGACCAGCCCCAGGTGGGCTGGTGCGCCCCCCCACAGGGCCCAAGGCGCAGGAAAGTGGGGAGGGGGGGGCAAACCCGAGGGCAGATGAGCCCTAAGGCCCACCCTAGGTGTGCCTCCCCCCTCTCCCCTTGTGGCCGCCACCCAAATGGGATCTGGGGGCTGCCGCCACCCCTGGGGAGGGAACCCTAGAGGGGGCGCAGCCCCCTCCCCCCCCCCCTATAAAAATTTGAGGTCTGGGGGCTGCCAACGCATGAGAACTTCTCCCTCTTGGTGCAGCCCTACCTCTCTCCCTTCTCCTCTCCCGCGGTGCTTGGCGAAGCCCTGCAGGATTGCCACGCTCCTCCACCACCACCACGCCGTTGTGCTGCTGCTGGATGGAGTCTTCCTCAACCTCTCCCTCTCTCCTTGCTGGATCAAGGCATGGGAGACGTCACCGGGCTGTACGTGTGTTGAACGCGGAGGTGCCGTCCGTTCGGCACTAGGATCTCCGGTGATTTGGATCACGATGAGTACGACTCCTTCAACCCCGTTCTCTTGAATGCTTCCGCTTAGCGATCTACAAGGGTATGTAGATGCACTCTCCTTCCCCACGTTGCTAGTTTCTCCATAGATAGATCTTGGTGAATCGTAGAATTTTTTTGAATTTCTGCTACGTTCCCCTACAGTGGCATCATGAGCTAGGTCTATTGCGTAGATTCTTTGCACGAGTAGAACACAAAGTAGTTGTGGGCGTTGATTTTGTTCAATATGCTTACCGTTACTAGTCCAATCTTGTTTCGACGGTATTGTGGGATGAAGCGGCCCGGACCGACCTTACACGTACACTTACGTGACACAGGTTCCACCGACTGACATGCACTTGGTGCATAAGGTGGCTAGCGGGTGCCAGTCTCTCCCACTTTAATCGGAACGGATTCGATGAAAAGGGTCCTTATGAAGGGTAAATAGCAATTGGCATATCACGTTGTGGTTTTGCGTAGGTAAGAAACGTTCTTGCTAGAAACCCATAGCAGCCACGTAAAACATGCAAACAACAATTAGAGGACGTCTAACTTGTTTTTGCAGGGTATGCTATGTGATGTGATATGGCCAAGAAGAATGTGATGAATGATATGTGATGTATGAGACTGATCATGTTCTTGTAATAGGAATCACGACTTGCATGTCGATGAGTATGACAACCGGCAGGAGCCATAGGAGTTGTCTTAATTTATTGTATGACCTGCGTGTCATTAAACAACGCCATGTAATTACTTTACTTTATTGCTAACCGGTAGACATAGTAGTAGAAGTAATAGTTGGCGAGACAACTTCATGAAGACACGATGATGGAGATCATGATGATGGAGATCATGGTGTCATGCCGGTGACGATGATGATCATGGAGCCCCGAAGATGGAGATCAAAAGGAGCAAAAATGATATTGGCCATATCATGTCACTATTTGATTGCATGTGATGTTTATCATGATTATACATCTTATTTGCTTAGAACGACGGTAGTAAATAAGATGATCCCTCATTAAAATTTCAAGAAAGTGTTCCCCCTAACTGTGCACCGTTGCGAAAGTTTGTCGTTTCGAAGCACCACGTGATGATCGGGTGTGATAGATTCTTATGTTCACATACAACGGGTGTAAGCCAGATTTACACACACGAAACACTTAGGTTAACTTGACGAGCCTAGCATGTACAGACATGGCCTCGGAACACAAGAGACCGAAAGGTCGAGCATGAGTCGTATAGTAGATACAATCAACATGAAGATGTTCACCGATGATGACTAGTCCGTCTCACGTGATGATCGGACACGGCCTAGTTGACTCGGATCATGTAATCACTTAGATGACTAGAGGGATGTCTATCTGAGTGGGAGTTCATTAGATGAACTTAATTATCCTGAACATAGTCAAAAGCCCTTTGCAAATTATGTCATAGCTCGCGCTATAGTTCTATTGTTTTAGATATGATCCTAGAGAAAATATAGTTGAAAGTTGACAGTAGCGATTATGCGATCAGTAGAAAGCTTATGTCCTTAATGCACCGCTCGGTGTGCTGAACCTCAAACGTCATCTGTGGATGTTGTGAACATCGGACATACACGTTTTGATAATTACGTGATAGTTCAGTTAAACGGTTTAGAGTTGAGGCACCAAAGACGATTTCGAAACATCACAGAACATATGAGATGTTTCGAGGGCTGAAATTGGGATTTCAGGCTCGTGCCCACGTCAGAGGTACAAGACCTCCGACGATTTTCTTAGCCTGCAAACTAAGGGAGAAAAGCTCAATGGTTGAGCTTGTGCTCAGATTGTCTGAGTGCAACAATCACTTGAATCGAGTGGGAGTTGATCTTCCAGATGAGATAGTGATGTTTCTCCAAAGTCATTGCCACCAAGCTGCTGGAGCTTCGTGATGAACTATAACATATCAGGGATAGATGATCTTTGAGGTATTCATGATGTTTGACACCGCGAAAGTAGAAATAAAGAAGGAGCATCAATTGTTGATGGTTGGTGAAACCACTAGTTTCAAGAAGGGCAAGGGCAAGAAGGGACACTTCATGAAACAGCAAATTAGTTGCTGCTCCAGTGAAGAAACCCAAGGTTGAACCCAAACCCGAGACTAAGTGCTTCTGTAATAAGGGGAACAGCCACTGGAGCAGAATTACCCTAGATACTTGGTAGATAAGAAGGCTGGCAAGGTCGATAGAAGTATATTGAATATACATTATGTTAATGTGTACTTTACTAGTACTCGTAGTAGCACCAGGGTATTAGATACCGGTTCGGTTGCTAAGTGTTAATAACTCGAAATAAAAGCTACGGAATAAATGGAGACTAGCTAAAGGTGAGCTGACGATACGTGTTGGAAGTGTTTCCAAGGTTGATGTGATCAAGCATCGCACGCTCCCTCTACCATCGAGATTGGTGTTAAACCTAAATAATTGTTATTGGTGTTTGCGTTGAGCATAGACATGATTGGATTATGTCTGTCGCAATACGGTTATTCATTTAAGGAGAATAATGGTTACTCTGTTTATTTAAATAATACCTTCAATGGTCTAGCACCTAAAAGGAATGGTTTATTGAATCTCGATCGTAGTGATACACATTTTCATGCCAAAAGATATAAGATAGTAATGATAGCACCACTTACCTGTGGCACTGCCATGTAAGTCATATTGGTATAAACGCATGAAGAAGCTCCATGTTGATGGATCTTTGGACTCACTCGTTTTTGAAAAGTTTGAGACATGCGAACCATGTCTATTGGTGTATACGCATGAAGAAACTCCATGCAGATGGATCGTTTGGACTCACTTGATTTTGAATCACTTGAGATATGCAAATCATACCACAGAGGCAAGATGACTGAAAAGCCTCGTTTTCAGTAAGACTGAACAAGATAGCACCTTGTTGGACGTAACACACTTTGATGTGTGCAGTCCAATGAGTACTGAGGCATGCAGTGAATATCGTTATGTTCTCACTTCACAGATGATTTAAGTAGATACTGAGTATATTTACTTGATCAAATACAAGTCTGAATTATTGAATGGTTCAAGTAATTTCAGAGTGAAGTTGAAGATCATTGTGATAAGAGGATAAAATGTCTATGATATGGTCATAGAGATGAGTATCTGAGTTACGAGTTTGGCACACAATTAAGACATTGTGGAGATTGTTTCACAACCAATACCGCCTGGAACACCATAGTGTGATGGTGTGTCCAAACATCATAACTGCACCCTATTGGATATGGTGCATACCATGATGTCTCTTATCGAATTACCACTGTCGTTCATGGGTTAGGCATTAGAGACAACCACACTCACTTTAATAGGGCACCACGTAATTCCGTTGAGACGACACCGTTTGAACTATGGTTTGGAGAAACCTAAGTTGTCGTTTCTTAAAAGTTTGGGGCTGCGACGCTTATGTGAAAAAGTTTCAGGTTGATAAGCTTGAACCCAAAGCGGATAAAATGCATCTTCATAGGACACCCAAAACAGTTGGGTATACCTCCTAATTCAGATCCGAAAGCAATAGGGATTGTTTCTTAAATCGGGTCCTTTCTCGAGGAAAGGTTTCTCCCGAAAGAATTGAGTGGGAGGATGGTGGAGACTTGATGAGGTTATTGAACCGTCACTTCAACAAGTGTGTAGCAGGGCACATGAAGTTGTTCCTGTGGCACCTACACCAATTGAAGTAGAAGCTTATGATAGTGATCATGAAGTTTTGGATCAAGTCACTACCGTACCTCGTAGGGTGACAAGGATGCGTTCCACTTTAGAGTGGCACAGTAATCCTGTCTTGAAGGTCATGTTGCTAGACAACAATGAACCTACGAGCTATGGAGAAGCGATGGTGGGCCCAAATTCCGACAAATGGTTAGAAGCCATGAAATCCGAGATAGGATCCATGTATCATAACAAAGCATGGACTTTGGTGGACTTGCCCGATGATCGGCAAGCCATTGAAATAAATGGATCTGTAAGAAGAAGACGGACGTGGACGGTAATGTCACCGTCTATGAAGCTCGACTTGTGGCGAAGAGTTTTTCACAAGTTCAAGGAGTTGACTACGATGAGATTTTCTCATCCGTAGCGATGCTTAAGTCCGTCGGAATCATGTTAGCATTAGCTGCATTTATGAAATCTGGCAGATGGATGTCAAGACGAGTTTCCTTACCAGTTTTCGTAAGGAAAGTTTGTATGTGATACAATCAGAAAAGTTTTGTCGATCCTAAGGATGCTAAAAGGTATGCTGGGTCCATCGATCCTTCTGAGGACTGGAGTAAGCATCTCCGAGTTGGAATGTGCGCTTTGATAAGATGATCAAAGATTTTGGGTTTATACAAAGTTCATGAGAAACTTGTATTTCCAAAGAAGTGAGTGGGAGCACTATGGAATTTCTGATGAGTATATGTTGTTGACATATTGTTGATCAGAAATGATGTAGAATTTCTGGAAAGCATATAGGGTTATTTGAAAGGTGTTTTTCAATAGAAAACCTGGATTAAGCTACTTGAACATTGAGCATCAAGATCTATGAGGATAGATCAAAAACGCTTAATGGTACTTTCAAATGAGCATATACCTTGACATGATCTTGAAGGTGTTCAATATGGATCAGTCAAAGAAGGAGTTCTTGCCTGAGATGTAAGGTATGAAGTTAAGACTTAAAGCTCGACCACGGCAGAAAAGAGAGAAAGGACGAAGGTCGTCCCCTATGCTTCAGACGTAGGCTCTATAGTATGCTATGTTGTGTACCGCACTGGAAGTGTGCCTTGCCATGAGTCAGTCAAGGGGTACAAGAATGATCCAGGAATGGATCATTGGACAGCGGTCAAAATTGTCCTTGGAGTAAATAAAGACATGTTTCTCGATTATGGAGGTGATAAAAAGTTCGACGTAAAGGGTTACGTCGATGCAAGCTTTAACACCTATCCGAATGACTCTGAGTAGCAAACCGGATACGTATAGTGGAGCAAGCATTTGGAATAGCTCCAAGTGGAGAATGGTAGCAGCATTTACAATATGACCTAGAGATTCGCAAAGTACAGACGGATATGAATGTTGCAGACCCGTTGACTAAAACTCTCTTACAAGCAAAACATGATCAAACCCCAGAACTCATCGAGTCTTAATCACATGATGATGTGAACTAGTTTAGTGACACTAGTAAACTCTTTGATGTTGGTCACATGGCGATGTGACCTGTGAGTGTTAATCACATGGCGATGTGAACTAGATTATTGACTCTAGTGCAAGTGGGAGACTGTTGGAAATATGCCCTAGAGGCAATAATAAATTAGTTATTATTATATTTCCTTGTTCATGATAATCGTTTATTATCCATGCTATAAATGTATTGATAGGAAACTCAGATACATGTGTCGATACATATACAACACCATGTCCCTAGTAAGCCTCTAGTTGACTAGCTCGTTGATCAATATATGGTTACGGTTTCCTGACCATGGACATTGGATGTCGTTGATACGGGATCACCTCATTAGGAGAATGATGTGATGGACAAGACCCAATCCTAAGCCTAGCACAAAGATCGTAGTTCGTATGCTAAAGCTTTTCTAATGTCAAGTATCTTTTCCTTAGACCATGAGATTGTGCAACTCCCGGATACCGTAGGAATGCTTTGGGTGTACCAACCGTCACAACGTAACTGGGTGGCTATAAAGGTGCACTACAGGTATCTCCGAAAGTGTCTGTTGGTTGGCATGAATCGAGACTGGGATTTGTCACTCCGTGTAAACGGAGAGGTATCTCTGGGCCCACTCGGTAGGATATCATCATAATGTGCACAATGTGACCAAGGGGTTGATCACGGGATGATGTGTTACGGAACGAGTAAAGAGACTTGCCGGTAACGAGATTGAACAAGGTATCGGTATACCGACGATCGAATCTCGGGCAAGTACAATACCGCTAGACAAAGGGAATTGTATACGGGATCGATTGAGTCCTTGACATCGTGGTTCATCCGATGAGATCATCGTGGAACATGTGGGAGCCAACATGGGTATCCAGATCCCGCTGCTGGTTATTGACCGGAGAACGTCTCGGTCATGTCTACATGTCTCCCGAACCCGTAGGGTCTACACACTTAAGGTTCGATGACGCTAGAGTTATAAAGGAAGTTTGTATGTGGTTACCGAATGTTGTTCCGAGTCCCGGATGAGATCCCAGACGTCATGAGGAGTTTCGGAATGGTCCGGAGGTAAAGATTTATATATGGGAAGTCCTGTTTTGGTCACCAGAAAAGTTTCGGGTTTTTTCGGTAACGTACCGGGACCACCGGGAGGGTCCCGGGGGTCCACCAAGTGGGGCCACCAACCCCGGAGGGCTGCATAGGCCAAGTGTGGGAGGGGACCAGCCCCAGGTGGGCTGGTGCGCCCCCCCATAGGGCCCAAGGCGCAGGAAAGTGGGGAGGGGGGGCAAACCCTAGGGCAGATGGGCCCTAAGGCCCACCCTAGGTGCGCCTCCCCCCTCTCCCCTTGTGGCCGCCACCCAGATGGGATCTGGGGGCTGCCGCCACCACTGGGGAGGGAAACCTAGAGGGGGCGCAGCCCCCTCCCCTCCCCCTATAAATACTTGAGGTCTGGGGGCTGCCCAACACATGAGAACTTCTCCCTCTTGGCGCAGCCCTACCTCTCTCCCTTCTCCTCTCCCGCGGTGCTTGGCGAAGCCCTGCAGGATTGCCACGCTCCTCCACCACCACCACGCCGTTGTGCTGCTGCTGGATTGAGTCTTCCTCAACCTCTCCCTCTCTCCTTGCTGGATCAAGGCGTGGGAGACGTCATCGGGCTGTACGTGTGTTGAACGCGGAGGTGCCGTCCGTTCGGCACTAGGATCTCCGGTGATTTGGATCACGACGAGTACGACTCCTTCAACCCCGTTCTCTTGAACGCTTCCGCTTAGCGATCTACAAGGGTATGTAGATGCACTCTCCTTCCCCTCATTGCTGGTTTCTCCATAGATAGATCTTGGTGAATCGTAGAAATTTTTTGAATTTCTGCTACGTTCCCCTACAATACCCCGAAACAACTTTTCAGTTCTATGAAACTATTTCGCTATTCTCTCTCCGAAACTCTTCTGTTGTCTCCGAAACTTTTTTGGCAAATTTCTCTCAGACTCCCTGTCTAGTATTCAGCATATAGGTGACCCTTAAGCGTGTGACCCTATAGGTTCGGTGAATTATAGACATGACCGGAACCCTTTCCGGTCAATGATCAACATCGTAGCTGTGGACACCCATAGTGACCCCTATACCCACACGAATAAATATTTGAGTGAACCTCCAGTTGCCGTGTCTATTCCTGTTGCTTCGCGATATGTTACAAATACGCGAGTTGAGATTTACTTGAATCCTCGTGGATCAATAACTTGTCCACTATGCTAGTTACCTCATTACCGGTTTTGTTCTCTTTTCTCGTTTCCGTGTTCCGGCATCCCTGTGATAAAATCATACTCTGTCTAGCCACACTATGATGAATACCCTAACACGGAGAGGGCCCGAGAATATCACTCCATCGTCGGAGGAGAAAATCCCAACCTTGAGCTATCAAGTTACTTGACACACTTTTGCATGAACCCTAAGCCGCTGTAATAGCCACCCATTTATGGATGACGTTTCACAAACCCCAAAGTTCATGAAGCAAGTATGAAGAAACTCAATACTCCCATGGTCTAAGGAATTATGCAAACATTAACCATCTCTGTGTTATTAACCATAAACTTGTGACGAATGTATCTCATATCATAACATCAATTAAGGTCGATTCAACACAAATGTTCTTCTAACATTGTGCCCTCAAAGTTGCTAGCATAGACATGCCCATGATTGGGAAAACATAATCATCATGCAATACCTGAGCTAGTCTTAGAGGCATGTCCAGGAATAAATTTTATCGTTTCTTATTCCACTTGTGCACATGGGTTTCCCCCAGAGCCTTTATGGCTATACGGGCTCGGGAACCACATCAGTTAGCATGGAACATAAACGTAATCATGAACTTGGAGATAAATATATTGCCTCTAGGGCATATCTCCTATAGACTCCCACTTGCACTAGAGTCAATAATCTAGTTAATGCTAATGCACTTTACACCTATGACATACCAGTGTAAAATATGCTTCGCATGTGGTATAGCCTGATGTCCAATGGATCTGACAACTTCAGCTCCATGTGTATTTCTGCATATCCTCGCATTTTCATGCTTTCACAAAATTCATATTTTGTGCGGACTTGGCTTTGTATATATGTGAATCATTGGTCGAAACCTTATTCCTCAGACTGAGCTATGGAGCAACTATCTGCAATAGTGTCCCATTTATCAAAGCTTTCTTCGAACCATACTAAGCTCATGAATGAATTATATGATTCAACATCTTTGTTTTTGTCGCTTCGAAAGCGGCAAAATACTTCGCCTCTATTATAGAATTCACCACAGTAACTTGTTTGGAACAATTTCCAACTAAATCTGCCACCATATTGTGTGTTACACAAAACCCTCAATTTACATCGAAAATCGCATGGAGAAATGATGAAGATTGTATCGATGTAACCTTTTACAACAAACTTTTCATGATCTCCACTTGCGACAAAACATGTCATCGGTGCTATTTTAGTACTCAGTGACCCTTTTTCACTGTTGTCCCATGATCAATACTTTTGATCACTTTGGTATCTATACTCGCAACAGCTTGGGAGTATTGGACATATCTGGTTGTTTTACATACCATGGAAATGATTAATCCAAACACATGAGTGTGTGGAATCTCCATTATGTGTTTTTCTCATTAGTGTTTTGGGACACCGAGTCTTGCAAAAACTCTTTCCATGTGACTTCGGCAAGAATCACTCCTTGTCGTTCTTAGTGCTAAATGGTTTTAGCATCTTGTCAATATGTATTTTTGCTCAGCCCCATTAGGGAAATCTATCTCTATAGATCATTATGCCTAATATCAAGGCTATTTAGCCCAAGCACTTCATCGAAAAACTATTTACAAATGAAGTCCTAATTCATGTCAAGAAATTTATTTCCAATTAACAATGTGTCAAGCACACAAGGTTTTCGGAAATATTATTATGCTCCCACTTACTTTCTTGAAACCACTAGCATCTTTGTTACCCATTGATGAAGTCAAACCCCTTTGACCATTCCATCAAAAACAAAGATTCCAACTCCATTTTGCTCTCTTCTGTCCATTTCTAGAACTCTGAAGTTTGCATACTTACTAGCATCCTCTGGACCGACAAAATACTTTGGATTGTATCATATACAAGTCCTAGGTTGTATTTCCATTTCATGGAAATTCTTTTGTCATCCATGTTTCATATCTCATGTTTGAAATATGTATTAATTGCTAGTTTAACCCGAACCGACTTTAAGCATTGCTACGGTGAGACAATATCATTGTAGTTAACTCCTTGAACTTGTTATTGCAACAAGTCGAGCTTAATGCATAATTTTCTTATATGTATCAGTTTATAGTCCCATTACCATCTGTTAGACTCTAATTCTTTTGGAGGGTTTATCAAGATTTAAATCTTGAATCATTTATGGAGACTATCTTGGATTATATTGGCATTTAGCCAATTCCGGAGTCAGGGCCCATCAATGCTTCGTTGTGTATTGTAGCTATACTGTTGTCTAACAACAATATCTCGTTTGTGCACCTGAGAGGTTTGCACAAGCTTTGCCTACGTTGTTCAGCTGCAAGTTCAACTGAAGTCCATACATCTCATGTAGAGGCTCCCGTAACAGTCGCGGTAGGGAACTCTAGAATCACTTCCAAGGTTTCTTTCCTTTGACCTGATGACGAAGATACTTGTTATCTCGTCGAGTTGCACTGTCCTCCCACTCACTTTTTGCAAGAACTATTCTCTTTAAAAGCATACCGTTTTGTGGCAAAAACCTTTGGCTCGGCATAGTGGTGGGGGAATACCCAATAACTTGGGATAACCTACAAAGTAGCACTTGTCTAATTTGGAATAGGTTTCTAACCTTTTACACTAGCCCCATATTCCAAATGTTTAAGAAAATATATAACTTGGTTGGGCGTACCATACCATGGCGTCATTTCAAGAGACCCGACGGAGCTCTTTTCAGCGTAAAAGCCGCAGTCTCTAAAGCATCACTTTAAAAAGGGATAATGGCAAAAAAAAATATGTCATCTCTGATCTTACCATGTCACAAATGGTTTGATTACTTCTTCACAGACATTCCACTCACAGTGGTGTTCCGGGAGGTGTTAGTTATGAAACTCTTTTCATAACTCATAAGACATTTGCTAAACTTGTAACTCAAATATTCCTTTCTGGAATCTAATTGCAGAAACATAATATTCTTGTTACAATAATTTGTTCTTCATTTTGAAAACCTTTCGAATGATTTTAAAAGATCCAGACTTACGTCTCATCAAGTAAATATTCATATATCTACTTGAGTCATTTCTGAAGATAGATAAATCCACTACTTGCAACAACATTTATTGAAATACACACATCAAAATGTATGATTACCAATAAGTTTGTTGCTTGCTCTATATGGCCTATGAACGTATTTCAGTCACTTCACTTTTCGGAGGAAAGTTGCAAGTGTCAGATGATTCAAAATTTTCCATGTAGGTTTCTCCAATGTGACCAAATGCAGTGCCACACATGTGTGGTATTCTCTTAGTCTTGCGACATTTAGCGTTAGTGTTATGGATGTATCATTCTACCATCAATATTCATAACATACCTCCCTTCTTGGATGGAAGCATGGCCCTTCATGTTATTCATAATACTGAACAACAATACTTCTTTTATGAACAACCTTTTTCAACAAACATTGTGCAACGGGCTAGAGTGTATGAAACTCTAAAATGAATTATGAAAGTAAACATAGAGGTGGTATATTAATATCATTATTCATAACATACATCTCATTCATAATGAAAGTATGGCCCTTATGTTTATTCATAACACCGAACATCAAAATTTCTCTTATGAACAACCTTCTTGCAAGATACCTTATGCAAAGGGCTAGAGTGTGTAAAGCTCTAAAATTAATTATGAAAGAAAATACATAGGTAATAGAATGATGGAAGGTATACTAACTTTTAATATGTTCCTAGCATGTATCAAAACTTCATTCCTGGCTAGTCTTTTAGGCCATAGTAGTTCTTACATCAATTCACAACAGAATGCAATTGAGCGGGTATCTTTGTGATTAACTCACAATACCCAAGAATTAGTGATTAACATGTTTAAGCATAATTACCAAGAACTATATCTTTTACGAACCTCTTATACATCAAAAACTTGTATGACATTCATACATGAGCTGGATATTATAGTCTCCTTTCTTTCTGCCTTTATACTTCTAATAGTTTAACTTTTAGTATTTCTCCTACTCTCAGAAGAAGCACCCAACTTAAGAGCGGCGTTAGCCCCAGACTTCCAAGGCATGAAAGTTTCTCTAACACCCTTCAGACACTTCTTTCTCTTTAAGTTGTTGTTTTATTCACCTTTCATTGTATGACAGGCGTTCTTTTGGATCCCTCTCTTATCAGTCTAACGCATAGTAAACACCTTTACTAATAGTTTTCAAACAAACATTGGTTTGGATATTTCATATCTTTCAGCCTTTGTTTGTATCTGAAAATTAATTTCCAGTTCCATGAATATCACATAACTATCACAAAACTTTCAAAGTTCGGGTCTCATGGAAGCAAACGTATTGCACATGACTGAAACAGAATTCTAGCTTTTGTATCGAATGACGAGAGTTACATGATCTATGGCATTGGCGGGAGAATACCGAAAGCATGTGATAGGACAAAGATCCTTCTCGGCACTCTTGAGGTCAATCCTCACATTATATTACCAATTGTAAAGTTTAACCCGATAAAAAATATAATTCAATTTTAACACGGAAGGTGAAAATGCAAGCCATTATTCTACAACTATTTTGCAAGTAACACTTAGAGAGTGTTCATAATTAATTGTACTGATAATTAAACATGTTAATTCAACAGTGCGCTCCAACTTAAATCAATATCTCTCAAAATTGATTGTGAGTGATACAAAACCCGCATATCAATTATTCGCCGTTGGTGTAACACCACTCATGACGAAAATCTCAACCGGTAGGCTTGCCAATCACATCTCTATGCGACTCTTGTTCATCTTTCGATGGGCGTGTTCCGAGCTCATGACGGTCATGCCTGAACGTCAAGACAATCAAGTGATCGCGCTGTGAGGTCTCTACTCACCCGCCTCACACTTCTCTAACCATTCGTACCCGTGTGACACGGTGCACCCTGAAAAGATAGGTGTCGTGACGGTGCTACACTTGGGAGAACACTAACTACTTTGATATTTTTGTGAGAGATCACCCTAATAAAAGCGACTACCGCGCAATCAAGGAGGGTGCACTGAAGGGATAAACATCTTAGGCAATTCATAATAGCATGATATGGTATAGCCCTTTCCGACGGAGAAGTCTTGTATTTCTTAGTCTTTGGCATTCGCATCGGTGTTCACCTTCGCGAATATTGCCACCACATTGTCGATGCACCAGATAATATTGCTATCTCTATAGCTAATAAAATAAGTGCATTACTGAAGGTTGACACGCAGGTCATTTAAGTGACAATCATATGGCTCCAGCCATCATGCAGAATCATGACACATAGGTCATTTTAATATATTTACATCATATAGTCATCTCATATGTAATCGAATTAATATGAGCACTGCTATACCACATCACATGCAAATGCAAACCATCCTGCAAAAACAAGTTAGACGCCTCTAATCGGTTCATGCAAAAATGTATTTTACGTGGCTTCTAAGGTTTCAAAACAAATGAAGCTACCAACGTTCATCATCAAGCATGATTATCCAAGTCGCTAGATTAACAATGCGGGGTGTATGAAACACGAGATAATGAAATCTCGAGCCCCATACTGAACTTCGTGATATGCATGACCGCTATGTAGATCATATCTGCATTGCCCTGTCCTTTGCGAAACATCCATATTTCTTTAACTATGGTGGAACCCAAAGAATTGTTAGCACTTCGTTGATCTATCAATCAGAATACTCAGGAGCAGCATGTATGGATCATGGATTGCCAGAATTTTGTGAGATTCCACCATAGTTCAAGGGAAGCAACAGGAACATCAGGTAATAGATTTCATCTGCTACCAGCACAAATAATTTTCAGTAATAGAACTTATTTATTACCTAATTATATTGTGCAACACCCATACATTTCTATGTATTCTAGATCGCAACCCCAATCTACGCATAGCACGGCTCATGATGCCACTGTTGGGTAACGCAGCAGAAAACAAAAAATTTCTAACATACGCACCATCCCAGGACCACTATGGAGACTGCATACAAGGTTTGATCTTTTCGTTACCAACTCATAGCGCAACGGAAGTAGAGTTGATGACGATCGGCGGTCCAGATCCCCGCAGCTAGGATTCACAACCTCCCAACCGCGAGGATGTACTCCCTCGTCTGCCCCCTCCCCCCCCCCGGACGGATCTCCGGGCAGCCCTTCATGAGACCTCGAGACAGTCCCTCGGATAGTCCTACTGGACGGATCTTTGGACAGCCCTTCGGGAGGACCTCAGAATCTCAGACGATCACTTGACCAGCCCTTTAGGAGGACCTTCGAAACTCGAACGGTCACTCGAACATCCCTTTGGGAGGCACTCAGAATCTCAGACGATCACTTGGACAACCCTTCGGGAGGACCTTCAAAACTCGAACGATCACTCGGACAGCCGTTTGGGAGGCACTCTCGAACTAATACCGAATCTACGATCTCTATACAGAGTTGCACACATACGATGTCATCTATCCAGTAGGGCTTCGCCGTCCAGAACTAGTTCCCACCGGAAACCAGTCATCCTTTAGGCTCTACGAAACTATTTTGCTGGGAGGGAGAGAGAAAGCCAGATCATGCATGGCACTTGTATGTGAGAAAGAGTAAGTTTGGGCAGCCCCTCTAATACGTCTCCAACTTATCTATAATTTTTTATTGTTCCATGCTATTATATTACCCCTTTTTGGATGTTATGGGCTTTATTTTACATATTCATATCATTTTTGGGACTAACCTACTAACCGGAGGCCCAACACATATTGCTGTTTTTTTGCCTATTTCAGTATTACGAAGAAAAGGAATATCAAACGGAGTCCAAACGGAATGACACCTTCAGGAGCATGATTTTTGGAACGAACGTGATCCAGAGGACTTGGAGTGCAAGTCAAGAAGCAATCGAGGCAGCCAGGAGATAGGAGGGCGCGCCCACCCCTCCTGGGTGCGCCCCTGTCTCCCGGGCCCCACGAGCGGCCACCGACGTACTTCTTCCTCCTATATATACCTACATACCCCGAAAACATCAAGGAAGCCAACGAAAAACAATTACCACCGCCGTAACCTTCTGTATCCACGAGATCCCATCTTGGAGCCTTCGCTGGCGCTCCGTCGGAGGGGGAATTGACCACGAACGGCTTCTACATCAACGCCATAGACCCTCCAATGAGCTGTGAGTAGTTTACCACAGACCTTCGGGTCCATAGTTATTATCTAGATGACTTCTTCTCTCTTTTTGGATCTCAATACAATGTTCTCCCCCTCTCTTGTGGAGATCTATTTGATGTAACTCTTTTTGCAGTGTGTTTGTCGAGATCCGATGAATTGTGGGTTTATGATCAAGTTTATCTATGAGAAATATTTGAATCTTCTCTGAATTCTTTTATGTATGATTGAGTTATCTTTGCAAGTCTCTTCGAATTATCAGTTTGGTTTGGCCTACTAGATTGATCTTTCTTGCCATGGGAGAAGTGCTTAGCTCTGGGTTCAATCTCGCGGTGTCCTTACCCAGTGACAGAAAGGGTTGCAAGGCAAGTATTGTATTGTTGCCATCGAGGATAAAAATATGGGGTTTATATCATATTGCTTGAGTTTATCCCTCTACATCATGTCATCTTTCTTAATGCGTTACTCTGTTTTTATGAACTTAATACTCTAGATGCATGCTAGACAGCGGTCGATGTGTGGAGTAATAGTAGTAGATGCAGGTAGGAGTCGGTCTATTTGTCGCGGAAGACATGCCTATATACATGATCATGCCTAGATAATCTCATAATTGTTCTCTTTTCTATCAATTGCTCGACAGTAATTTGTTCACCCACCGTATTACTTATGCTATCTTGAGAGAAGCCTCTAGTGAAACCTATGGCCCCCGGGTCTATCTTTTATGACATTAGCTTTTAATCTACTTTTATTTGCATCTTTACTTTTTGCATCTATATTATAAAATACCAAAAATATATCTATCTTATCATACTATCTCTATCAGATCTCACTTTCGCAAGTGGCTGTGAAGGGATTGACAACCCCTTTATTGCGTTGGTTGCGAGTTCTTTGTTTGTTTGTGTAGGTGCGTGGGAATTTTGAGGAGCCTCCTACTGGATTGATACATTGGTTCTCAAAAACTGAGGGAAATACTTACGCTACAATTGCTGCATCACCCTTTCCTCTTCAAGGAAAACCAACGCAAGCTCAAGACGTAGCAAGAAGGATTTCTGGCGCCGTTGCTGGGGAGGTCTTCGCTCAAGTCAAGACATACCAAGTACCCATCACAAACTTATCTCCCTCGCATTTACATTATTTGCCATTTGCCTCTCGTTTTCCTCTCCCCCACTTCACCCTTGCCGTTTTATTCGCCCTCTCTTTCCCAATCTTCTCCTCTCTTTTTCACTTGCCTTTTTCCGTTTGCTCGCGTGTTAGACCGTTTACCTTGTCGTTATGGCTAGTTCCTTATCTGCTCCTATGTCTCCCGAGTTTGAAGTTCTTCACTTCAAGCAAAGGCAAGGAGAAAACTTAAAAGATGCTTGGTATAGGATGATGGAAACTTATCGCAAGTGCACCCTAGAGGTGAACTTTAGAATTCTTCTTCGCAATTTTTATGTTGGTCTAAATATGACGCATAGACAATTCTTGGATTGCATTGCCAAGGGGAATTTTATTGAAATTGATCCTAGTATTGCTCATGAAATCATAGAGGGAATAGTGGGAACACTACCACAAAAGGGAGGATCACATCCTACCCATGAAGAAACACAAGTGTTTGGAAAGATTTGCGAAGTAACAATTTTTTTACAAAAGTCTCCTGGGCCTCTTAAAAGTGTTAGCGGAAATCTTCACCGCATGAATATGTTGATTACTCTTTGCAATAAGAGGTTGGATTCTTTAGATCTAAAAATTTCCGAGTATGAAGGGAAATGTAAAGAACCTCCCGCATTCGAGCCTGACTCCACTAAAAAACTTAAAATTAAAGATGGCACTACTTAAATCTATCTTCGCTTTTATGCCTAGCTAGGGGCGTTAAACAATAGCGCTAGTTGGGAGTCAACCCAATTTTCTTTGTGTTTTTTGTTTTTGTTTCTGTTTAGCAATAAATTTTTCATCTACCTTTTGTTTAGATGTGTTTTTATGTTTTAATTAGTGTTTGTGCCAAGTAGAACCTATGGATAACCTATGGTGATAGTTGATTTGATTCTGCTGAAAAACAGAAACTTTGCGCTCACGAGAAAAAATTCAATAAATCACATAAACGTTATTTTGCATTGATTCTTTTTGATGATGATCAATAAACAAATTTTTCAGGACTTCCTATTTTTGTAGGATTTTTAGAGTTACATAAGTTTGCATTATTTATAGATTGCTACATACTGTTCTGTTTTTGACAGATTCTGTTTCTCGTGTGTTGTTTGCTTATTTTGATGCATCTATGGCTATTATTAAGTGGTATGAACCATAGAGAACTTAGAATACAGTAGGTCTAACACCAAAATAAATAAATAATGAGTTCATTACAGTACCTTATATGGTGGTTTTGTTTTGTTTCACTAACGGAGCTTATAAGATTTCCTGTTGAGTTTTGTGTTGTGAAGTTTTCAAGTTTTGGGTAAAGCTTTGATGGACTATGGAATAAGGAGTGGCAAACGCCTAAGCTTGGGGATGCCCATGGCACCCCAAGATATTCAAGAATAGCCAAAAGCCTAAGCTTGGGGATGCCCCGGGAAGGCATCCCCTCTTTCGTCTTTGTTCATTGGTAACTTTACTTTGAGCTATATTTTTATTCGCCACATGATATGTGTTTTGCTTGGAGCGTCGTGTATTATATTATTCTTTGCTTTTTAGCTTACCAAAATCATCCTTTCTATTAACACCTTTTGGGAGAAGCCCACTTGATTGAATTTATTAGAATATGCTATGTGCTTCACTTATATCTTTTGAGCTAGATAGTTTTTGCTCTATTGCTTCACTTATATCTTTTAGAGCACGGCGGTGGCTTAATTTTGTAGAAATTGCTAGCCTCTCATGCTTCACTTATATTATTTTGAGAGTCTTTTAGAACAGCATGGTATTTTCTATGGTTATAAATTGGTCCTAGAATGGTAGGCATTCAAGTTTGGTATAATAAAAACTATCATAGGAAGTGAATTGGATGCTATGATCAATTTGATACTTGATAATTGTTTTGAGATGTGGAGGTAGTGATATTAAAGTCATGCTAGTTGGGTGATTATGAATTTAAAGAATGCTTGTGTTGAAGTTAGCAAGTCCGGTAGCATGCACGTATGGTTAAAGTTGTGTAACAAATTTGAAACATGAAGTGTACCTGACTTGTGCATCCTTATGAGTGGCGGTCGGGGACGAGCGATGGTCTTTTCCTACCAATCTATCCCTCTAGGAGCATGCGTGTAGTGCTTGATTTTTGATGACTTCTAAATTTTTGCAATAAGTATATGAGTTCTTTTGACTAACGTTGAGTCCATGGATTATACGCACTTTTACCTTTCCACCATTGCTAGCCTCTTCAGTACCGTGCATTGCCCTTTCTCACCTTGAGAGTTGGTGCAAACTTCGTCGGTGCATCCAAACCCCGTGATACGATACGCTCTATCACACATAAACCTCCTTATATCTTCCTCAAAACAGCCACCATACCTACCTATTATGGCATTTCCATAGCCATTCCGAGATATATTGCCATGCAACTTTCCACCGTTCCGTTCATCATCATGACATACTTTACTTTTGTCATATTGCCATTGCATGATCATGTAGTTGACATCGTATTTGTGGCAAAGCCACCATGCATAATTTTTCATACATGTCACTCTTGATTCATTGCACCATCCCGGTACACCGCCGAAGGCATTCATATAGAGTCATATCTTGTTCTAGTTTCGAGTTGTAATTCATATGTTGTAATCAATGAAAGTGTGATGATCATCATTATTAGAGCATTGCCCCCAAAAAAAGGCCAAAAAAGGCCCAAAAAAGGAAAAAAAGTAAAAAGAAAAAAAGAAAACAAATAAAAGGGGCAATGTTACTATCTCCTTTTCCACACTTGTGCTTCAAAGTAGAACCATGTTCTTCATGTAGTGAGTCTCATATGTTGTCACTTTCATATACTAGTGGGAATTTTTCATTATAAGAACTTGGCTTGTATATTCCTACCATGGGCTTCCTCAAATGCCCTAGGTCTTCGTGAGCAAGCAAGTTGGATGCACACCCACTAGTTTTCTTTTGTTGAGCATTCATTTATAGCTCTAGTGCATCCGTTGCATGGCAATCCCTACTCTCATGTTGACATCAATTCATGGGCATCTCCATAGCCCGTTGATTATCCTCGTCAATGTGAGACTTTCTTCTTTTTTTCTCTTCTCCACACAATCCCCATCATCATATTCTATTCCACCCATAGTGCTATATCCATGGATCACACTCATGTATTGCGTGAAGGTTGAAAAAGTTTGAGATTATTTAAGTACGAAACAATTGCTTGGCTTGTCATCAGGGGCGTAGAATTTGGGAACATCTTTGTGTGACGAAAATGAAGCATAGCCTAACTATATGATTTTGTAGGGATGAACTTTCTTTAGCCATGTTATTTTGAGAAGACATGATTTCTTTGATTAGTATGCGTGAAGTGTTACTATTTCTTTTATCAATATGAACTTTTATTTTGAATCATTTGGATCTGAACATTCATGCCACAATAAAGAAAATTACATTGAGAATTATGCTAGGTAGCATTCCACATCAAAAATTTTGTTTTTATCATTTACCTACTCGAGGACGAGCAGGAATTAAGCTTGGGGATGCTTGATACATCTCCAACGTATCTATAATTTTTGATCGTTCCATGCTATTATATTACCCCTTTTGGATGTTTATGGGCTTTATTTTACATATTTATATCATTTTTGGGACTAACCTACTAACCGGAGGCCCATCCCGTATTGCTGTTTTTTTGCCTATTACAGTATTTCGAAGAAAAGGAATATCAAACGGAGTCCAAATGGAATGACACCTTCGGGAGCGTGATTTTTGGAACGAACGTGATCCAGAGGACTTGGAGTGCAAGTTAAGAAGCAATCGAGGCGGCCAAGAGATAGGAGGGTGCGCCCACCCCTCCTGGTCGCGCCCCTGTCTCCTGGGCCCCACGAGCAACTACCGACGTACTTCTTCCTCCTATATATACCTACGTACCCCTAAAACATCAAGGGAGCCAACCAAAAACAATTTCCACCGCCGTAACCTTCTATATCCGCGAGATCCCATCTTGGAGCCTTCCCCGGCGCTCCGCCGGAGGGGGAATCGACCATGGAGGGCTTCTACATCAACACCATAGCCCCTTCGACGAGTTGTGAGTAGTTTACCACAGACCTTCGGGTCCATAGTTATTAGCTAGATGGCTTCTTCTCTCTTTTTGGATCTCAATACAATGTTCTCCCCCTCTCTTGTGGAGATCTATTCGATGTAACTCTTTTTGCTGTGTGTTTGTCGAGATCCGATGAATTGTGGGTTTATGATCAAGTTTATCTATGAGAAATATTTGAATCTTCTCTGAATTCTTTTATGTATGATTGAGTTATCTTTGCAAGTCTCTTCGAATTATCAGTTTGGTTTGGCCTACTAGACTGATCTTTCTTGCCATGGGAGAAGTGCTTTGCTCTGGGGTCAATCTTGCGGTGTCCTTACCCAGTGACAGAAAGGGTTGCAAGGCAAGTATTGTATTGTTGCCATCGAGGATAAAAAGATGGGGTTTATATCATATTGCTTGAGTTTATCCCTCTACATCATGTCATCTTTCTTAATGCGTTACTCTGTTTTTATGAACTTAATACTCTAGATGCATGTTGGATAGCGGTCGATGTGTGGAGTTATAGTAGTAGATGCAGGCAGGAGTCGGTCTACTTGTCGCGGACGACATGCCTATATACATGATCATGCCTAGATAATCTCATAATTATTCGCTTTTCTATCAATTGCTCGACAGTAATTTGTTCACAAACCGTATTACTTATGCTATCTTGAGAGAAGCCTCTAGTGAAACCTATAGCCCCCGGGTCTATCTTTTATCACATTAGCTTTCAATCTACTTTTATTTGCATCTTTACTTTTTGCATCTATATTATAAAATACCAAAGATATATTTATCTTATCATACTATCTCTATCAGATCTCACTTTCGCAAGTGGCTGTGAAGGGATTGACAACCCCTTTATTGCGTTGGTTGCGAGTTCTTTGTTTGTTTGTGTAGGTGCGTGGGACTTTTGAGGAGCCTCCTACTGGATTGTACATTGGCTCTCATAAACTGAGGGAAATACTTACGCTACTATTGATGCATCACCCTTTCCACTTCAAGGAAAACCAACGCAAGCTCAAGACGTAGCAAGAAGGATTTCTGGCGCCGTTGCTGGGGAGGTCTTCGCTCAAGTCAAGACATACCAAGTACCCATCACAAACTTATCTCCCTCGCATTTACATTATTTGTCATTTGCCTCTCGTTTTCCTCTCCCCCACTTCACCCTTGCCGTTCTATTCGCCCTCTCTTTCCCAATCTTCTCCTCTCTTTTTCGCTTGCCTTTTCCGTTTGCTCGCTTGTTAGACCATTTACCTTGTCGTTATGGCTAGTTCCTTATCTGCTCCTATGTCTCCCGAGTTTGAAGTTCTTCACTTCAAGCAAAGGCAAGGAGAAAACTTAAAAGATGCTTGGTATAGGATGATGGAAACTTATCGCAAGTGCACCCTAGAGGTGAACTTTAGAATTCTTCTTCGCAATTTTTATGTTGGTCTAAATATGACGCATAGACAACTCTTGGATTGCATTGCCAAGGGGAATTTTATTGAAATTGATCCTAGTATTGCTCATGAAATCATAGAGGGGATAGTGGGAACACTACCACAAAAGGGCGGATCACATCCTACCCATGAAGAAACACAAGTGTTTGGAAAGATTTGCGAAGTAACATTTTTTTTACAAAAGTCTCTTGAGCCTCTTAAAAGTGTTAGCGGAAATCTTCACCGCATGAATATGTTGATTACTCTTTGCAATAAGCGGTTGGATTCTTTAGATCTAAAAATTTCCGAGTATGAAGGGAAACGTAAAGAACCTCCCAGATTCGAGCCTGACTCCACTAAAAAACTGAAAATTAAAGATGGCACTACTTAAATATATCTTTGCTTTTATGCCTAGCTAGGGGCGTTAAACAATAGCGCTAGTTGGGAGGCAACCCAATTTTCTTTGTGTTTTTTGTTTTTGTTTATGTTTAGTAATAAATTTTTCATCTACCTTTTGTTTAGATGTGTTTTTATGTTTTAATTAGTGTTTGTCCCAAGTAGAACCTATAGGATAACCTATGGTGATAGTTGATATGATTCTGCTGAAAAAAAAGAAACTTTGCGCTCACGAGAAAAAATTCAATAAATCACATAAACGTGATTTTGCATTGATTCTTTTTGATGCTGATAAATAAACAAATTTTCCAGGACTTACTATTTTGGTAGGATTTTTAGAGTTACAGAAGTTTGCATTATTTACAGATTGCTACATACTGTTCTGTTTTTGACAGATTCTGTTTTTCGTGTGTTGTTTGCCTATTTTGATGCATCTATGGCTATTATTAAGTGGTATGAACCATAGAGAACTTGGAATACAGTAGGTCTAACACCAAATTAAATAAATAATGAGTTCATTACTGTACCTTATGTGGTGGTTTTGTTTTCTTTCACTAACGGAGCTTATAAGATTTCCTGTTGAGTTTTGTGTGGTGAAGTTTTCAAGTTTTGGGTAAAGCTTTGATGGACTATGGAATAAGGAGTGGCAAAAGCCTAAGCTCGGGGATGCCCATGGCACCCCAAGATATTCAAGAATAGCCAAAAGCCTAAGCTTGGGGATGGCCCGGGAAGGCATCCCCTCTTTCGTCTTTGTTCATTGGTAACTTTTCTTTGAGCTATATTTTTATTCGCCACATGATATGTGTTTTGCTTGGAGCGTCGTGTATTATATTAGTCTTTGCTTTTTAGCTTACCAAAATCATCCTTTCTGTTAACACCTTTTGGGATAAGCCCACTTGATTGAATTTATTAGAATATGCTATGTGCTTCACTTATATCTTTTGAGCTAGATAGTTTTTGCTCTAGTGCTTCACTTATATCTTTTAGAGCACGGCGGTGGCTTAATTTTGTAGAAATTGCTAACCTCTCATGCTTCACTTATATTATTTTGAGAGTCTTTTAGAACAGCATGGTATTTGCTATTGTTATAAATTAGTCCTAGAATGGTAGGCATTCAAGTTTGGTATAATAAAAACTATCATAGGAAGTGAATTGGATGCTATGATCAATTTGATACTTGATAATTGTTTTGAGATATGGAGGTAGTGACATTAAATTCATGCTAGTTGGGTGATTATGAATTAAAAGAATGCTTGTGTTGAAGTTAGCAAGTCTGGTAGCATGCACGTATGGTTAAAGTTGTGTAACAAATTTGAAACATGAAGTGTACCTGACTTGTGCATCCTTATGAGTGGCGGTCGGGGATGAGCGATGGTCTTTTCCTACCAATCTATCCCTCTAGGAGCATGCGCGTAGTTCTTGATTTTTGATGACTTCTAAATTTTTGCAATAAGTATATGAGTTCTTTTGACTAATGTTGAGTCCATGGATTATACGCACTTTTACCTTTCCACCATTGCTAGCCTCTTCGGTACCGTGCATTGCCCTTTCTCACCTTGAGAGTTGGGGCAAACTTCATCGGTGCATCCAAACCCCGTGATACAATACGCTCTATCACACATAAACCTCCTTATATCTTCCACAAAACAGCCACCATACCTACCTATTATGGCATTTCCATAGCCATTCCGAGATATATTGCCATGCAACTTTCCACCGTTCCGTTCATCATCATGGCATACTTTACTTTTGTCATATTGCCATTGCATGATCATGTAGTTGACATCGTATTTGTGGCAAAGCCACCATGCATAATTTTTCATACATGTCACTCTTGATTCATTGCACCATCCCGGTACACCGCCGAAGGCATTCATATAGAGTCATATCTTGTTCTAGTTTCGAGTTGTAATTCATATGTTGTAATCAATGAAAGTGTGATGATCATCATTATTAGAGTATTGCCCCCAAAAAAGGCCAAAAAAGGCCCCAAAAAGGAAAAAAAAGAAAAAAGAAAAAAAGAAAACATATAAAAGGGGCAATGTTACTATCTCCTTTTCCGCACTTGTGCTTCAAAGTAGCACCATGTTCTTCATGTAGTGAGTCTCATATGTTGTCACTTTCATATACTAGTGGGAATTTTTCATTATAAGAACTTGACTTGTATATTCCTACCATGGGCTTCCTCAAATGCCCTAGGTCTTCGTGAGCAAGCAAGTTGGATGCACACCCACTAGTTTTCTTTTGTTGAGCATTCATTTATAGCTCTAGTGCATCCGTTGCATGGCAATCCCTACTCTCATGTTGACATCAATTCATGGGCATCTCCATAGCCCATTGATTATCCTCGTCAATGTGAGACTTTCTTCTTTTTTTCTCTTCTCCACACAATCCCCATCATCATATTCTATTCCACCCATAGTGCTATATCCATGGCTCACACTCATGTATTGCGCGAAGGTTGAAAAAGTTTGAGATTATTTAAGTACGAAACAATTGCTTGGCTTGTCATCAGGGGTGTAGAATTTGGGAACATCTTTGTGTGACGAAAGTGAAGCATAGCCTAACTATATGATTTTGTAGGGATGAACTTTCTTTAGCCTTGTTATTTTGAGAAGACATGATTGCTTTGATTAGTATGCGTGAAGTGTTACTATTTCTTTTATCAATATGAACTTTTATTTTGAATCATCTGGATCTGAACATTCATGCCACAATAAAGAAAATTACATTGAGAATTATGCTAGGTAGCATTCCACATCAAATTTTTTGTTTTTATCATTTACCTACTCGAGGACGAGCAGGAATTAAGCTTGGGGATGCTTGATACATCTCCAACGTATCTATAATTTTGGATCGTTCCATGGTATTATATTACCCCTTTTTGGATGTTTATGGGCTTTATTTTACATATTTATATCATTTTTGGGACTAACCTACTAACCGGAGGCCCAGCCCATATTGCTGTCTTTTTGCCTATTTCAGTATTTCAAAGAAAAGGAATATCAAACGGAGTCCAAACGGAGTGACACCTTCGGGAGCGTGATTTTTGGAACGAACGTGATCCAGAGGTCTTGGAGTGCAAGTTAAGAAGCAATCGAGGCGGCCAAGAGATAGGAGGGTGCGCCCACCCCTCCTGGCTGCGCCCCTGTCTACTGGGCCCCACGAGCGGCCACCGACGTACTTCTTCCTCCTATATATACCTACGTACCCCTAAAACATCAAGGGAGCCAACCAAAAACAATTTCCACCATCGTAACCTTCTGTATGCACGAGATCCCATCTTGCAGCCTTCCCCGGCGCTCCACCGGAGGGGTAATCGACCATGGAGGGCTTCTACATCAACACCATAGACCCTCCGATGAGTTGTGAGTAGTTTACCACAGACCTTCGGGTCCATAGTTATTAGCTAGATGGCTTCTTCTCTCTTTTTGGATCTCAATACAATGTTCTCCCCCTCTCTTATGGAGATCTATTTGATGTAACTCTTTTTGCTGTGTGTTTGTCGAGATCCGATGAATTGTGGGTTTATGATCAAGTTTATCTATGAGAAATATTTGAATCTTCTCTGAATTCTTTTATGTATGATTGAGTTATCTTTGCAAGTCTCTTCGAATTATCAGTTTGGTTTGGCCTACTAGATTGATCTTTCTTGCCATGGGAGAAGTGCTTAGCTCTGGGTTCAATCTTGCGGTGTCCTTACCCAGTGACAGAAAGGGTTGCAAGGCAAGTATTGTATTGTTGCCATCGAGGATAAAAAGATGGGGTTTATATCATATTTCTTGAGTTTATCCCTCTACATCATGTCATCTTTCTTAATGCGTTACTCTATTTTTATGAACTTAATACTCTAGATGCATGCTGGATAGCGGTCGATGTGTGGAGTAATAGTAGTAGATGCAGGCAGGAGTCGGTCTACTTGCCGCGGACGTGATGCCTATATACATGATCATGCCTAGATAATCTCATAATTATTCGCTTTTCTATCAATTGCTCAACAGTAATTTGTTCACCCACCGTATTACTTATGCTATCTTGAGAGAAACCTATGCCCCCCGGGTCTATCTTTTATCATATTAGTTTTCAATCTATTTTTATTTGCATCTTTACTTTTTGCATCTATATTATAAAATACCAAAAATATATTTATCTTATCATACTATCTCTATCTGATCTCACTTTCGCAAGTGGCTATGAAGGGATTGACAACCCCTTTATTGCGTTGGTTGCGAGTTCTTTGTTTGTTTGTGTAGGTGCGTGGGACTTTTGAGGAGCCTCCTACTGGATTGATACCTTGGTTCTCAAAAACTGAGGGAAATACTTACGCTACTATTGCTGCATCACCCTTTCTTCTTCAAGGAAAACCAACACAAGCTCAAGACGTAGCACCCTCCACCTCTATTTATAGGATAAGGAGGGGAGGAGGGGCTGAAATATCAGCCACATCCATGCATGTCATCTCCAAAATATTTTGGAGCAAAAGCGCAAAAAGGTGGTTTTCCAAAAAGGAAAAATAAAGCTGATTTCACTATTCATGACGACATTTTTCAGCGTCCGTTCAAACCAAAAATATTTATGTGGGTTTAGAACTTTTCGGGTACCCACTAAAATAATTTTTGACGCGTTCCGAAACAATTCCGGATTAGTGATTTTCATCTACGGAATGCAACCAAACCGGTTCCGACAGCTCCGGAACATTTCCTGTTTTTATCCCAGGAAATTCCCAGAAGTTTCAATAATATTTATGGCACCCTCCCAGAATTATCAGGCATGTCCCGAAACCAATTTGAATTAATAGTATACCCTGAAACAACTTTTCGGTTTTACAAAACTGTTTCACTATTCTCTCTCCAGAACTCTTCCGTTGTCTCCAAAACTTTTTGGGTGAATTTTTCTCAGACTCCCTGTCTAGTATTCAGCAGATAGATGACCCTTAAACTTGTGACCATATAGGTTCGGTGAAGTATAGACATGACCGGAACCCTTTTCGATCAATAATCAACATCGGAGCCATGGACACCCATATTGACCCCTATACCCACACGAATAAATATTCGAGTGAACCTTCAGTTGTCATGTCCTATTCCTGTTGCTTCGTAATATGTTAGAAATACTCGAGGTGAGATTTACTTGCATCCCTGTGGATCAACAACTTGTCCATTATGCTAGTTACCTCGTTACCGGTTTTGTTCTCTTTTCTCGTTTCCGTGTTCCGACATCCCTGTGATCAAATCACACTGTGTCTGGCCAGATGATGATGGATACCGTAACACCGAGAGGGCCCCAGAATATCTCTGCATCATCGAAGGAGAAAATCTCAATCTAGAGCTATCAAGTTACTTGACACACTTTTCCATGAACCCGTAAGGCATCGTAATAGCCACCCATTTACGGATGATGTTTAACAAACCCCAAAGTTCATGAAGCAAGTATGAAGAAACTCGATACTCTCATGGTCTAAGGAATTATGCAAACATTAACCATCTCTGTGTTATTAACCATAAAACTTGTGACGAATGTATCTCATAGCATAACATCATTTCGGGTCGATTCAACACAAATGTTCTTCTAATATTGTGCCCTCAAAGTTGCTGGCATAGACATGCCCATGATTGGGAAAACATAAGAATCATGCAACACCTGAGCTAGTCTTACAGGCACGAACAGGAATACATTTTACCGTTTCTTATTCCACTCGTGCACATGGATTTTCCCCATAGCCTTTATGGACATACAGGCTCGGGAACCAGATCAGTTATAGCATGGACATAAACATAATCATGAACTTGGATATAAATAATAACATTTATTATTGCCTCGAGGGAATATCTGCTACATTTTGTTCGTGATATTCCTTCCAAATCTTCTCCCATGTTTGTTCCTATTTTTCTTGGTGCCACATATTGAATCCATTGTTGTGGCCAACCAATCTTTGACCAACAAGATATCTCAATAGTCAGGAATGCCAGGCCTCTTTCCTTGGTCGTCTTTCCCTTCTTCTTCTTATTGCTCGGACTGGGATCTAAAGTTGTACCAACTTCAAATGAGGTGCACGTTGGATCCCCCAATTCGCACTCCATTTGGGTTGGACCTTGATTATCATTCATCATGTCTGATAGGAACACCTCCTAAATGATCATGGTTTGCAAGCATTCATCATGTCCGAAATGAACTAGTGGTCTATGCAAAACATTGAACATGTCGTATGCAAAGTTGATCAGACAGGAGCAACAATAATAGACTGACTCTTGTTGTGTCATTCCGTCGAACAGATCGTGAGCAGCCCGTGCGCTGCAGGTGCCCGTGCTTATCTGCACCCGAACGAGCCATGGCGAGTGACATACAAGATCATGTGGAGTTGAACCAAGGAGTTTGTAAGGGCAAGGAGATCACCTACTTCGTGAATATCTACCAGAGTGAGGTAAGTCGTTCATGGTCATTGGCCATGATGGAATAGACAGGTGATGTGTACTACACAAACTTCTTCTTGTAGACTCGTGTTGGGCCTCCAAGCACAGAGTTTTGTAGGACAGTAGCAAATTTCCCTCAAGTGGATGACCTAAGGTTTATCAATTCATGGGAGGCATAGGATGAAGATGGTCTCTCTCAAACAACCCTGCAACCAAATAACAAAGAGTCTCTTGTGTCCCCAACACACCCAATACAATGGTAGACTGTATAGGTGCACTAGTTTGGCGAAGAGATGGTGATACAAGTGCAATATGGATGGTAGATATGGGTTTTTGTAATCTGAAAATATACAAACAGCGAGTGGTAAAAGTGAGCGAAAACGGTATTGCAATGCTTGGAAACAAGTCCTAGGGTTCATACTTTCACTAGTGCAAGTTCTCTCAACAATGATAACATAATTAGATCATATGACAATCCCTCAACGTGCAACAAAGAGTCACTCCAAAGTCACTAATAGCAGACAATAAACGAAGAGATTATTGTAGGGTACGAAACCACCTCAAAGTTATTCTTTCTGATCGATCTATTGGGCTATTCCTATAAGTGTCACAAATAGCCCTAGAGTTTGTACTAAAATAACACCTTAAGACACACATCAACCAAAACCATAATGTCACCTAGATACTCCAATGTCACCATAATGTCACCTAGATACTCCAATGTCACCTAGATACTAAAATAACGTTATGCATCACACAATCTCAGATTCATCTATTCAAACCAACACAAAGAACTTCAAAGAGTGCCCCAAAGTTTCTACTGGAGAGTCAAGACAAAAACGTGTGCCAACCCCTATGCATCAGTTCAGAAGGTCACAAAACCCGCAAGTTGATCACCAAAACATACGTCAAATGGATCATGTGAATATCCCATTGTCACCACAGATAAGCACATGCAAGACATACATCAAGTGTTCTCAAATCCTTAAAGACTCAATCTGATAAGGTAACTTCAAAGGGAAAACTCAATCCATTACAAGAAGGTAGAGGGGGAGAAACATCATAAGATCCAACTATTATAGCAAAGCTTGCGGTACATCAAGATCGTGCCATATCAAGAACACGAGAGAGAGAGAGAGAGAGAGAGAGAGAGAGAGAGAGAGAGAGAGAGAGATCAAACACATAGCTACTAGTACATACCATCAGCCCCGAGGGTGAACTACTCCCTCCTCATCATGGAGAGCACCGGGATGATGAAGATGGCCACCGGTGATGGATTCCCCCTCCAGAAGGGTGCCGGAACGGGCTCCCGATTGGGTTTTCATGGCTACAGAGGCTTGTGGTGGCAGAACTCCCGATCTAGGTTTCCTTTTGGGGGTTTCTGTATTTATAGGAATTTTTGGCGTCGGTTTCACATCAGGGGGGGTCCATGAGTCAATGACAAGACAGGAGCACCCTTCCCGAGGGTAGGGTGTGCCCTACGCCCTTGTGGTTGACTCGGGACTCTTCTGGACCAAAATTTTGCTTCCGGGGCTTCTTCTGGTCCATAAAAAATTACCACAAATTTTTAGGTCATTTGGACTCCTTTGGTATTCCTTTTCTGTAGAACTCAAAAACAAGCACAAAATAGAAACTGGCACTAGGCTCTAGGTTGATAGGTTAGTCGCAAAAAACATGTAAAATAGCATATAAATGCATATAATACATCCAAGATTGATAATATAATAGCATGAAACAATAAACAATTATAGATACATTGGAGACGTATAAAGCATCCCCAAGCTTAATTCCTGCTCGTCCTCGAGTAGGTAAATGATAAAAACGGAATTTTTGATGTGGAATGATAGCAAGTGCACAAGTTTGATCAATGATGATTTCAATCACTTTCTGTAGCATCATTATATATCATAACAGTAGCTCATCTCATAAAACTTCTCATGATCAAGTAACAAGCTATTCACATGTTAAAGCATAGATTCATAAACTTTCTTGAAACTAACAAACTAGGTTCTCAGTCATCAAACAATTGCAATTCATCTCATTTTCAGAAAGGGTCTATTTGATTTAGCAAATCCCACATACTCAACTATCATATAGTCTTCCATGATTACTTCCACTCAAAGCATATTTTTAGAACAAATAGCATCCATTGAACACAGAGAAATATAGGGGCTTAATATTTCACCTTCCAACTTATTTACCATTTAGATAAATAATAATTCATGATCAAATATATTTGAATGGCCATATATACTTAGATCTTTCCCCATCACATGATGCTTGCCAACTAAAGAGTAGGTTGGAATGAGAAGGAATACTATTGATTCTTGCATAAAAGTAAAAGATAGGCCCTTCGTAAAGGGAAGCTGGGATTTGCAGAGGTGCCAGAGCTCGAAGCTTTTAAAACAGAGATGAAAATAATTTTGAGAGGTATGCTTTCATTGTCAACATAACAACCAAGAGTTCCCAATATCTTCCATACTAGATACATTATAGGCGGTTCCCAAACAGAATGAAAAAGTTTTTACCCCCCACCACCAACAAGCACATTCCATGGTTGATCATAGGACTGTGCATCCCAATTACCAGCCACTCTCTCGTGAATGATAAGTGAATAAACACTCACCTTGAGAATAACCCACCTAGCATGGAAGAAACTGACAGCCCCTAGTCGCTACATGAGCGATTCGGGCATACAAAACAGATTATTATTTGAAGGTTTAGAGTTTGGCAGATGCAAATTTACTTGGAACGGCAGGTAAAATCAGCATATAGGTAGATATGGTGGACACTCATGGCAAAAACTTGGTTCAAGGATTTTGGTTGCACAAGCAGCAATCCCACTTATTACATAAATTTTGGATAGCAAAAGATTCTAAATAGCAAGCACCACATGTTGGAGGATCCATAACAATATAACTTCTATACAAATATACCCAAGCATAACTCATTATGTTGTCTTCCTTGTTCAACTTCAACTAATTTGCTCAAGTTTGAAAATATTTAACGGGGCTCACAATCATAGAAGATATCCAAGGTAGTATATTTATATGTGAAATCTCTCTTCCTTCAATATTCTTTCATGAATTGTTCAAGTGACCAATACTATGTTTGCTAACTTTCAATAAATTTACCACCTCTACTTCTTATATATGAAGTCATTACTCCCCATGGTATAAGCATATGAAGCATATATAATTTTAGATTTATGATATTCAATTCATTCAACCATTTACTCATAGGATACAAGTGAAGCACGAGAGTAAATGACAAACTACTCCAAAAGATATGAGTGAAGATCAATGAGTAATTGAATAATTATGTAGCTATGTGAAGACTCTCTCTAGTTTAAAAATTTCAGATCTAATATATTTTATTCAAACAGAAAGAAAAATAAAATGACATTGCAAGGATAGCACATATCATGTGAAGAAGCAAAACCTTAGGCTCAACCAAAACTGACCGATAGTTGTTGAAGAAGAAAGGTGGGATGCCAACCGGGGTATCCCCAAGCTTATATGCTTGAGACTTCTTGAAATATTAATTAGGGATGCCTTGGGAATCCCCAAGCTTGAGCTTTTGTGTCTCCTTAATTCCTTTTATGTCACGGTTTCCCTAAATCTTTAAAACTTCATCCACACAAAACTCAACAAGAACTCATGAGATAAGTTAGTATAAATCAACGCAATAACCTTATCATTCTCTACTATAGCAAATCACTAAAATTATTATTTGATATTGCCCACTGAATTCCTCTGCATATTTAACACTCCTATCCTCAAATAGAATAATTAAACAAGCAAACATAAGAAAACAATGCAAACATAACAGCAATTTGTCTACACTGGACAGTCTGTAGAGAATGCAAGAGGAATCATACTTCCCTAACTCCAAAATTTCTGAAAAATTACCACACTGTAGAAAATTTGTTATTACTCATTGCTTAAAAATTTCAAGATTTTATCATGTTCTGACTATTCACCAATATTCAAAACATAACAAGAAACTTTCTTTTTTCAAACAGCAACATATAGACTTGTAAAATAAGCATGCTAAAGGCTATACTTGACCTTTTTATTGAACTAAAAGATGTAAAACATGTCTCTGAATAACAACAAGAAAATAGTAACAAAAGAAAATGATGCTCCAAGCAAAACACATATCATGTGGTGAATAAAAATATAGCCTCAAGTAAATTTACCGATAGACAAAGACGAAAGCGGGGGTGCCATCAGGGGCATCCCCAAGCATAGGCTCTTGGTTATCCTTGAATATTACCTTGGGGTGCCTTGAGCATCCCCAAGCTTATGCTCTTTCCACTCCTTATTCCGTAGTCCATCGAAACTTTACACAAAACTTGAATACTTCGCAACACAAGACTCAACAGAAAATCTTATGAGATCCGTTACTATAAGAAAGCAAATCACCACTTAGGTACTGTTGTAAACTCATTTTAAATTCATATTGGTGTTATATCTACTATATTAGAACTTCTCCATGGTTCATACTCTTCGATACTACTCATAGATTCATCAAATAAGCAAACAACACAATGAAAATAGAATCTGTCAAAAACAGAACAGTCTGTAGTAATCTGGAAACTTTCCATACTTCTGTAACTCCAAAAATTCAGAAAATTATGACAATCTACGAAATTTGTATATAAATCTTGTGTAAAAAATTCAGATCAAAAGCACGTTCCAGTGAATTTTTAAAATTCCTGAACTAAGCGTAAAAATTTCTGTTTTTGCACAGAATCAAGTCAACTATCATCCACACAATCCCAAATGCTTTAGTTAGAACTTTATTGAAACAAAAGATATAAAACATGATTACTACAGTAGCCTAATAATGTGAACACACAAAAACAGTAGGGGTAAGTATTTTGTTGTCTCCCAACAAGCGCTTTTCTTTAATGCCTTTCTAGCTAGGCATGATGATTTCAATGATGCTCACATAAAGGATAAGAATTGAAACATAATGAGAGAATCATGAAGCATATTACTAGCACATTTAAGTCTAACCTACTTCCAATTCATAGGGATTTTGTGAGCAAACAATTAATGGGAACAAGAATCAACTAGCATAGGAAGGCAAAGCAAGCAAATCTTCAAGATTTCAACACTTATAGAGGAAACTTGATGTTATTGCAATTCCTACAAGCATATATTACTCCCTCATAATAATTTTCAGTAGCATCATGAATGAATTCAACAATATAACCATCACATAAAGCATTATTTTCATGAATCAGAAGCATTAAAATTTTACTACTCTGCACATAAGCAAATTTATTCTCATCAATAGTAGTGGGAGCAAAGTCAACAAAATAACTATCATGTGAGGCATAATCCAATTGAAAATTAAAACCAAGATGACAAGTTTCATGGTTATCATTATTATTTATAGCATACATGTCATCACAATAATCATCATATATATCAAGTTTTTTTTGAAGGGTTAGACAGTAGGAAAGACTCCTACTGCTTTAGTATATCAAGTTTGTTCTCATAATCAATTGGAACCTCTTCCGAAATAGCGGATTCATCACTAAATAAAGTCATGACCTCTCCAAATCCACTTTTATCAAAATTGTGAAAAGATTCAAAATCCTCCAAAATAGTGGGATCATTACTTCCTAATGTTGAGACTCTTCGAAACCCACTTTCATCAAAATAATCATCATAAATAGGAGGCATGCTTTCATCATATTAAATTTGCTCATCATAGCTTGGGGACAAAAAATATCATATTCATCAAACATAGCATCCCCAAGCATTTGGGTATGCATATCATTAGCACCATGGATATTCAAGGAATTCATAATAACAACATTGCAATCATGCTCATCATTCAAATATTTAGTGCCAAACATTTTATAGACTTCTTCTTCTATCAATTGAGCACAATTTTCCTTTCCATCATTTTCACGAAAGACATGATAAATACGAAGCACATGAGGCAACCTCAATTCCATTTTTTTGTAATTTTATTTTTATAAACTAAACTAATGATAAAACAAGAAACTAAAAGATTCAATTGCAAGATCTTAAGATATACCTTCAAGCACCCACTTCCTCGGCAACGACGCTAGAAAAGAGCTTGATGTCTACTACGCAACCTTCTTCTTGTAGACTCGTGTTGGGCCTCCAAGCGCAGAGTTTTGTAGGACAGCAGCAAATTTCCCTCAAGTGGATGACCTAAGGTTTATGAATCCGTGGGAGGAATAGGATGAAGATGGTCTCTCTCAAATAACCCTACAACCAAATAACAACGAGTCTCTTGTGTACCCAACACACCCAATACAATGGTAGATTATAGGTGCACTAGTTCAGCGAAGAGATAGTGATATAAGTGCAATATGGATGGTAGACATGGGTTTTTCTAATCTGAAAATATAAAAACAGCAAGGTAGCAAGTGGTAAAAGTGAGCGAAAATGGTATTTCAATGCTAGGAAACAAGGCCTAGGGTTCAAACTTTCACTAGTGCAAGTTCTCTTAACAATGATAACATAATCGGATCATATGACAATCCCTCAACGTGCAACAAAGAGTCACTCCAAAGTCACTAATAGCGGAGAATAGACAAAAAGATTATTGTAGGGTATTAAACCACCTCAAAGTTATTCTTTCTGATCAATCTATTGGGCTATTCCTATAAGTGTCACAAACAGCCCTAGAGTTTGTACTAAAATAACACCTTAAGACACACATCAAGAAAAACCCTAATGTCACCTAGATACTCCAATGTCACCACAAGTATCCGCGGGTCAGATTATACGATATGCATAACACAATCTTAGATTCATCTATTCAAATCAACACAATGGACTTCAAAGAGTGCCCCAAACTTTCTACCGGAGAGTCAAGACAAAAACGTGTGCCAACCCCTATGCATAAGTTCACAAGGTCACAGTACTCGCTGCTAGCTCTTGATCATGCGTTGGTTTTCCCTTGAAGAGCAAAGGGTGATGCAGCAAAGTAGCGTAAGTATTTCCCTCAGTTTTGAGAACCAAGGTATCAATCCAGTAGGTGAAGACACACAAGTCACCTAGTACCTGCACAAAAAATCAAGAACCTTGCAACCAACACGATAAAGGGGTTGTCAATCCCTTCACGGTCACTCACAAAAGTGAGATCTAATAGAGATAGTAAAGTATTTGGAAAGTAAAGATTGCAAAATAGTAAACGAGATGCAATGTAAATAAAAGAGATGTAATATAATAAGAAAGAGACCCGGGGGGCATAGGTTTCACTAGTGGCTTCTCTCAAGATAGCATGTATTACGGTGAGTGAACAAATTATTGCCGAACAATTGATAGAAAAGCGCATAGTTATGAAGATATCTAAGCCAATGATCATGAGCATACGCATCACGTCTGTCAGATTTCGGATTCCGGCAGACCCTTAAGGTTTGAACTCTGGGGTGCACGCCGAGATCACTCCCCCTACTGGCTCACGTCTCGTTGCTTCGCAAAGGATCTAGCTACATGAAGAACAACACAAGGGACGCAAGGTTTATACTGGTTCAGGCCACCATGGTGGTGTAATACCCTACTCCAGTGTGTGTGGTGTGTGGATTGCCTCAGGGGCTGATGAACAATACAAGGGAAGAATAGCCTCGTGAGGGATGTTCTTGCGGTGGTGATGTCTCTTGGGAAGAATTGGATCCGGGTCCCTTTCTACTGTGGTGGCTAGCCCTATTTATAGAGCAAGGCCCTGGGCCTCTTCCTAAATATTGAGCGGGAAGGGCGCCAACATTTGGCCATTTTGAAGGGGAACATCTAGTACACTTATCCTGACTAAAGTTGGTCCTCGCCTGCCAAAGGCTCTGACGATGACGCCTTCCTGGGCTCCATGATGACCTCCATCCTGCCGTTCTGCTGGTCCTGGTCTTGTTGCACCGGAATGGTAACCTTTGCTTGATGCCTTGGCATGTGCTTGCCCCCTTTGCACCAAAGGGGAAACAAGGACACTACCCAGGCCGGCGCCCGCCTAGCGCCTGCCTGGCTTCGGTCGTCATGGCTTGCGTCACGGGCACCTTGTGAGGTACCCCGCCTTGATCTCTCCACCTCCTCGTGAGCCAGCCTGACGAGGCCGCGCCTGAGGAAGCTTCCTGTCATCCGCCCCGCAAGGCTTGGCCCCTCACGGGGGTCTTGAGCTTGTGTTGACGAAGATGGGCCATACTGGGCCACTCCTTGAGCCACGCTGCAGGCCGTATGCAGGCAAGCCTGGGTACCTCCGTTCCCAGAACGCTGACAACATCCGTGTCAAGTAGACCGAAACGATTCTGCATCTACTACTATTACTCCACACATCGACCGCTATCCAGCATGCATCTAGAGTATTAAGTTCATAAGAACGAAGTAACGCATTAAGCAAGATGACATGATGTAGAGGGATAAACTCAAGCAATATGATATAAACCCCATCTTTTTATCCTCGATGGCAACAATACAATACGTGCCTTGCTGCCCCTACTGTCACTGGGAAAGGACACCGCAAGATTGAACCCAAAGCTAAGCACTTCTCCCATTGCAAGAAAGATCAATCTAGTAGGACAAACTAAATCGATAATTCGAAGAGACTTGCAAAGATATCAAATCATGCATATAAGAATTCAGAGAAGAACCAAATAATATTCATTGATAATCTTGTTCATAAATCCTCAATTGATTGGATCTCGGCAAATACACCGCAAAAGAGTAATACATCGAATAGATCTCCAATAACATCGCTGAGAACTTTGTATTGAGAATCAAAGAGAGAGGAGAAGCCATCTAGCTAATAACTATGGACCCAAAGGTCTGTGGTAAACTACTCACGCTTCATCGGAGAGGCAAAGGTGCTGATGTAGAAGCCCTCCGTGATCGATTCCCCCTCTGGCCGATCGCCGAAAAAGGCCCCAAGATGGGATCTCACGGGTACAGAAGGTTGCGGCGGTGGAAAAGTGGTTTTGTGGCTCCCCCTAATGTTTCTAGGGTATAAGAGTATATATAGGCGAAAGAAGTACGTCGGTGGAGCTACGAGGGGCCCACGAGGGTGGGGCGCGCCTACCCCCTTGGGCGCGCCCTCCTGCCTCGTGGCCTCCTCGTAGAGTCGCATACTTCAACTCCAAGTCTTCTGGATTGCTTTTGGTCCAAGAAAGATCCTCGCGGAGGTTTCATTCTGTTTGGACTCCGTTTGGTATTCCTTTTCTACAAAACTATCAAATAGGCAAAAAAACAAAAACTGTCACTAGGCCTCCGATCAATAGGTTAGTCCTGAAAATAATATAAAGAGCATATTAAAGCCCATTAAACATCCAAAAGAAATAATATCATAACATGGAACAATCAAAAATTGTAGATACGTTGGAGACGTATCAAGCATCTCCAAGCTTAATTCCTGCTTGTCCTTGAGTAGGTAAATGATAAAAATAGAATTTTTGATGTGGAATGCTACCTAGCATATTTTTCAATGTAATTTTCTTTATTGTGGCATGAATGTTCAGATCTGAAAGATTCAAGACAAAAGTTTAATATTGACATAAAAATAATAATACTTCAAGCATACTGATACGTCTCCAACGTATCTATAATTTTTGATTGCTCCATGCTACTTTATCTACTGTTTTGTACTATATTGGGCTTTATTTTCCACTTTTATATTATTTTTGGGACTAACTATTAATCGGAGGCCCAGCCCAGAATTGCTGTTTTTTTGCCTATTTCAGTATTTCGAAGAAACAAAATATCAAACGGAGTCCAAACAGAATAAAACCTTCGGGAACGTGATTTTCTCACCGAACGTGATGCAGGAGACTTGGACCCTGCTCCAAGGAACAACCATGGAGGTCACGAGGGTGGGGGCGCCCCCCTAGGCGCCCCCCTGCCTCGTGGGCCCCCTGTTGCTCCACCGACGTACTCCTTCCTCCTATATATACTTACGTACCCCCGTCAGATCAAAGACGGAGCCAAAAACCTAATTCTACCGCCGCAACTTTCTGTATCCACGATATCCCATCTTGGGGCCTGTTTCGGAGCTCCGCCGGAGAGGGCATCTACCACGGAGGGCTTCTACATCAACACCATAGCCTCTCCGATGAAGTGTGAGTAGTTTACTTCAGACCTTCGGGTCCATAGCTAGTAGCTAGATGGCTTATTCTCTCTTTTTGGATCTCAATAAAATGTTCTCCCCCTCTCTTGTGGAGATCTATTCGATGTAATCTTTTTTTGTGGTGTGTTTGTTGAGACCGATGAATTGTGGGTTTATGATCCAACTTATCTATGAACAATATTTGATTCTTCTCTGACTTCTTTTATGTATGATTGAGTTATCTTTGCAAGTCTCTTCGAATTATCCGTTTGGTTTGGCCAACTAGATTGGTAGTTCTTGCAATGGGAGAAGTGTTTAGCTTTGGGTTCAATCTTGCGGTGTCCTTACCCAGTGACAGAAAGGGTTGCAAGGCACGTATTGTATTGTTTCCATCGAGGATAACAAGATGATTTTTTATCATATTGCATGAATTTATCCCTCTACATCATGTCATCTTTCTTAAGGCGTTACTCTGTTTTTAACTTAATACTCTAGATGCATGCTGGATAGCGGTCGATGAGTGGAGTAATAGTAGTAGATGCAGAATCGTTTCGATCTACTTGTCTTGGACGTGATGCCTATATACATGATCGTACCTAGATAACCTCATAATTATTCACTTTTCTATCAATTGCTCAACAGTAATTTGTTCACCCACCGTAGAATACTTATGCTCTTGAGATAAGCCACTAGTGAAACTATGGCCCCTGGGTCTATTCTCATCATATCAATCTCCATTACTTTATTACTTGCTTTGTTTTTTACTTTGCCTTTTACTTTTCACTTTGCATCTCTATATCAAAAACACCAAAAATATTATTTATCATCTCTATCAGATCTCACCCTCGTAAGTGACCGTGAAGGGATTGACAACCCCTAATCGCGTTGGTTGCGAGTAGCTATCGTTTTGTGTAGGTACGAGGGACTCGTGCGTGATCTCCTACTGGATTGATACCTTGGTTCTCAAAAACTGAGGGAAACACTTATGCTACTTTACTGCATCATCCTTTCCTCTTCGGGGAAATCCAACGCAGTGCTCAAGAGGTAGCAAGAAGAATTTCTGGCACTGTTGCCGGGGAGTTTGCACAAAAGTCAACCATACCAAGTACCCATCACAATCCCTATCTCTCGCATTACATTATTTGCCTCTCATTTTCCTCTCCCCCACTTCACCCTTGTCATTTTATTCGCCCTCTCTTTCCCAATCTCCTTCTCTCTTTCTCTTTCGCCTTTTTCTCATTTGCCTTTTTGCCGCTATGTCTGAAACTGGGGAGATTATCGTCGATATGGACAATAATAATAACACATAAAATCCCGAGGCTCCGGCCGATGAACCCCCTATCTTGCATAATAAAAAGTTTCGAATCGGCAGTGGTAACATTATTGGCAAAGGTGTCATTCAAGATTTCTTTACTTGTACCGGTGCTTTACCTTCCTTGGGTTGTTCTATCCTTCATAGAACTAGTAGTCTTGCGGATGCTATCGCTATGCTTGTAGTTGAACTTGAAAGACAATTTATGCATATGCATCCTTGCATAGAAAGAATTTTTCTAGAATTTTCTAATATTGAGCATTCTTCTGTTAACGCGCTGTTACTATCTTTTTGGCTCATGAGTTTAGATTTATCATTAGAGAAGCCAAAGAAATCTTTGCGCACTATAGGGTGGACGCCGGTCGTCCTCCCATAGAAGTGATCATTTATGATCAAGAGGAATTTAGACGTTTTCAATCTTCCGACTATGTCGCTTTTAATGAAACTTAGAAAAAAGGTTCCTACCAAAGTCTTGATTGATTGCATTAAAGAACTTAATAATGCTTTTGCTCTTCGAAACGATGAGCTAGGATACTCTCTTGAGTATAGGCTCACAAAATTTTGCCAAAAGAATGCTTTTAGTGATGAAATAGTTGTGCACTATGAAGGGCCGAAGGAGGAACCTATTCCTCCCTTTATTGATCTTGGGGACCTTTGTCCCACCAAATTTAGCCCTTTTGATTACTTTTGCTTGCCTGAAACGAACCTTGCTGCCGAACATAGAGAATATGAGATGAGTTTTCAAGATATATCTTATTATTATGGCACTCAGTTAGATCTATCCTTGCTTTTATGCCTAGCTAAGGGCGTTAAACGATAGCGCTTGTTGGGAGGCAACCCAATTTTATTTTGTGTTTTTTGTTTTTGCTTCTGTTTAGGAATAAATAATCCATCTACTTTCTGTTTAGATGTGGTTTTATGTTTTAATTAGTGTTTGTGCCAAGTAGAACCTATAGGATAAGCTATGATGATAGTTGATTTGATTCTGCTGAAAAACAGAAACTTTGCGCTCACGAGAAAAAATTCAATAAATCACAGAAACGTGATTCTGCATTGATTACTTTTGCTAATGATCAATAAACAAATTTTCCAGTATGTCCTATTTTGGTAGAATTTTTAGAGTTCCAGAAGTTTGCGTTAGTTACAGATTGCTACAGACTGTTCTGTTTTCGACAGATTCTGTTTTTCGTGTGTTGTTTGCTTATTTCAATGCATCTATGGCTAATAAATTAGTTTATAAACCATAAGGAAGTTGGAATACAGTAGGTTTAACACCAATATAAATAAAGAATGAGTTCATTAAAGTACCTTAAAGTAGTCTTTTGTTTTCTTTCACTAACGGAGCTCACGAGATTTCTATTGAGTTTTGTGTTGTGAAGTTTTCAAGTTTTGGGTGAATTCTTTTGATGGATTATGGAACAAAGAGTGGCAAGAGACTAATCTTGGGGATGCCCATGGCACCCTCAATATAATCCAAGGACACCAAAAAGTCAAAGCTTGGGGATGCCCTGGAAGGCATCCCCTCTTTCGTCTACTTCCATCGGTAATTTACTTGGAGCTATATTTCTATTCACCACATGTTATGTGTTTTGCTTGGAGCGTCTTGTATTATTTGCGTATTTGCTTGTTAGTTTACCACAATCATCCTTGCTGTACACACCTTTTGAGAGAGCCATACATGATTTAGAATTTGCTAGAATACTCTATGTGCTTCGCTTATATCTTTTGAGCTTGATAGTTTTGCTCATAGTGCTTCACTTAAACCTTTTTGAGCGTAATAATTTTTGCTCTAGTGTTTCACTTAGATCTTTTAGAGCACGGTGGTGTATTTGTTTTAAAGAAACTATTGATCTCTCATGCTTCACTTAGATTATTTTGAGAGTTGTTAATAGCATGGTAATTTGCTTAAATATAATATAGTTGGTATTCAAGATTTGTGAAATTTTCTTTTGAGTGCGTTGAATACTAAGATAAGTTTGATGCTTGATAATTGTTTTGAGATATGGAGGTGATAATATCAAAGCAATGCTAGTTGGGGTGATTATGAACTTAAAGAATGCTTGAGTTGAAGTTTGTGATTCCCGTAGCATGCACGTATGGTGAACCGCTTTGTGATAAAGTCAGAGCACAATTTTATTTATTGATTGTCTTCCTTATGAGTGGCAGTCGGGGACGAGCGATGGTCTTTTCCTACCAATCTATCCCCCTAGGAGCATGCGTGTAGTTCTTTGGTTTTTGATGACTTCTAAATTTTTGCAATAAGTGCATCAGTTCTTTTGATTAATGTTGAGTCCATGGATTATACGCACTCTCACCCTTCCACCATTGCTAGCTTCTCTAATACCGCGCACTTTTCGCTGGTATCATACACCCACCATATACCTTCCTCAAAACAGCCACCATACCTATACCTATCCTGGCATTTCCATAGCCATTCCGAGATATATTGCCATGCAACTCTCCACCGTTCCGTTCATATGGCACTATTACTTTTGTCATATTGCTTTTTGCATGAACATGTAGTTGACATTGTATTTGTGGCAAGGCCACCTTCATAATTTTCATACATGTCGCTCATGATTCATTGCATATCCCGGTACATCACTGGAAGCATTCATATAGAGTCATATTTTGTTCTAAGTATCGAGTTTTAATTGTTGAGTTGTAAGTAAAATAAAAGTGTGATGATCATCATTATTAGAGCATTGTCCCAGTGAGGAAAGGATGATGGAGACTGTCGCTGTCAAAACCGGCGGATCTCGGGTAGGGGGTCCCAAACTGTGCGTCTAGGCAGATGGTAACAGGAGACAAGGGACACAATGTTTTTATGCAGGTTCAGGCCCTCTCGATGGAGGTAAAACCCTACTCCTGCTTGATTAATATTGATGATATGGGTAGTACAAGAGTGGATCTACCACGAAATCAAGAGGCTAAACCCTAGAAGCTAGCCTATGGTATGATTGTTGTTCATCCTACGGACTAAAACTCTTCGGTTTATATAGACACCGGAGAGGGCTAGGGTTACACATAGTCGGTTACAATGGGAGGAGATCTTCATATCGTATCGCCAAGCTTGCCTTCCACGCCAAGGAAAGACCCATCCGAACATGGGACGGAGTCTTCAATCTTGTATCTTCATAGTCCGGGAGTCCGACCAAAGGTCATAGTCCGGCCATCCGGACACCCCCTAATCCGGGACTCCTTCAGTAGCCCCTGAACCAGGCTTCCATGACGACGAGTCCATCGCGCAAATTGTCTTCGGCATTGCAAGACGGGTTCCTCCTCCGAATACTTCATAGAAGATGTTGAACACCAGGATAGTGTCCGGCTCTGCAAAAATTAGTTCCACATACCACCGTAGAGAGAATAATATCCGCACAAATCTAATCTGCTGACGTATTCCGCAGCGTGACATCACGCCACAGCCAAGCCTTTATTCGAATCATTTTACTGTTCCACCTCAGCGCGTTTAGCGAGACGGTTTCCTTGGCACGTCTTGTCAAAGCAGAGATCATGTCCCCTTATTCCGGGATTCTCATTAATACGGGTGTGGGTAACCCAACCGCGCCATTAACCGCGGCGCTTGGGAGATAGGTGAGTTTTATTAGGCCGGTGGGGGCTCGTGTTTTGGCCGCCCATATAAGGGGATAAGAATCTACCCTTTCCATTTACGCCTTCCTCCTCCTTTGCTTATTCGTCCCTGCGCGCTCGAGCTCCAACACCCAAGCCCGCACTTCCCACCTCAACCTTCTCCAATCATGTCCGGAGCGGGAGGTAGATGGATGGCCTCCTCCGTCACGGTGGGGCAAATCATAAAGTTGAGGAAGGCCGGATACCTGTCTGACGACATCGCGCACCGGCTTCCAGATGTGGGGCAACTCATCCACACCCCCAGGCCCCATGAGAGGGTTGTTTTTCTTCCCCATTTCCTCCGCGGACTGGGTTTTCCTCTTCACTCGTTCGTCTGGGGGCTCATGTTCTACTACGTCCTGGACTTCCACGATCTGGCCCCGAACTTCATACTCAACATCTCGGCGTTCATCGTCGTGTGCGAGGCCCTCCTCCGCATCCAGCCTCACTTTGGCCTATGGCTGAAGATCTTCAGTGTCAAGCCGAAGGTCGTGGGCGGCCGCCAAGCGGAGTGCGGAGGTGCCATGGTGGGCAAGATAGCCAACGTTACATGGCTCGAGGGCGCCTTCATAGAGACCATCAAAGGGTGGCAATCGGGGTGGTTCTATATCACCGAGCCGCGTGACCCAGAATGGGCAGCGGCCCCCGAATTCCGATCTGGCATCCCCACACGGCTCACATCTTGGAAAGAGACGGGCCCGTTGTGGGTAATTCGGCGGAAGTGACTGGACTTCAAACCTGCATCAAAGACTTGATCGACAGGAAGGTTAAACTTGTCACCGTAGTCCAGGTCATGCTCTTCCGCCGGATTCTCCCGTGTCAACGACGGGCTTTCAGCTTGTGGGAGTTAGACCCGGCCCAGCACCAGACTCTGTCCCAACTCTTCGACACAAAGCACGACGATGCCTGGAAGGTGCTATTAAAGAGCTCCGAGGTCTCCCCTCCCGTCACCGAGGATCGCAGATTCTGCGCCAAGCGCCAAGCCAGCGCGGTGAGCTTAATTTTCCCTTTACGGGGTATTTGTTTTTCATAGTCTGACTCTATGCGGGATCTAAACCCCCATCTCCTTAACAGGACTGGCAGAATAAGGCCGGACAGATCAACTGTCCGGCTCCCTTGCCCGAAGACACAGCGGATGCTCGCTTGACGAAGCTGCTGGTTCTGGCACCTCACGTGGTGCCGGAGAAGAAGGCCAAGAAGAAGGCCACGGGGACTCGGAAGAGTTCCCGGTGCTTGGTGGTGTTGGATTCATCGCCTGACAACCCCGAAGCACCCTCCGCCTCTAAGGACGAGGAGGAGGAAGAAGAAGAAGCCTCTCCCCCTCCAACGGGGCAAGGAAAGAGAAGGAAAGCCGCCCCAACTGGGGAGGCCGGAGGGTCCAAGAAGGGGAGAACCCTTCTTCCGGACTACACCTCCGATGCCAAAGACGACGGGGAGGAATGGCCATCCAGGGTCAAGCCCCTGGCAAAATCGTAAGCATCCGGATATCCGAATAACTTATGGTGGTCCTCCATTATTTGGCATTTTCTGACGCCGAACTTGATCATGCAGTCCGCCCAAGGCTTAGCTCGACGATTCGACGAGCGGCTCCTTGGATTTGTCGGATGTGAATAGTGCTTCACTTCCGACGGCCTCCTCCCCTCTCCCTACGGACGACGCCGAGGTGGAGTCCCGAAAGGGACTAAACCAGGAGGAGGTGGTCCTGGAGGCGCCGCAAGGCGACCTCCCGGACTCCAGGCCCAAAGGCGGTAAAGCCCCAGAGGGATCCAAGTCCGGCTCTGGGCCGGACACTACTCCAGAACCATCAATGGTTCCGGAGTCCGACAGGTGGCGCCTTCATAAGAAGGGCAAGCCTACGACGCCGGCGACCTCCGTCCATCTGGAGGCGCCGGACAATTTGCTGGAGGTGCTTAACGGCGCCTCCATCGACGAGGAACACCGCACTATTATGAGTGCGGTGATTCAGAAGGTTGAGTCCGCCAAGAGCGGGCTGACAGAAGCCTGTACAAGTCTGTTAACAGGCTTTGAGGTATGTGTTCAAAAACATATAAAAATCTTACCGCATAGACAGTAGCCCCTGATGCTCAGTTCGGCGTTCGGAAAGAAAAGCTGAGCTGAGGATCTAAAAAGATATAAGCAGGAGTCTAACAAAAATATGTCAATATGGGAATGCAGGCTGCGCTGCTGACCTCTGCCGCACTGACTGCGGAGGTCAATGCACTGAAGGAGAGCCTCAAGCGGTCCGAGAACGAGCTCGGCCGTGCCAAGAAGTAGCTCGAGGACAAGGAGGGTATGTAATACCTCATGTAAATGTATATAGAAATACTTGGTTGCAAATAATGACAGGACCAACATAAATGTTGCGGGGGCCATGACCGAGGTGGCGACCCTGAAGGAAGCGGTGTCCAAGGCCGAAAACAGTGCTGCCTTGGAGCGCACCAAGCGAGAGAAGCAGGAGGCACGGGTGGCGGAGGTGCGGCAAGAGCTCCAGGATCTTGTGGAGAAACACGAGAGTTTGGAGCGTGACTCGAAGACTCGAGAGTCCGAGCTCGCCTTGGCTCTTGAGAGTGCCAAGACCGCTAAGGCCGAAGCCCAGAAGGCCCTCCATGAGATCGAGGTGATGAAGAAGATAGCGGCGGGTAAGGCGTTCTTTATGCAAAGCAAGAATATAAAAGTAAATTACCTGTTACTTACCCGAATCCGGAGCTCTCCAGGAGCGTTCGCCGATCTGCCCCGTAGTGTGTCGGATGCTGCCGCATTCTACCGAGCCGAGGAGGGGAGCTCGACGGAAAAGGTGTTCTGGTCTCAGTATGCTGAGGCCGAACATTCGGTGCCCCTAAGCGACCAGCTGAAGCAGCTGGTCGAGCTCCACAAGGTGGCCGAACAGGCCATGAAGGGCCTCATAGTTCGACTGTGGCCTAGAGAAGCCATGCCTGGGAGCTACTTCGGTCTGGTGCGGCGGCTGGTGGACGCGTGTCCATGGATTGAGGTCATCAAGCGCTCCGTCTGTATCGAAGGTGCCCGTCGGGCCCTTGCCCGTGCTAAAGTGCACTGGGCAAGCTGGACACTGAGAAGCTTTTGACAGACGCGCCACCGCCGGGCAAGGAGTATCGTACGCCCGAGATGTATTATAAGGGCGTCCTGAAGGGTGCCCGCCTTATAGCGGACGAATGCTCCAAAGATGTAATTTTTGAGTAGACTCGCATCTGTTATCCTGTATGCTGAAAACTTTGTTCATATGTGTTAGGCAATGCTTTGTTAATTTAAAATATTACCTTCTGTGCGGCCGTTTATCAAATCTGAGAGATGCAAGTCGTCGGCTTCTACCCCCATGCCACGAGTGCTGGGGTGTTCGGGATAAACCTGAGCGCTCTTGTTCCCATTCTTGGGTCCATCTAGGGAGGCGCTATCACAACGAACCAGGCCATCGAACTTATAATGCTTTATCACTCTCAGTTAGCCATAGAATTCTATAATTTTAAATTTCGGCAAAGCCACTAGTATTCGGAAGACCGAGTTCGGGGCACTATCCACGCCTAGGCCGGATAAGTCCGGCTCCTCGCTCTAAGCGGCATAAGTCTTTAAGGACTCGAAAAACCTCGCGAACAGCGACCGGTCTCTCACACTATCATGACGGTCAGTTTTAGCTTTCTCTACTGAGGTGTTAACCCAGCTCAACTGGGGCACAATCGCAGTAGTTCTCTCAGTGCTACCTTAGCCAACATTGCGGAACGTAAGCTACCAAAACATGGGAGCCGGGCAAACCCAACTATTGACCAAAGACATGATTCGGAGCCGATGCATATAGTGCTATAAGTTCGGGGTGCCGCACTCGTGAGAGTGTTCGGTCTTCTCACACCATGTTATGGGGTGCTTAAGCCCCTGGTGTATTGGCCGTACCAAAGTGTACGGTTGCATAATGTCATGACTGAACATATTTGTATAAAAAAAAGATGAATACAGTAATAGATAAGAGCTATGTATTGTTTATTAAAAAAGGGGCTGCTATGAAAGCAGAATGATACAAATAGTGCGATAAGCAAGAGATGGGGCTCCTCCTCGTCATCGCTATGCAGCCCCTTGTCTCTGGTTTCGGCACTTAACTTGCCTGCCTGCTTGAACACCCAACAATCCCTGTTGGTGTGGTTGGCTGGTTGTTCGGGGGTGCCGTGTATCTGGCACGAGCGATCGACTATCCGGTCTGAACTGGATGGGCCCGGAGGGTTTCTTTTGAATGGCTTCTTCCGCTGACCGGGTTTAGAGCCTCTGAATCCGGCATTGACTGTCGTTAATACGGCGCTTGTGCTTGTTGCGACGTGACCTGCCATTGTTATCCTTGGTATCCGAATTGCCAGGGCTCTTGGTTATGTTATTGCTATGAGCTAGCCTGCTGTCTTCTCCCGCACAAAAGCGGGTCATGAGTGTCGTGAGGGCTGCCATAGATTTCGGCTTTTCCTGTCCCAGGTGCCGGGCAAGCCATTCGTCTCGGATGTTGTGCCTGAAGGCTGCAAGGGCCTCGGCGTCCGGACAGTTGACTATTTGATTTTTCTTGGTTAGGAACCATGTCCAGAATTGTCTGGCCGATTCCTCTGGCTGCTGGATTATGTGGCTTAGGTCATCGGCGTCTGGTGGTCGCACATAGGTGCCCCGAAAGTTGTCAAGGAATGCGGATTCCAGGTCCTCCCAACAACTAATTGACTCTGCTGGCAACCTGTTAAGCCAATGTCGAGCTGGTCCTTTAAGCTTGAGCGGGAGGTATTTGATGGCGTGTAGATCATCACCACGGGCCATGTGAATATGAAGGAGATAATCCTCGATCCATACCGCGGGATCTGTTGTGCCATCGTATGATTTGATGTTTACAGGTTTAAAACCCTCGGGGATTTGATGATCCATTACTTCGGCTGTGAAGCATAGTGGGTGTGCGGCGCCCCTATACTGGGCTATATCACGATGCAGCTCGGATGAGCTTTGTCTTCTGTGTTCGGCCTGGCCGTATTTATCATATCTGGCGTGACAGTTATCGTCACGTGAAGTGGGGCGCCCACGCGATTCGTAGATCGATCTTGTTTGCCTTGCCTTATTCTCCAATATGTCTTGCAGGTCTGTTGCGTCTCCCCGCACTCTGGTATTTTTTGAGCGGTGCTGGGGTGCGGCTTGGGTCGAGGGCCTGAAGGCCTCTCTGTCGCGGCCACGGGGTGGCCGATCAGGCGCATCGTACGCTGGTGATGTAGGTTTAGTTGCTTCCTCCTCAAGTTGGGGTAGCAGCCTGCGCTTTGGGTAGCTCTTGGAGGGGCGTTCGAGTTTATACTCTTCGGCCGCCAGGACTTCGGTCCATCTGTCGGCTAGTAAGTCTTGGTCAGCTCTAAGTTGCTGCTGTTTTTTCTTGAGGCTGCTTGCCGTGGCCATAAGCCTGCGTTTGAAACGCTCTTGTTCAACGGGATCCTCTGGCACAACGAATTCGTCGTCGTCGAGGCTTGCCTCGTCTTCGGAGGGAGGCATATAATTGTCGTCCTCGACCTCCATGTCCTCAGCTCTCTCATGAGGGCTGGCTCCTTCGTTCTCCTGCACTGAATCCCGCTGGAGGGGGTTGTCTTTGTCACTCTCCGGCGTGTTGTTATCTCCGGTGCCGGATTCACCGTTTTTGCTTTGGCGGGATTTAGAGCGACGCCGTTGACGTCGGCGCTTGGGTTGCTTCTTGGAGGGGTCGTCCTCTGTTTTTTCATCGCCATCCCCTACTTTTGGTGTGTCCACCATGTATATGTCATATGACGAGGTGGCTTTCCAGTTCCCTACAGGTGCTGGTTGTTGGTCATCTCCTTCATCGGGGTCCATACCGTCGATGTCTTCGGAGTCGAAGTCGAGCATGTCGGTTAAATCGTCGACAGTGGCTACGAAGTGGGTGGTGGGTGGGTTTCAAATTTCTTCGTCGTACGTATCCCAACCATGCTGACCGTAATCCGGCCAGGGCTCTCCTGACAAAGAGAGAGACTTTAGTGAATTCAGGATATCGCCAAAGGGCGAGTGCTGAAAGACGTCCGGGGCGGTGAACTCCATGATGGGAGCCCAATCGGGTTCGATCGGAAGAAGTGCAGAAGATACCGAGTTCGGAACGGAGTCCGGCACCCTGGAGTCATGGGCCTCGCAAAGGACTGGGCTGGTGTTCGGCTCTATCGCCGTAGGGATTGCGGCACCTGGGGCGGTGTCCAACCGTCCGTCCCCAATTGGTGCGGTCGGCTCTGAGCTAATGGTCGGAGCGGGCACCTGAGCGATGCTCTAGGCATTGTCTGGCGGCAGAGCTAAATCATGCCCATCGTGACAGTGCGGCGTGCTCGGCCGTGGCTCGAATCCGTCGAAGATCAAGTCCCCGCGGATGTCGGCCGTGTAGTTTAAACTTCCAAACCTGACCTGATGGCTAGGGGCGTAGCTTTCGATCTGCTCCAGATGGCCAAGCGAGTTGGCCCGCAGTGCGAAGCCGCTGAATACGAAGATCTGTCCGGGGAGGAAGGTCTCACCCTGGACCGCGTCGTGGTTGATGATCGAAGAAGCCATCGGGCCTAAAGGTGACGACACAGAGGAACTCTCAATGAAAGCACCAAAGTCGGTGTCAAAACCGGCGGATCTCGGGTAGGGGGTCCCGAACTGTGCGTCTAGGCGGATGGTAACAGGAGACAAGGGACACGATGTTTTTACCCAGGTTCGGGCCCTCTCGATGGAGGTAAAACCCTACTCCTGCTTGATTAATATTGATGATATGGGTAGTACAAGAGTGGATCTACCACGAGATCAGAGAGGCTAAACTCTAGAAGCTAGCCTATGGTATGATTGTTGTTCGTCCTATGGACTAAAAGTCTCCAGTTTATATAGACATCGGAGAGGGCTAGGGTTACACAGAGTCAGTTACAATGGGAGGAGATTTTCATATCGTATCGCCAAGCTTGCCTTCCACGCCAAGGAAAGTCCCATCCGGACAAGGGACAGAGTCTTCAATCTTGTATCTTCATAGTCCGGGAGTCCGGCCAAAGGTCATAGTCCGGCCATCCGGACACCCCCTAATCCGGGATTCCCTCAGAGACTATGATTCCCCCATAAGTCGGGATGAGACTTCGGACGAAATAAAAAAAAGAGTCCATAAAAAAAGAGAAAATGCCCAAATAAAAAAATATGAGAGAAAAAGAGAAAAGGGACAATGCTACTATACTTTTTCCACACTTGTGCTTAAAGTAGCACCATGATCTTCATGATAGAGAGTCTCATATGTTGTCACTTTCATATACTAGTGAGAATATTTCATTATAGAACTTGGCTTGTATATTCCAATGATGGGCTTCCTCAAAAGTGTCCTAGGTATTTGTGAGCAAGCAAGTTAGATGCACACCCATTTAGTTTCTTTTGTTCAGCTTTCACATATTTATATATCTAGTGCATCCGTTGCATGGCAATCCCTACTCACTGACATCGATATCTATTGATGGGCATCTCCATAGCCCGTTGATACGCCTAGTTGATGTGAGACTATCTTATCCTTTTTGTCTTCTCCACAACCACCATTCTAGTCCACCTATAGTGCTATGTCCATGGCTCACGCTCATGTATTGCGTGAAAGTTGAAAAAGTCTGAGATTACTAAAGTATGAAACAATTGCTTGGCTCGTCATCGGGGTTGTGCATGATTAAATACTTTGTGTGATGAAGTTTGAGCTTAGACAGACTATATGATTTTGTAGGGATAACTTTCTTTAACCATGTTATTTTGAGAAGACATGATTGCTTTAATTTGTATGCTTGAAGTATTATTACCTTTATGTTAATATGAACTTTTGTCTTGAATCTTTCGTATCTGAATATTCATGCCACAATTAAGAAGATTCACATTGAAATTATGCCAAAGTATCACTCCGCATCAAAAATTCTTGTTTTATCATTTACCTACTCGAGGACGAGCAGGAATTAAGCTTGGGGATGCCTGATACGTGTCCAATGTATCTATAATTTTTGATTGCTCCATGCTACTTTATCTACTATTTTGGACTATATTGGACTTTATTTTCCACTTTTATATTATTTTTTGGGACTAACCTATTAACCGGAGGCCCAGCCCAGAATTGCTGTTTTTTTTTGCATATTTCAGTATTTTGAAGAAACAGAATGTCAAACGGAGTCCAAACGGAATAAAACCTTCGGGAACGTGATTTTATCACCGAATGTGATCCAGGAGACTTGGACCCTGCTCCAAGGAATAGCCGTGGAGGTCATGAGGGTGGGGGGCGCCCCCCTGGGCGCGCCCTCCTGCCTCGTGGGCCCCCTGTTGCTCCACTGACGTACTCCTTCCTCCTATATATACCTATGTACCCCCGTCAGATCAAAGACAGAGCCAAAAACCTAATTCCACCGCCGCAACTTTTTGTATCCACGAGATCCCATCTTGGCGCCTGTTCCAGAGCTCCGCCGGAGAGGGCATCTACCACGGAGGTCTTCTACATCAACACCATAACCTCTTTGATGAAGTGTGAGTAGTTTACTTCAGACCTTCGGGTCCATAGCTAGTAGCTAGATGGTTTCTTCTCTCTTTTTGGATCTCAATACAATGTTCTCCCCCTCTCTTGTGGAGATCTATTCGATGTAATCTTCTTTTTGCGTGTGTTTGTTGAGACCGATGAATTGTGGGTTTATGATTCAGCTTATCTATGAACAATATTTGATTCTTCTCTGAATTCTTTTATGTATGATTGAGTTATGTTTGCAAGTCTCTTTGAATTATCCATTTGGTTTGGCCAACTAGATTGGTAGTTCTTGCAATGGGAGAAGTGTTTAGCTTTGGGTTCAATCTTGCGGTGTCCTTACCCAGTGACAGAAAGGGTTGCAAGGCACGTATTGTATTGTTGCCATCGAGGATAACAAGATGGGGTTTTTATCATATTGCATGAATTTATCCCTCTACATCATGTCATCTTGCTTAAGGCGTTACTCTGTTTTTAACTTAATACTCTAGATGCATGCTGGATAGCGGTCGATGAGTGGAGTAATAGTAGTAGATGCAGAATTGTTTCGATCTACTTGTCTTGGACGTGATGCCTATATACATGATCATACCTAGATAACCTCATAATTATTCGCTTTTCTATCAATTGCTCAACAGTAATTTGTTCACCCACCGTAGAATACTTATGCTCTTGAGAGAAGCCACTAGTGAAACCTATGGCCCCCGGGTCTATTCTCATCGTATCAATCTCCATTACTTTATTACTTGCTTTGTTTTTACTTTGCCTTTTACTTTTCACTTTGCATCTCTATATCAAAAACACCAAAAATATTATTTATCATCTCGATCAGATCTCACCCTCGTAAGTGACCGTGAAGGGATTGACAACACCTAATCGCGTTGGTTGCGAGTAGCTATCGTTTTGTGTATGTACGAGGGACTCGTGCGTGATCTCCTACTGGATTGATACCTTGGTTCTCAAAAACTGAGGGAAATACTTGCGCTACTTTACTGCATCATCCTTTCCTCTTCGGGGAAATCCAACGCGGTGCTCAAGAGGTAGCACATTCTAACAAAGCAATCATGTCTTCTCAAAATAACATGGCCAAAGAAAGTTATCCGTACAAAATCATATAGTCTGGCTATGCTCTGTCTTCATCACACAAAGTATTTAATCATGCACAACCCCGGTTTCAGCCAAGCAATTGTTTCATACTTTAATATTTTCAAACATTTTCAATCTTCACGCAATACATGAGCATGAGCCATGGACATGGCACTATAGGTGGAAATAGAATGGTGGTTGCGGAGAAGACAAAAAGGAGAATATAGTATAACATCAACTAGGCATATCAAAGGGATATGGAGATGCCCATCAATAGATATCAATATGAGTGAGTAGGGATTGCCATGCAACGGATGCACTAGAGCTATAAGTTTCTGAAAGCTCAACAAAAGAAACTAAGTGGGTGTGCATCCAACTTGCTTGCTCACGAAGACATAGGGCACTTTTGAGGAAGCCCATCATCGGAATATAAAAGCCAAGTTCTACAATGAAAAATTCCCACTAGTATATGAAAGTGACAACATAGGAGACTTTCTACCATGAAGATCATGATGCTACTTTCAAGCACAACTGTGGTAAAAGGATACTTGCATTGTCCCTTCTCTCTTTTTCTCTCATTTTTTATTTTTTTATTTGGTCCTTTTCTCTTCTTTTTTATAGCCTTTTTTATTTAGTCTGGAGTCTCATCCCGACTTGTGGGGGAATCATAGTCTCCATCATCCTTTCCTCACTGGGACAATGCTCTAATAAAGAAGATCACCACGCTTTTATTTACTTACAACTCAAGAATTACAACTCAATACTTACAACAAAATGTGACTCTATGTGAATGCCTCCGGCGGTGTGACGGGATGTGCAATGATTCAAGAGTGACATGTATGAAAATATTATGAACGGTGGCTTTGCCACAAATATGATGTCAACTACATGATCTTGCAAGGCAATATGACAATGATGAAACGTGTCATAATAAACGGAACAATGGAAAGTTGCATGGAAATATTTCTCGGAATGGCTATGGAAATACCATAATAGGTAGGTATGGTGGCTATTGTGAGGAAGGTATATGGTGGGCGGATGGTACCGGCGAGAATTGCGCGGTACTAGAGAGGCTAGCAATGATGGAAGGGTGAGAGTGCATATAATCCATGGACTCAACATTAGTCATAAAGAACTCACATACTTGTTGAAAAAATCTACAAGTAATCAAAACAAAGTACTACACGCATGCTCCTAGGGGAAGGGTTGGTAGGAGTTAACCATCGCACGATCCCGACCTCCACACATAAGGAAGGCAATCAATAAATAAATCATGCTCCAACTTCATCACATAACGATTCACCATATGTGCATGCTACGGGACTCACAAACTTTAACACAAGTATTTCTCAAATTCACAACTACTCTACTAGCATGTCTCTAATATCACCATCTTCATATCTCAAAACGATCATAAAGAATCAAACTTCTCATAGTATTCAATGCACTTTATATGAAAGTTTTTATTATACCCATCTTGGATGCCCATCATTTTAGGACTAATTTTATAACCAAAGCAAATTACCATGCTGTTCTAAAAGACTCTCAAAATAATATAAGTGAAGCATGAGTGATCAATAATTTCTATAAAATAAAACCACCACCGTGCTCCAAAAAGATATAAGCGAAGTACTAGAGCAATATTGTCTAGGTCAAAAGATATAAGTGAAGCACATAGAGTATTCTAATAAATTCCGATCCATGCGTGTCTCTCCCAAAAGGTGTGTACAGAAAGGATGATTGTGGTAAACTAAAAAACAAAGACTCAAATTATACAATATGCTCCAAGCACAATACACATCATGTGGTGAATAAAAATATAGCCTCAAGTAAAGTTACCGATAGATGAAGACGAAAGAGGGGATGCCTTTGACTTACCTTTGGGTTCCTTGGGAATCCCCAAGCTTAGGCTCTTTCCACTCCTTATTCCAAAATCCATCAAATATTTACCCAAAAGCTTGAAAACTTCACAACACAAAACTTCAACAGAAAATCTCATGACCTCCGTTAGTATAAGAAAATAAACCACCACTTTAAGGTACTGTAATGAACTAATTATTTATTTATATTGGTGTTAAACCTACTGTATTCCAACTTCTCTATGGTTCATACCCCCCGGTACTACTCATAGATTCATCAAAATAAGCAAACAACACATGAAAAACGGAATCTGTCAAAAACGGAACAGTCTGTAGCAATCTGTAACTATCAAATACTTCTGTAACTCTAAAAATTCTAAAATAAATTGTTGAACGTGAGGAATTTATAAATTAAACATCTGAAAAAACAATCAACCTAAAAGTACTCTCTAGTAAAACATGACACCTATTCTCGTGAGCGCAAAAGTTTCTGTTTTTTACAGCAAGATCACAAAGACTTCACCCAAGTCTTCCCAAAGGTTCTACTTGGCACAAACACTAATTAAAACATAAAATGACATCTAACCAGAAGCTAGATGAACTATTTATTACTAAACAGGAGCAAAAAGCAAAGAAGAAAAATAAAATTGGGTTGCCTCCCAACAAGCGATATCGTTTAATGCCCCTTGCTAGGCATAAAAGCAAGAATAGATCTAGGTATTGCCATCTTTGGTATGCAATCCGTAAGTGGCTCTCACAATATATTCATAAGGCAATTTAATTTTTCTTCCTAGGTAAGTGTTCCGTGCCTTTCCTTAACGGAAATTGGAACCTAATATTTCCTTCTTTCATGTCAATAATTGCATCAATCGTTCTAAGGAAAGGTCTACCAAGAATAATAGGACATGTAGGATTCCAATCTATATCAAGAACACTGAAATCTACGGGCAAATAATTCCTATTTGCAACAATAATAACATCATTAATCCTTCCCATAGGTTTCTTAATGGTGGAATCCGCAAGATGCGAATTTAAAGAACAATCATCATATTCACGAAAACCTAGCACATCACACAACGTTTTTGGGATCGTGGAAACACTAGAACCCAAATCACACAAAGCATAGCATTCATAATCTTTAATCTTAATTTTAATAATAGGTTCCCACTCATCATAAAGTTTTCTAGGGATAGAAACTTATAGTTTAAGCTTTTCTTCATAAGATTGCATCAAAGCATCAATGATATGTTTAGTAAAAGCTTTATTTTCATTATAAGCATGAGGAGAATTTCACACGGATTGCAACAAGGAAATACAATCTATCTAAGACAAATTATCATAATTAAATCCCTAGAAATCCAAAATAGTGGGTTCATTACTATTCAAAGTTTTGACCTCTTCAATCCCACTTTTATGAATTTTTGCATCTAGATCTAAAAACTCCGAATCATTGGGACGCCTTTTAACTAAAGTTGACTCATCTCCAGTCCCATCTTTATCAAGACTCACATCAATCACTTTTAGATCTTCATCATTACTATCATGAAAACTAGAAGAACATGCTTTCATAAAAGCAATCTTTTTAGCACGCATCCTAGCAGTACTTTATTTGCACTCATCAATGGAAATTCTCATGGATTTGAGAGACTCATTGATATCATGCTTAGGTGGAATAGATCTAACTTTCAAAGAATCAACATCAAGAGAAATTCTATCCATGTTTCTAGCCAACTCATCAATCTTAAGCAATTTTTCTTCAATCAAAGCATTGAAATTCTTTTGCAAACTCATAAATTCTTTAACACTATTCTCAAAATCACAGGGCATCTTATTAAAATTTCCATAAGAGTTGTTGTAGGAATTACCATAATTATTAGAAGAATTACTAGGAAATGGCCTAGGATTAAAATTTCCTCTATACGTGTTGTTACCAAAATTGTTCCTACCAACAAAATTCACATCCATAGATTCATTATTATTCACAATCAAAGTGGACGAAGGGATATCATTGGGATCAGAAGAAACACTTATATTAGCAAATAATTTCATAAGTTCATCCATCTTTCCACTCAAAACATTAATCTCTTCAATCGCATGAACTTTTTTACTACTGGATCTTTCGGTGTGCCATTGAGAATAATTAACCATAATATTATCTAGGAGTTTAGTATCTTCTCCTAATGTGATTTCCATGAAAGTGCCTCCCACGGTAGAATCTAAAAGATTTCTTGAAGCAAAATTCAATCCGGCATAAAACTTTTGTATAATCATCCACGAATTCAAACCATGTGTAGGGCAATTACGTATCACTAATTTCATCCTCTCCCAAGCTTGTGCAACATGCTCATGATCAAGTTGCTTAAAATTCATAATATCGTACCTAAGAGAGATGATCTTAGCGGGAGGAAAATATTTAGAGATAAAAGCATCTATGCACTTATTCCATGAATCAATACTATTTTTAGGAAAATAAGAGGACCAAGTTTTAGCACGATTTCTAAGCGAAAACGGAAATAGCTTCAATTTAACAATATCATTATCCACATCTTTCCTCTTTTGCATATCACACAAATCAACGAAGTTGTTTAGATGGGTTGCGGCATCTTCACTAGGAAGACCACAAAATTGATCTTTCATAACAAGATTTAACAAAGCGGTATTAATTTCACAAGATTCAACATCGGTAGTACGAGCAATCAAAGTGCTAATAAAATCATTATTGTTCGTATTGGAAAAGTCACACAATTTAGTATTATCTTGAGTCATCATGACAAACGATCAATCAAACACACAAGCACAAAAGAAGCAAGCAAAAAGAGACGAACAAAGAGGGGCGAAGAAAACGCAAAGGTTTTCAAAAATCATTTTAGAAGTCGGGGAAATGAAAACGAGAGGCGAATGGCAAATAATGTAATGCGAGGGAGAAGAGTTTATTATGAGTACTTGGTATGTCTTGACTTGGCGTAGATCTCCCCGGCAACGCCGCCAGAAATCCTTCTTGCTACCTCTTGAGCATGCATCGGTTTTCCCTTGAAGAGGAAAGGGTGATGCAGCAAAGTAGCGTAAGTATTTCCCTCAGTTTTGAGAACCAAGGTATCAATCCAGTAGGAGACGACACACAAGTCACCTAGTATCTGCACAAACAATCAAGAACCTTTCAACCAACACGATAAAGGGGTTGTCAATCCCTTCACGGTCACTCGCAAAAGTGAGATCTGATAGAGATAGTAAAGTAAATATTTTTGGTATTTTTTTGTATAGAACGGAAAGTAAAGATTGCAAAATAGTAAACGAGATGCGATGTAAATAAAAGCGATGTAATATAATAAGAAAGAGACCTGGGGGGCATAGGTTTCACTAGTGGCTTCTCTCAAGATAGCATGTATTATGGTGGGTGAACAAATTATTGCCGAGCAATTGATAGAAAAGCGCATAGTTATGAAGATATCTAAGGCAATGATCATGAACATACGCATCACGTCCGTGTCAAGTAGACCAAAATGATTCTGCATCTACTACTATTACTCCACACATCGACCGCTATCCAGCATGCATCTAGAGTATTAAGTTCAAAAGAACGGAGTAACACATTAAGCAAGATGACATGATGTGGAGGGATAAACTCAAGCAATATGATATAAACCCATCTTTTTATCCTCGATGGCAACAATACAATACGTGCCTTGCTGCCCCTACGGTCATTGGGAAAGGACACCACAAGATTGAACCCAAACGTAAGCACTTCTCCCATTGCAAGAAAGATCAATCTAGTAGGCCAAACTAAACCGATAATTCGAAGAGACTTGCAAAGATATCAAATCATGGATATAAGAATTCAGAGAAGAACTAAATAATATTCATAGATAATCTTGTTCATAAATCCACAATTCCTCGGATCTCGGCAAACACACCGCAAAAGAATTACATCGAATATATCTCCAAGAACATCGAGGAGAAATTTGTATTGAGAATCAAAGAGAGAAAAAAGCCATCTAGATAATAACTATGGACCCGAAGGTCTGTGGTAAACTACTCACGCTTCATCGAAGAGGCAATGGTGTTGATGTAGAAGCCCTCCATGATTGATTCCCCCTTCGGCAGATCGCCAAAAAAGGCCCCAAGATGGGATCTCACGGGGACAGAAGGTTGCGATGGTAGAAAAGTGGTTTCGTGGCTCCCCCTGATGTTTGTAGGGTATAAGAGTATATATAGGTGAAAGAAGTACGTCGGTGGAGCTATGAGGGGCCCACGAGGGTGGGGGCGCGCCTACCCCCTGGGCGTGCCCTCCTACCTCGTGGCCTCCTCATAGAGTCCCACACTTCAACTCCAAGTCTTCTGGATTGCTTTTGGTCCGAGAAAGATCCTTGCGAAGGGTTCATTTAGTTTGGACTCTGTTTGGTATTCCTTTATGCAAAGCTCTTAAATAGACAAAAAAACAGAAACTAGCACTGGGCCTCCGGTTAATAGGTTAGTCCTAAAAATAATATAAAAGAGCATATTAAAGCCCATTAAACATCCAAAACAGATAATAGCATAACATGGAACAATCAAAAATTATAGATACGTTGGTGACGTATGAAGCATCCCCAAGCTTAATTCCCGCTCGTCCTCGAGTAGGTAAATGATAAAACAGAATTTTTGATGTGGAATGCTACCTAGCATATTTATCAATGTAATTTTCTTTATTGTGGCATGAATGTTCAGATCCGAATGATTCAAGACAAATGTTTAATATTGACATAAAAATAATAATACTTCAAGCATACTGACGAAGCAATCATGTCTTCTCAAAATAACATGGCCAAAGAAAGTTATCCCTACAAAATCATATAGTCTAGCTATGCTCTATCTTCATCACACAAAGTATTTAATCATGCACAACCCCGGTTTCGGCAAACCAACTGTTTCATACTTTAGTATTTTCAAACTTTTTCAATCTTCACGCAATACATGAGCATGAGCCATGGACATAGCACAATAGGTGGAATAGAATGGTGGTTGTGGAGAAGACAAAAAGGAGAAGATAGTCTCACATAAACTAGGCATATCAACGGGCTATGGATATGCCCATCAATAGATATCAACGTTAGTGACTAGGGATTGCCATGCAACAGATGCACTAGACCTATAAGTTTATGAAAGCTCAACAAAAGAAACTAAGTGGGTGTGCATCCAACTTGCTTGCTCACGAAGACCTAGGGCACTTTTGAGGAAGCCCATCATTGGAATATACAAGCCGAGTTCTATAATGAAAAATTCCCACTAGTATATGAAAGTGACAACATAGGAAACTCTCTACCATGAAGATCATGATGCTACTTTGAAGCACAAGTGTGGTAAAAGGATAGTAGCATTGTCCCTTCTCTCTTTTTCTCTCATTTTTTTATTTTTTTTATTTGCGCCTTTTTATGGCATTTCTTTATTTAGTCCAGAGTCTCATGCCGACTTGTGGAGGAATCATAGTCTTCATCATGCTTTCCTCACCGGGACAATGCTCTAATAAAGAAGATCATCACACTTTATTTACTTACAACTCAATAATTACAACTCGATCCTTAGAACGAAATATGACTCTATGTGAATGCCTCCGGCGGTGTACCGAGATGTGCAATGATTCAAGAGTGACATGTATGAAAAAATTATGAACGGTGGCTTTGCCACAAATACGATGTCAACTACATGATCATGTAAGGAAATATGACAATGATGAAGCGTGTCATAATAATTGGAACGTTGGAAAGTTGCATGGCAATATATCTTGGAATGGCTATGGAAATGCCATAATAGGTAGGTATGGTGGCTGTTTTGAGAAAGGTATATGGTGGGCGTATGGTACCAGCGAGAATTGCGCGGTACTAGAGAGGCTAGCAATGATGGAAAGGTGAGAGTGCGTATAATCCATGGACTCAACATTAGTTATAAAGAACTCACATACTTGTTGCAAAAATATACAAGTAATCAAAACAAAGTACTACACGCATGCTCCTAGGGGAAGGGTTTGTAGGAGTTAACCGTCGCGCAATCCCGACCTCCACACATAAGGAAGGCAATCAATAAATAAATCATTCTCCAACTTCATCACATAACAGTTCACCATACGTGCATGCTAGGGGAATCAAAAACTTTAACAAAAGTATTTCTCAAATTCAAAACTACTCTACTAGCATGTCTCTAATATCACCATCTTCATATCTCAAAACAATCAACAAGAATCAAACTTCTCATAGTATTCAACGCTCTTTATATGAAAGTTTTTATTATACCATCTTGGATGCCCGTCGTATTAGGACTAATTTTATGACCAAAGTAAATTACCATGCTGTTCTAAAATACTCTCAAAATAATATAAGTGAAGCATGAGAGATCAATAATTTCTATAAAATAAAACCACCACCATGCTCTAAAAAGATATAAGCGAAGTACTAGAGCAATATTGTCTAGCTCAAAAGATATAAGTGAAGCACATAGAGTATTCTAATAAATTCCGATTCATGCGTGTCTCTCCAAAAAGGTGTGTACAGCAAGGATGATTCTGGTAAACTAAAAATAAAAGACTCAAATTATACAAGATGCTCTAAGCAAAACACATATCATGTGGTGAATAAAAATATAGCCTCAAGTAAAGTTACCGATAGATGAAGACGAAAGAGGGGATGCCTTCCAGGGCATCCCCAAGCTTAGGCTTTTGGTTGTACTTGAATTACCTTGGGGTGCCTTGGGCATCCCCAAGCTTAGGCTCTTGCCACTCCTTATTCCAAAATCCATCAAATCTTTACCCAAAAATTTGAAAACTTCACAACACAAAACTTCAACAGAAAATCTCATGACCTCCGTTACTATAAGAAAATAAACCACCACTTTAAGGTACTGTAATGAAATCATTCTTTATTTATATTAGTGTTAAACCTACTGTATTCCAACTTCTCTATGGTTCATACCCCCGATACTACTCATATATTCATCAAAATAAGCAAACAACACACGAAAAGTAGAATCTATCAAAAACAGAACAGTCTGTAGTAATATGTAACTTTCGAATACTTCTGTAACTCTAAAAATTCTTAAATAAACTGGTGGACGTGAGGAATGTTTCTATTAATCATATGGAAAAAGAATCAACCCAAAATCACTCTCCAGTAAAGAATGAAAGCTGTTATCGTGAGCGCAAAAGTTTCTGTTTTTTTACAGCAAGATCACAAAGACTTCACCCAAGTCTTCCCAAAGGTTCTACTTGGTACAAACACTAATTAAAACATAAAACCACATCTAACCAGAATATATATGAACTATTTACTACTAAACATGAGCAAAAAGAAAAGAAGGCAAATAAAATTGGATTGCCTCCCAACAAGTGCTATCGTTTAACGCCCCTAGATAGGCATAAAAACTAGAATAGATCTAGGTATTGCCATCTTTGGTATGCAATCCTTAAGTGGCTCTCACAATAGATTCATAAGGCAATTTAATTTTCTTCCTAGGAAAGTTTTCCATGCCTTTCCTTAACCGAAATTGGAATCTAATATTTCCTTCTTTCATGTCAATAATTGCACCAATCATTCTAAGGAAAGGTCTACCAAGAATAATAGGACATGTAGGATTGCAATCTATATGAAAAACAATGAAATATATGGGCACATAATTCCTATTTGCAACAATAAGAACATCATTAATCCTTCCCATAGGTTTCTTATTGGTGGAATTCGCAAGATGCAAATTTAAAGAACAATCATCAAATTCACGGAAACCTAGCACATCACACAAAGTTTTTGGAATCGTGGAAACATTAGCACCCAAATCGCACAAAGCATAGCATTCATAATATTCAATCTTAATTTTAATAGTAGGTTCCCACTCATCATAAAGTTTTCTAGGGATAGAAACTTCTAGTTCAAGCTTTCCTTCATAAGATTGCATCAAAGCATCAACGATATGTTTAGTAAAAGCTTTATTTCGATTATAAGCATGAGGATAATTTAACACGAATTGCAACAAGGAAATACAATCTATCAAAGACCAATTATCATAAATAATTCCCTTTAAATCTAAAATAGTGGGTTCATTGCTATGTAAAGTTTTGACCTCTTCAATCCCACTTTTATTAATTTTTGCATCTAGATCTAAAAACTCCGAATCATTGGGAATTCTTTTAACTAAAGTTGATTCATCTCCAGTCCCTACTTTATCAAGATTCAGATTGAAAAACAAATATTTAATATGAGTCACATCAATCACTTTTAGATCTTCATCATTATTATCATGAAAACTAGAAGAACACGCTTTCATAAAGCAATCTTTTTTAGCACGCATCCTAGCGGTTCTTTCTTTGCACTCATCAATGGAAATTCTCATGGATTTGAGAGACTCATTGATATCATGCTTAGGTGGAATAGATCTAAGTTTCAAAGAATCAACATCAAGAGAAATTCTATCCACGTTTCTAGCCAACTCATCAACCTTAAGCAATTTTTCATCAATCAAGGCATTGCAATTCTTTTGCGAACTCATAAATTCTTTAACACTATTCTCAAAATCAGAGGGCGTCTTATTAAAATTTTCATAAGAGTTGTTGTAGGAATTGCCATAATTATTAGTGGAATTACTAGGAAACGGCCTAGGATTAAAATTTCCTCTATACGCGTTGTTACCAAAATTGTTCCTACCAACAAAATTCACATCCATAGATTCATTGTTATTCACAATCAAAGTGGACGAAGGCATATCATTAGGATTAGAAGAAACACTTTTATTAGCAAATAATTTCATAAGTTCATCCATCTTTCCACTCAAAACATTAATCTTTTCAATCGCATGAACTTTTTTACTACTGGATCTTTCGGTATGCCATTGAGAATAATTAACCATAACATTATCCAGGAGTTTAGTAGCTTCTCCTAAAGTGATTTCCATAGAATTGCCTCATGCGGCCGAATATAAAAGATTTCTAGAAGCAAAATTCAATCCGGCATAAATTTTTTATATAATCATCCACAAATTCAAACCATGTGTAGGGCAATTATGTATCATTAATTTCATCCTCTCCCAAGCTTGTGCCACATGCTCATGATCAAGTTGCTTAAAATTCATAATATCGTTCCTAAGAGAGATGATCTTAGCGGGAGGAAAATATTTAGAGATAAAAGCATCTTTGCACTTATTGCATGAATCAATACTATTTTTAGGCAAATAAGAGAGCCAAGTTTTAGCACGATCTCTAAGAGAAAACGGAAATAGCTACAATTTAACAATATCATTATCCACATCTTTCTTCTTTTTCATATCACATAAATCAACGAAGTTGTTTAGATGGGTTGCAGCATCTTCACTAGGAAGGCCACAAAATTGATCTTTCATAACAAGATTCAACAAAGTGGTATTAATATCACAAGATTCTGCATCGATAGTAGGAGCAATCGGAGTGCTAATAAAATCATTGTTGTTGGTATTATAAAAGTCACACAATTTAGTATTATCTTGAGCCATCGTGACAAACGATCAATCCAACACACAAGCACCCAAGAAGCAAGCTAAAAGAGACGAACGGAAGAGGCGCAAAGAAAACGAAAAGGTTTTTGAAAATCGTTTTAGAAGTGGGGGAGAGGAAAACGAGAGGCAAATGGCAAATAATATAATGCGAGGGAGAAGAGTTTATGATGGGTACTTGGTATGTCTTGACTTGTCCTAGATCTCCCCGGCAACGGCGCCAGAAATCCTTCTCGCTACCTCTTGAGCATGCCTTGGTTTTCCCTTGAAGAGGAAAGGGCAATGCAGCAAAGTAGCGTAAGTATTTCCCTCAGTTTTGAGAGCCAAGGTATCAATCTAGTAGGAGACAACACACAAGTCACCTAGTACCTGCACAAACAATCAAGAACCTTGCAACCAACACGATAAAGGGGTTGTAAATCCCTTCACAGTCACTCGCAAAAGTGAGATCTGATAGAGATAGTAAAATAAATATTTTTGGTATTTTTGTTGTATAGATTGGAAAGTAAATATTGAAAAATATTAAACGATATGCGATGTGAATAAAAGATATGTAATATAATAAGAAAGAGACCCGGGGGCCATAGGTTTCACTAGTGGCTTCTCTCAAGATAGCATGTATTATGGTGGGTGAACAAATTACTGCCGAGCAATTGATAGAAAATCGCATAGTTATGAAGATATCTAAGGCAATGATCATGAACATATGCATCACGTCCGTGTCAAGTAGACCGAAACTATTCTGCATGTACTAGTATTACTCCACACATCGACCGCTATCCAGCATGCATCTAGAGTATTAAGTTCATAAGAACGGAGTAACGCATGAAGCAAGATGAGATGATGTAGAGGGATAAACTCAAGCAATATGATATAAACCCCATCTTTTTATCCTCGATGGCAACAATACAATACATGCCTTGCTACCCCGACTGTCACTGGGAAAGTACACCGCAAGATTGAACCCAAAGCTAAGCACTTCTGCCATCACAAGAAAGATCAATCTAGTAGGCCAAACTAAACCGATAATTCGAAGAGACTTGCAAAGATATAAAATCATGCATATAAGAATTTAGAAAAGACCCAAATAATATTCGTAGATAATCTTGTTCATAAATCCACAATTCATCGAATCTCAGCAAACACACCGCAAAAGAGTATTACATCGAATAGATCTGCAAGAACATTGAGGAGAACTTTGTATTGAGAATGAAAGAGAGAGAAAAAGCCATCTAGCTAATAACTATGGACCCGACGGTCTGTGGTAAACTACTCACGCTTCATCGAAGAGGCAATGGTGTTGATGTAGAAACCCTCCGTGATCGGTTCCCCATCTGGCAGATCGCCGGAAAAGGCCCCAAGATGGGATTTCACGGGTACATAAGGTTGCGGCGATGGAAAATTGGTTTCGTGGCTCCCCCTGATGTTTCTAGGGTATAAGTGTGATGCCCCTGATTCAATCGTACAGTAATCATACACACAAACGTGTACGATCAAGATCAGGGACTCAAGGGAAGATATCACAACACAACTCTAAAAATAAAATAAGTCATACAAGCATCATAATATAAGCCAGGGGCCTCGAGGGCTCGAATACAAGTGCTCGATCATAGACGAGTCAGTGGAAGCAACAGTATCTAAGTACAGACATAAGTTAAACAAGTTAGCCTTAAGAAGGCTAGCACAAAGTGGGACACAGATCGAAAGAGGCGCATGTCTCCTGCCTGGGATCCTCCTAAACTACTCCTGGTCGGCGGCGGCGGCCTACACGTAGTAGTAGGCACCCGCGGTGTAGTAGAAGTTGTCGTCAACGGTGGCGTCTGGCTCCTGGGCTCCAGCATCTTGTTGCGACAACCTAGAAGAAAGGAAAGGGGGAAAAGGGGGAGCAAAGCAACCGTGAGTACTCATCCAAAGTACTCGCAAGCAAGGAGCTACACTACATATGCATGTGTATATGTGTAAAGTGGCAATATCAGTGGACGGAACTGTAGAATGCCAGAATAAGTGGGGGATAGCTAGTCCTATCGAAGACTACGCTTCTGGCAGCCTTCATCTTGGAGCATGTAGAAGAGAGTAGATTGAAGTCCTCCAAGTAGCATCACATAGCATAATCGTACCCGGCGATCCTCCCCTCGTCGCCCTGTGGGAAAGCGATCACCGGGTCGTCTCTGGAACTTGTCTGGGTGTGTTTTATTAAGTATCCGGTTCTAGTTGTCATAAGGTCAAGGTACAACTCCGGGTCATCCTTTTACTGAGGGACCCGGATATTTGAATAGATCAACTTCCCTGCAGGGGTGCAACACATTACCCAACACGCTCAATCCCTCTGCCCGGACACACTTTCTTGGGTCACGCCCGGCCTCGGAAGATCAACACGTCGCCGCCCCACCTAGGCACAATAGAGGGGTCAGCACGCCGGTCTAAATCCTATGTGCGCAGGGGTCTGGGCCCATCGCCCATTGCACACCTGCACGTTGCGTGGGCGGCCGGTGAGCAGACCTAGCAACCTCCATTACAAAGGAAGTTGTGTTACACGGTCAAACCCGGTGCACGCCGCTCAGTCGCTGACGTCAAGAAGGCTTTGGCTGATACCACGACGTCGAGTGCCCATAATTGTTCCCACGTAGTTGGTTAGTGCATATAGGCTCGTAGCCAGACTCAGATCAAATACCAAGATCTCGTTAAGCGTGTTATTTTGAAGTAACTGCGGACGCTGACCAGGACCAGGACCACCTATCACCTAGGTGGTCTCAACCTGCCATGTCGCTCCGCCTCAAAGTAATAGTGGGGGACCATCGGGAACCCAGGCCCACCTCTACCGGGATGGAGCCACCTGTCCTTTCAGGCCCCACATCGAATCACTTGCGAGTACTCAAGGAGTCGACCCGACTTTAGTCACCATCTGTATAGTATGTATATATGTATAGTATATACCCGTGATCACCTCCCGAGTGATCACGGCCCGTTAGTTTAGCAAGGTAGACTGACAAGAATGTAGGGCCACTAATGATAAACTAGCATCCTATACTAAGCATTTAGGATTGCGGGTAAGGTATCAACAACTGTAGCAACAATGACAGGCTATGCAACAGAATAGGAGTAACCGAACAGTAACATGCTACACTACTCTAATGGAAGCAGTAGAGAGAAGAATAGGCGGTATATGGTGATCAAGGGGGGGGGCTTGCTTGGTTGCTCTGGCAAGAAGGAGGGGTCGTCAACTTCGTAGTCGTATTGTGTAGCAGCGGCGTCGGTCTCATAGTCTACCAGAGAGAAGAGGGGGATGAAACAATAAATATAATGCAAACATAAGCATGATGAAGCAAGACATCACAATGAGCGGTGCTAGGTGTGACCTAACGCTGTAGTAGGTGATACCAGCGAAAGGGGGAAACATTCGGGAAAGTATCCCCAGTGTTTCGCGTTTCCGGACAGATGAACCAGAGGTGAAATGTTGCACATTCACTATGCTAGGGACGCGTGGTGGATGAACGGGCTGCGTATTCGAATTTTTCTCGTTGTTCGGAGCAATTTTCATGTACAAAGTATCTTCATCCGAGCTACGGTTTATTTAGTATTAATTTTCAAAGTTTTTAATCATTTTTAGTATTTATTTAATTATTTAAATCAAACATTATCCACAACAGTGAAAGGTGATGTGGGCATGACATCACCATGACGTCAGCATGTCAAACCCAGCTGACTAAAGTCAAACCTGGCCTGTGGGTCCAGTGGGACCCACCTGTCATAGACTACAGCTAACTAAACATGTTTAATTAGTTTAGTTAATTGATTAGGTTACTTAAACACAATTAATTAAGTTAATTGATTTAGTTAACTAATTAATTAATTAATTAAATTTCATTTTTATTACTATTTATTTATTCATTTTAATATCTTTTTTTAACGTTCCAGGGGCGCGGGCCCCGTTTGGCAGTGGCCGAGAGGCCATAGCGGGTCGGGCCAACGGGCGCTGCCCGAACGGGCAAGGGGAAAGTGGGCGACATGCGTACTGGTGCGGGTGCTCGCACCCGATGCCATGAGAGGCGAGGGCGAGCGCGCCTGGGGCCTCGATGGCCGGCGACGACGGGAGCAGCGCTGGGCGCGGGGAGCTGCGGTGCATGCGTGCCGGCGAGAAGAGCCGTGGTGGCCTTCGGCAGGCGCGGGGGAGCGCAGTAAGCACCGGCGGCT
>NC_041393.1:470409733-470417170 GCF_002162155.2 Triticum dicoccoides
TTCTGATCTGGATCGAGGGAAGCAGAGGGAGAAGTGGGGAAAGTGGGGTGGGTGGTTAGGGTTTTCCCCCCAATTTGGGGGGTATGGGGAGAGTGTGGGGCGCGACTGGGCCGTCCTTGCGGCCAGATGGTCTGCTGGGCCGTGACCTAGAGGGGGGGGGGGCGAAGGTGGGGCTTCCTTTTCTTCTTTTAGTTTTTTTAAATATTATTACTTTTCTGTTTTTGCTCATTTTAAATAAATATGCCTTATAAAAAAACATGGTATCTTCATGACAAATAGTTAGGGAATATTTTCAACACGTCGAATGTTTTAGTTTTGACTTTTGAAAACTTTAATTGTTTTAACTTTAATTCAAATTTTGAATTTGAATCCGTTTCGATCTAATGCGAGATTATCAACAGTAACCGAGGTGACGGGGCATCATTAACACGGGATTACTGTAGCCTGATTACCCGGGCGTCACAATTCTCCTCCACTACAAGAAATCTCGTCCCGAGATTTAAGAGGGGAGTAAGGGGGAAGAATAGGTTACGAAATTCTAACGATTCTTCTTGGTCTTGGCTGCCCTTTCGAAGAGGTTGATCCCTTTCATTGATGTCTTTCTGCTTCAAGTCACCATGATCAAGCCGTCATCCTTTCTTCGGGATCTCCATCGTCCTACGAACGCGACCAAGGGGAAAAACTCCGGAAGAACGCATCTCCACAAAGCTGGGCATCTGACGATGAACTCAATGGAAAATTACACAAGGTACCCCACGAGTTGTATTTCAATGAATTCGTTGAGTGCAATATACGATGGTACCAAAGTTTCAAACGGGTAGGCAATCATTCAATGACTAGACAGAAGCTAGAATGGGGGTTTGAACAACGAGAATAACATGGTATTTGATTCCAGGATGAATAATGGTATATAATTTAGCTCATGAATCACATACGAAGCCAGGTGCAAAGGATACATTAGAATCTGGGTTGTAAAGAAGAGTCAGGTATCGATCTAGTGGACCTGTGGGTTATGGGCCCACCATGTGGGTTGAAAGTAGGAAGGGTGGTGACATCTTGCACAGCCGCGACAGGGAGGCATGTAAGTGGATAGCTTGTAAGCTATATCGGCAACAATGTCGGTACCAAGGACGGGGAACGAAGAGAGAAATTTTCCTACTCGTTGAAATGAGGCGGACCAATAGGCAAAGTTCTCGTCCATCGATGGTTACCGGACTGTCATCAACAATAGTAATAGGGTCTTATAGACAGAGTGGTTCAACAAGGTGCCTACCTAAGCAAGGAATTATCTCTGCTAAGTTAAGTCAGATTCAGGAAAGGTTAAACAAAAGAATGGAAAGGAAAACGCGATTATCAAATTAAACAGAATAATGGAAAGGAAAATTTTGATTGCACACAATTATTATGAGTATATCCTTCCCATGTACAAGCAGAACATGACATACTGGGTAGGAGAGCAAGTACCCAACCATTCAGATAAGAGGCAAGGATTATTCAAGATGTTACCCATACAATGTTGTTTGGATAACTGACCAAGAAACATTTGGCATCGCGCCTCCAATGTTCTTGTTGAAGAGAGGGGTATCATAGTCATGCTTCGAGGTAGCAATGATATGGTGTTTCAATCAAGGGCCAGACTTTGGATACACAAATGATCCATTAGGAGCAACTTATAAAATAAGTCTTACAATTTCCTCCAGGAAGTATGGTTATCCTTGCAAAAGAAATTATAATGATAGGTCCTCCAGCCAGGGGGTGCTAAGCATGACATCATATTATCGGGTCATCAAAGGACCAACGTCATAACTCGTGGAAAGTTGTCCCAACCATCATATCTGAACGAGATTCAGATCCGATTGGTGTCATGATACCTTAGACTCGGGATGTCCGAGAAGAAAAGGTGCAACACAAATCGACGAAATGACATTGCAAGATTCTCGGGAAATGAACTATGGGAGCGGGTTCCTGAAACAATAGTTCATCATTAAACCAAGGAGGGGATGAGAAGGTGGCTGATGGGCTCAGCGACAATTCATCGAGAATTCCAAACAGATGGATTTCCACAATAATGTGAACAAGAAGATGACACTTGTCAATTCAAATGATATAATGTTTTATGCACGAGTAAAACATACACCATCAATCATTAGTTGAATGGTGTGCCCAAAATATGACCTTAGGCAACAAGATCAATGTTAGAGTGACGATCTAATAACCAACAGTCTAAGAATGAACTATCGATCATTAACTTCAAAGCAATAGGGTTGCTATAAGTACAGAACTCAAGCAACATCATTAGCATATTGGTATCCCAGTTAAAAACAACACGGGGACCAAGGAAGAATGGTGATGGTGAGAAGTATCATCATACCAACAATTTCTAAGAGGTGGAGAAATCCCCACAACATTCTTGATAGAAAAGACAGTAACACTTCAAAGCAGAACACAAGACTAGATAGAGAGCAAGTTCTATTCATAATGTGGACAAGTTCGCGATGAAAGGAAGTCAAGGGTGTTGCCGATGATAATAAAAATCATCGAGGGCAAGGGGATATTTCTCATCATGAACACAGTTGACATCTCGGAAGAAGTCAAAATGTTGAAGGTGATTCGACAATTTGCCGGGAGGTTTCGAGAGGATGCAATCACACAACAACGACAACAAGCAAGGGAATGACGAAGTGGTAAGTTATAGGGTCAATATATAAGATGCAAGCTCGGAACCAAGGTTGCCTTTCAAGACAAGCAACATGATGTTGAAAGCTCGACGTAAGTCGTGCTCACACACTGAAGAATCCGTGCACCAGAGAAGGACGAGGTAGCAAAGTCAAAGATAGCAAGACCAGGATGCAACGATAGTCTGGGAATGACCAGATTGAGTTCAGAATTTCCTACTAAAAATACTAGGGGTATTTGATTTGTAGTGCGGAATAATTTCACTAGTCGGTGTCCTCGGTTGACAACAACCCAGAACCCGTAGAGTGATAACGACAAGGAAAGACATTACTTCAACAAAGTTAGTAAGACGTGGTGCAATGGCAAGACATCTTCGAGATACCAGGGGGTAATACTCGAAGGTAGAACATGATAGAAGTAGAACCGGGTCATTGGCCTATGAAAGTAGATACTTCAACCTTGCCAAAAATAGACAAGGCATTGGAATGAATTCCCATCAGATATATTAGATCAAAACAGCATGGTTGGAACCATAAATGTACGGAATCAATTTCAAGAATACCAAAAGAATCATACAGCTAGATAATCATTTTGCAAGAAGCATCCGAGACGGTCTACATCATTTTCATGGGAATGAACACAAACATCAAGGTCGACTCCCACTTCTTTAGTGCATATCATTTCATTCACCTCTTTCTTTGATAAAACTGTAGTGTTGGAATTTTATCTGGTAGAACACCGGAAGAGTATGACTTGTGAAAACTTTCGGGTTCTCATGGATTAGGGGCAGGCATAGGTTCAACCCATCGGGCATCTTAGTAACATATACCACAAGTTTCAAAAGTAAATACACAAGCTCGAAAGCAGAGCATGGTTGGTCAAGAAGATGATACAATTTACCAAAGGCACTATGTATCAGGGGAAGAACTCACAAGGTGATTGAATATGAAGGACTCTGTCGGATAAAGATCCAACAATGGATCGGGCGATCCACAAGAGAGCTGATGTGAGTATCGGTACTCACTCAGAGGAAGAAGAACGCAGAGGCATCAGATTAAAGAATCACCTAATTAGTCTGATGCTTAAATAGAGGAAATTATGGTTTCCTAAACGAAGGATGAGAAGTAGATGCTCTGATCAACGATGGATAAATTGAAAAAACTTAGATTGGGCAATCAATAAAGGTTTGAATTGCCGAGAACCAACTCATCTCCGGAATGACGTTTGAGTCAGAAAGATAATTTTAAAAAAGGATAACCTGTTATCGAGGACTACTAGTCATATGCAGTTAACCATAATGCAAGCAGGCAAGAGTTTCAAGAGTAACAGGCTACAGAGGATTTCCGAAAGATTGAAAAGTATTCTGAAGAAGTATGTGAAACACATGGACAATTGAGAAGAATAGATCCTCGATTAATGTGAGAGAAAAAAAACGTAAGGGTTTTTGTGCGAAATAAAACTGCAAGACAGTAAACTCAAAGGATTCTCGGGACAACGAAGAATATCTCGAGGCATCTTGTAACAACAAGAGCAACGAGGAATGATCAAGAGAATGACAAGTGTATGCGGATATCCATTGAGATATATCGGTGTCAGTGAATTGCAAAGTCGATGAGCACAAGGGCCTCAGGAAAATATCGAGGGATATCCTCAGAATCTTCTGACGAAGCAGGTGATCTTCCGGAATGAGGGCTCTCCGGGAGAAATAGTTACGAGAACCTAGAGTTAGAGTTAGCAAAATCATTTCACCAAATAGAAGAGAGATCAAAGTCCTAGAGTATAGACGAGGAGTAAAAAGATCCTAATATCACCCAATGGCGACGTGGGCCCGTAAGCCGCACGGCCAAGTTAGTAGCTTTGCAATGTCTAGACTCGACTTCGGCCAAGGAGTGTGGAAGGGGGATTCCTACAGGCAGTCGGCTCTAATACCAACTTGTGACACCCCTGATTCAATCATACACTAATCATACACGCAAACGTGTACGATCGAGATCAGGGACTCACGGGAAGATATCACAACACAACTCTAAAAATAAAATAAGTCATACAAGCATCATAATACAAGCCAGGGGCCTCAAGGGTTCGAATACAAGTGCTCGATCATAGACGAGTCAGCAGAAGTAGCAATATGTGAGTACAGACATCAGTTAAACAAGTTTGCCTTAAGAAGGCTAGCACAAACTGGGATACAGATCGAAAGAGGCGCTGGCCTCCTGCCTGGGATCCTCCTAAACTACTCCTGGTCGTCGGCGGTGGCCTACATGTAGTAGTAGGCACCCGCGGTGTAGTAGAAGTCGTCATCGACGGTGGCATCTGGCTCCTAGGCTCCAGCATCTGGTCGCGACAACTGAGAAGAAAGGAATGGGGCAAAAGGGGGAGCAAAGCAACCGCGAGTACTCATCCAAAGTACTCGCAAGCAAGTAGCTACAATACATATGCATGGATATATGTGTAAAGTGGCAATATCGGTGGATTGAACTGCAGAATGCCAGAATAAGTGGGGGATAGCTAGTCCTATCGAAGACTATGCTTCTGGCAGCCTTCGTCTTGGAGCATGTAGAAGAGAGTAGATTGAAGTCCTCCAAGTAGCATCGCATAACATAATTGTACCCGGCGATCCTCCCCCCGTCGGCCTGTGGGAAAGCGATCACCGGGTAGAACTTGTCTGGGTGTGTTTTATTAAGTATCCGGTTCTAGTTGTCATAAGGTCAAGGTACAACTCCAGGTCGTCCTTTTACCGAGGGACACGGCCATTCGAATGGATCAACTTCCCTGCATGGGTGCACCATATTACCCAACACACTCAATCCCTCTGGCCGGACACACTTTCCTGGGTCATGCCCGACCTCGGAAGATCAACACGTCGCCGCCCCTCCTAGGCACAACAGATAGGTCAGCACGCCGGTCTAAATCCTATGCGCACAGGGTTCTGGGCCCATCGCCCATTGCACACCTGCACGTTGCTTGGTCGACCGGTGAGCAGACCTAGCAACCTCCATTACAAAGGAAGTTGCGTTACGCAGTGCAACCCTGCGCGCGCCGCTCAGTCGCTGACGTCAAGAATGCTTCGGCTGATACCGCGACGTCGAGTGCCCATAACTGTTCCCGCGTAGTTGGTTAGTGCGTATAGGCTCGTAGCCAGACTCAGATCAAATACCAAGATCTCGTTAAGCGTGTTATTTTTAAGTAACTGCGGACGCTGACCAGGACCAGGCCCACCTCTCACCTAGGTGGTCTCAACCTGCCCTGTCGCTCTGCCACAAAGTAACAATCGGGGGCCGTCGGGAACCTAGGCCCACCTCTACCGGGATCGAATCACTTGTGGGTACTCAACGAGCCGACCCGACTTTAGTCACCATCTGTATAGTATATATATATGTATAGTATATACCCGTGATCACCTCCTGAGTGATCACGGCCCGATAGTGTAGCAAGGCAGACTGACAAGAATGTAGGGCCACTGATGACAAACTAGCATCCTATACTAAGCATTTAGGATTGCGGGTAAGGTATCAACAACTGTAGCAAAAATGATAGGCTATGGAACAGAATAGGAGTAACCGAACAGTAACATGCTAAACTACTCTAATGCAAGCAGTAGAGAGAAGAATAGGTGATATCTGGTGATTAAAGGGGGGGCTTGCGTGGTTGCTCTGGCAAGGAGGGGTCTTCAACTCCGTAGTTGTACTAGGTAGCAGCGGCGTCGGTCTCGTAGTCTACCGGAGAGAAGAGGGGGGTAAAACAATAAATATAATGCAAACATAAGCATGACGAAGCAAGACATGACAATGAGCGGTGCTAGGTGTGCCCTAACGCGGTAGTAGGTGATACCGGCGAAAGGGGGAAACATCCGGGAAAGTATCCCAGTGTTTTGCGTTTCCGCAAAGATGAACCGGAGGTGAAATGTTGCACGTTCACTATGCTAGGGACGCCTAGTTAATTAACGGGTCACGTATTCGAATTCATCTCGTCATTCTGAGCAATTTTCATGTACAAAGTATTTTCATCCGAGCTATGGTTTATTTTATATTAATTTTCAAAGTTTTTAATCATTTTTAGAATTTATTTAATTATTTAAATGAACATTATCCAGAACAATGAAAGGTGATGTCATCATGACATCACCATGATGTCAGCAGGTCAAACCCTGCTGACCAAAGTCAAACATGGCCGGTGGGTCTAGTGGGACCCAGCTATCATAGACTAAGGCTAACTAAACATGTTTAATTAGTTTAGTTAATTGATTATGTTAATTAAACACAATTAATTAAGTAAATTTATTTAGTTAACTAATTAATTGATTAATTAAATTTTATTTTTATCACTATTTATTTATTCATTTTAATCTCTTTTTTTAATGTTCCAGGGGCGCGCGCGCCGTTTGGCAATGGCCCAGAGGCCATAGCGGGTCGGGCCAACGGGCGCCGCCCGAACGACCGATGGGAAAGCAGGCGACCGGCGTACTGGTGCGGGTGCTCGCACCTGACGCCATGAGAGGCGAGGGCGAGCGCGCTTGGGGCCTCGATGGCCGACGACGTCGGGAGCAGCGCCAGGCGCGGGGAGCTGCGGGGCACGCACGCCGACGAGACGAGCTATGGCAGCCTTCGGCAGGCGCGGGGGAGCGTGGTAGGCGTCGGCGGCTACAGGCTGTAGGGGGCGGCAGAAGGCGCAGCCCCGGCGCGGTTGCACGAGCAAGCAGGGCGCGAGGCCACCGCGAACGGGCGGCAGGGCGAAGCGGGGCCGCGCGGGCGGGGCCCTGTG
>NC_041393.1:470417445-470420435 GCF_002162155.2 Triticum dicoccoides
GGTCAAGGCAGTGGGGCGGGGGAGGAGACGGGGATGACGGCGACGTGGTAAGGACGGCGGGGCAACTGCGGAGAGGTGGCTCCGGCGACTACGGGGTCCAGTGGTGTCGGGGTGGTGGGCGATGCAGTCGGCATGGCGAGGGGCACCGACGCCCGATCCGATCTGGATCGGGGGAAGTAGAGGGAGAAGTGGGGAATGTGGGGTGGGTGGTTAGGGTTTTCCCCCCAATGGGGGGGGGATATGGGGGAGGGTGTGGGGCGCGGCTGGGCCAGCCTGGCGGCCCGATGATCTGCTGGGCCATGGCCCAGTGGGGGGGAAGAGGGGTTTCCTTTTCTTCTTTTAGTTTTTTTAATTTTATTTCTTTTCTGTTTTTGCTCATTTTAAATAAATAGGCCTTATAAAAAAGAGCTAATTGATTTTATACCCTTAGTTGGGTCACACTCGACAGGTTTATCTCTAGTTTTCGAAAATCCTCCGTTTTGCCCAAGCCCGTTTGCTCCTCTCATGGTTTTGCCCTTCCGTTACGTTTCCATCCAGTTAGTGTCTTTTGACTGTCTATGGAATTTTCATTGGACTTATTTGCCCTTTCTTCTTCACTCTCCAGTGAGACACTGCCAAGTGGGACCCATCAGTCCAAAAACAATCCAAGGTTCACTTTTATTTCTATCCCGTCGGTTAAACCCTAGTATCAAATCCCCTCCCCCCTCTCTCTCAAATCTTGTCGGCGGTGGAGCCAGAGATCCCGTCGATGGCTAGCGAGGAAGGCCAACGGCGGTCCCGTCGGTGGTGGAGCCATCAACCCCGAGCGCCCGTAGGAGGAGAACCACCCTGATCCTCCTCGTCTCCACGCCCCCGATCCACCTCATCTCGGCCCTGATCTACCTCGTCTCCGCCCCCGATCCATTGAGGCCGAGCGTGAGTGCTTCCCTGCCCATTCTCCTTCCTCTCCTCCTTCCTCTCCTCCTTCCCTCTCCCTTTATCTCTCGATTCACTCTGTCTCTCACCCTGCTCTTTCCTCTTCCTCAACAGTAGCAGGGAGCAGCACAAAAGCCACCATGGCCGCCGCCCATGGAAGTCCAGCTTTGGATCCATTTGCCACCGACGTCCGCGTGGACCCTCGTCCATGCCAATGTGGGCCAGCCAATGCCGATGCCCCCCGTTGGCCCAGATCCAAAGCGCCCCGTTGACCCTCCCCCGGGATTCCTTCCACGCTGCAGCGGTGGTGGCCAAGCATCCATCATGGGGACGCACGGGCGAGGAGGATCTGGTGAGCTCCGACGCCGATTCCTGGTGCTTCGGCGAACTTTGGCTCTGGCGAGCTTCGGCGCCGATTCCTTTGGCTCCGTTAAGCTCATCCTTGTCCTACAGACGGTGTGTTTTCAATTGTTGACCCATCATATTCTTTAACACTTGACGCAAATTAGCTAGTAGTATAGCTGGCAACTATGGATTGATGATTAATTATATTTGAGATGAGACTGACCTTACGTACTGATTTGTGTTAATTATGGGTGTTTTAATTATTTATGCGGTGTTAATTATTGCGTAAAAAAGTAATGAACAATTGATATTATGTTTACAACATGGCAGTGTCCATTAAGAGATATTTGGTCCATTGTGGGTCCCACATGTTAATGAGAAGAGAGAGGGATGTTTTCTGAGTGATGGGTCCCACTTGGAAGTGTCTAGTGACTGAGTGAGGAAGCAGGGGCAAATAAGTCCAACGAAAAGTCCATAGACGGTCAACAGACGGTCAAACGACACTAACTAGATGGAAACATGACGGAAGGGCAAAGCCATAAGAGGAGCAAACGGGCTTGGGCAAAATCGAGGGTTTTCAGAAACTAGGGGTAAACCTGTCGAGTGTGACCCAACTAAGGGTATAAAATCAATTATACCTATAAAAAACATGGTTTCTTCATGAAAAATATTTAGGGAATATTTTCAACACGTCAAACATTTTAGTTTTGACTTTTGAAAACTTTAATTGTTTTAACTTTAATTCAAATTTTGAATTTGAATCCGTTTCGATCTAATGCGAGATTATCAACAGTAACCGAGGTGACGTGGCATCGTTAACACGGGATTACTGTAGCCTGATTACCCGAGCGTCACAATAAGAGTATATACAGGCGAAAGAAATACGTCGGTGGAGCTATGAGGGGCCCACGAGGGTGGGGGTGCGCCTACCCCCCTGGGTGCGCCCTCCTGTCTCGTGGCCTCCTTGTAGAGTCCCAGACTTCAACTCCAAGTCTTCTGGATTGCTTTTGGTCCAAGAAAGATCCTCGTGAAGTTTTCATTCCGTTTGGACTTCGTTTGGTATTCCTTTTCTGCAAAACTCTAAAATAGACAAAAAACAGAAAGTGGCACTAGGCCTCCGGTTAATAGGTTAGTCTCAAAAATAATATATAAGAGCATATTAAAGCCCATTAAACATCCAAAACAGATAATATAATAGCATGGAACAATAAAAATTATAGATACATTGGAGACGTATCACCCACAATTTGATCACCATAACATACATCAAATGGATCATGTGAATATCCCATTGTCACCACAGATAAGCACATGCAAGACATACATCAAGTGTTCTCAAATCCTCAAAGACTCAATCCGACAAGATAACTTCGAAGGGAAAACTCAATCCTCTACAAGAAGGTGGAGAGGGAGAAACATCATAAGATCCAACTATAATAGCAAACCTCGCGGTACATCAAGATCGTGCCATATCAAGAACACGGGAGAGAGAGAGATCAAACACACAACTACTGGTACATACCCTCATCCCCGAGGGTGAACTACTCCCTCCTCGTCATGGAGAGCGCCGGGATGATGAAGATGGCCACCGGTGATGGATCCCCCCTCCAGCAGGGTGCTGGAATGGGCTCCCGATTGGTTTTTCGTGGCTATAGAGGCTTGCAGCTGTGGAACTCCCGATCTAGGTTTATTTTCAGGGGTTTCTGTATTTATAGGAAGTTTTGGCGTCG
>NC_041393.1:470420729-470438324 GCF_002162155.2 Triticum dicoccoides
CACCCTCCCGGCGGGTAGGGCGCGCCCTCCACCCTTATGGTTGACTCGAGACTCTTCTGGCCCAAATCTTTTGCTTCGGGGGCTTCTTCTGCTCCATAAAAAATTATCGTAAATTTTTAGGTCATTTGGACTCCGTTTGGTATTCCTTTTCTTTAGAACTCAAAAACAAGGAAAAAGAAAAACTGTCACTGGGCTCTAGGTTAATAGGTTAGTCCCAAAAATCATATAAAATAGCATATAAATGCATATAAAACATCCAAGATGGATAATATAATAGCATGGAACAATAAAAAATTATAGATACGTTGGAGACATATCAACAAGGTTCCTTCTTCAAGGACCCTTCAAGGATGGAGTCCTTCATGGACCCGCGGAACCATTACCCCCCGTGGATTGAAGTCTCCTTCAATGTGGATGTAGGATAGCACCACTTATCGGAACCACGCCAAAAATCTTCATGTACTCATTCCATTGATCTTCCAACTGTATCCTTTACTTTCCGCACAATTGCATGCTTTACTATTTCCGTTGCTCTATCTTTAGATATGCATGTGTTGAAAGTCTTGGTGTCAACTAAACTAGTACTAAAATCTTCATAAGTTTCAAAAGAACAAAAAATTGCACCTTTGATTGGTTAAGAGTCTATTCATCCCCCTATAGACCCTACCTTCTCTCATCCTACAATTGGTATCAGAGCTTTGATGTCCATTGCTTTGGTTTATCACCATTGGAGGAAGATTGATGAGTCTGGTTTGGGGAGTCTTAGACGTAGTGTGCCCATTCTTGATGGACAGTACTACAACTCTTGGAAAATTGAAATGCTTGCTATCTTTGATGAATTTAGATTGAGTAAGTATGTTCAAAATCCTTATGTACCTCCTATTGATCCCTTGCATCCCAGTCATGAAGAGAAAATTGATATGCTTCGTAATCTTAGAACCATTGATCTTATCATGAGAGTCACTACAAAAATAACCACTTCCGTGATGATACGTGTTTGTCATGGTAGGTCACTTTTTCTATCATGCATGTACATCCATGACGATTTTATGACAGAATCAAGATAGTCATACTTGTGCTGTTGTAGAAGTGTTCCATGACAATACCAAAATTATCATCACGGAAGTGTTCACTTCCATGATGATAAATGATGCGTCATGGAAGTGCTTTCGTCAAGGGTAACCAACATGGGGCATCTGCCGTAACGGGTCGCGGTTAAGCTATCGGGTCCTGTTTTGGATCCAATAACCCGTTAACAGCAATGACCAATGGGGATTTTCCACATGTAAAATTCTCATTCGCGGGCGGATCCATGTGTCGGCTCAGCGTTGGGACAGATGTCATCCAGCGAATGGACGAGACATGATACGTCGACACGTGGCTCGGTCCAACAGTGGCCCATTCAGGTCTAGAGGCCGACCCATTTGACCCGATAAAAAGGTAATGACCCAGCCATCTAAAAGCCTGTTAACGGCCTGTCCGCATATAGCCCATTTACAGCCCGCTAATACACGACCCATTATGGCCTATCTGAATTAGGCCCAGTAGCGTCATCTGGGCCGTCCAATATGATTTCAGCCCATTGTAACTTCCGGCCCTTGTATGGGCCATGACGTCTTTCGGCCCATGTGAGGCCATGTATTACTCTTGGACCATTAACGGCCTGTGGTGAAACTGGGCCACAATGAACAATATATCACTTTATGCCCATTAAAGGCCCATTATTACATTGGGCCGTTTCCAGCCCGTGTTATCTTTCGGCCTTCTAAGGGCCCATTTATTCTTGGGCTGATTTGCAGCAATTGATTACTTACGGTCTGTTACTGGCCTATTCCGGTCGTGAGCTAAATTCAGCCCCTGGTTAAAGTCGGCCCGCTTGTGGCCTGTTAATCTGTTGGGCCATTTTCACTATGTCATCAAATACGGCCCATTAATGGCATGTTATGTTTGTTGATATAATTAAGCATGTTATACTCATCGGCCTATTAATGGCCCGTTATGGTCGACCCATGAACGGACGATTCTCACTCTAGCCCGTTTCGGCCCACAACACGGTCCGTTATTGGCCCATCTTTGGCCAACCGATCATATGGACCGTAGAAGGCCCATTATTTCTACGACCCGTGGGAGGCCCATGGTGACTATAGCAGATGGCGGGACCATGGTGGCAACGGTCCGTATGTTCCCCATGGTTATTGTGGCCTAGTTTTAAAAATAGGTTATTGCGACCACTAGCTAACCTTGGAAAAATAACTGCACTGACTACATGCAAACAAATAAACAAGACAACACTGAAATAAATAAGCAAGCAACTAACGCTGGGCTATGACGGCTATTACACATATTACATCCACTAGGCATCAAAGTTCGCCACCAGTGCAAATATAGGGAACAAAGCAGCATATTATGTACACTGGCTGTCTAAATTGGCCACCAGTGCAAATAAATGCGGGAGCAAAACAAGTACATAACTGAAACAACTTCACAAGAGCTCAAGAAACATTATCATGGGTATCCACCATGCTGGCAATAAGCTTAGCAAGCTTATTAGCTTTTCTCCTATTTGGCGCTAAAATCCTCCAACGCTTGCTGTTCCACCAGAAAGTATGCATATGAATTCTCCAGGGACTTCTGCGGTCCTTTAGCTTCTTGTCGCAACACAGTTGATCGATGTCTTTCAGATTGTAGTTGAGACTCAATAAACCGAACTGATTCAGAGAGTGAGTTCGAAGAGCTTGTGCCAGCAGTAGTGGCTAGTAAGTCGAACACTACATCAAGATAGGACTTTGGGGTTGTCTCACTGTCTTCAAGATAGTTTTCCTTAGCTGTTTTATCAACTTTGTTGGAGACCAACAAGGATGTCTCACTATCCTGAACCTTATCTGCATTCCTTCCTTTACTATTGCTTAGTAAGGTACTCTTCCCAAATATTCTGTCAGCATTCTAAAAGAAGAAACAAGCAGACACATAACAGGTTTAGCATGTAGTATATGACACTCATTTCGGTGAACCAGTTCAGTAGTAAGGTGGATATGATTAAACTACCAAGTCTTCTATTGCAAAGTAGTACGTAATAGAAGCATCAAACAAACATATATGTATGTCCTATGGTCACTGCATTGTCTTGCAAATCAAAACAGAGACACGGTTCAAATCATATCAGTTCAAGACAAAGTAGCATTGAAAGAATATAAGTGTGGGAAACTACACGGCACGACAAGATTTTAGATGGGTAACACGGGTATACATGTACAACAACACTATTGACTCTATTGTGATGCTAGTAATGTGCATGATATGAGAAGTCAACTATATACACAATTGAAATTGAAATCAACAAAGCAATTTAGAAGAGCAAACTTGTTAAAGAAACATGTTTAAATATACCTATTGTGCCATTGGAGTTTCGATTGGATCCTTCAATTTAAAATAAGTTTGTATGAGTAAATACAGTGATACAAGAGCAAAGTAGTATGCACCATAGCAATGGAGTATTAAATGAGAACAATTCTTCTTCAGGTTTAAGCACTTGTTCTACACGAACAAAGTACAATAAGACACAGGCATATAGTACTTCAAAATAAAAAAAATGAGCTCATAGACCTTACCAAATTCTTGGTTCAGGACCAGTACAGAACAAGGCATTCCCAGTCATCGTACCATAAATGTGTCTTAGGAGAAAGTAAGGGAATTTGATGAGTTTCTTTTCCAGTGAAGTACGTTTTCTTCAGGTTATTTCGATACTACCACCAAGCATTCTTGAAGATAGCAGAGGTATTAGCACAGGTTACCTCATCCTGAGTAATCGGTCCTTCTCTATAGAGAAAAATGGGAACATTTGTTGTATTATAACCAGCATGGAGGTAGAATGTATGGGACAAAGCAAAGTATTTGCCGTGAATAACATTACTTACACATAACTCCTGGACGAACACCTGCAACTGGCTTTTCCCTTCATCTTCAGTATTTTCCATGATGGGAAGATACACACATAGGATTTAGCAACATCAAATGTAATAGATGCTAAACTACGAATGGCTGGTTGTGCTTCATCCACAAAAATAGGTGTACTAAATGGTGGAGTTGGGGTTCGCCGTGGTAGTACTGGCGCTTTCGGCACTGGAGCTGCCATACTAACTGCTCTTGATTGGGAGCTCTATGCTGGAGATGGTGTTGTGTCAACTGGAACTGGGTTACTATCTGCTGGGGTTGGGGTTAGATTGGGAGAAGCTGGTTCTATGTCCATCGGAGTAGGGGTACAATCTGCGAGAGTCTAGGTTATGTGTGGTAGGGCTGGTTCTCGTGCATGTACAACCGGGGTGCTATCTCCACCAAGAGGTAGCACTGTCTTATTTGAAGATCGTGTTTTTACTCTGCTAGATACTGCCATCACCCCCTCCAATTCTAATGGCTGATAAACATGAAAAGTAGTTGAATGTACATACCTTGTATGAGAGACAGATGCAATAGATAGCATGGAAAAAAGAGGGCATGAAATAGTTCACATGTATATTGTTTAACTAAAAGGGATAGCATGACATAATTTCACATATATGATGTCTATCTAAACTAGATAGCATAGCATGACATAATTCAAAGATATGATTACTAACTAGACATGATGGCATGAGATAATTATATGATGTCTTTAGTAAACAGGTTCACATGACATAATTCACATACATGTTATCTAAGTAATCAGGATCGCATGATATAATTCGCACGTGTGATTTATATACTAAGTACAGGGCATTCGCATATATGATGTCTGAACTAAGAACATGGTGTTGAATATTGTGTATATGATGTCTAAACTATTCAATGCAAGACACCATTGCATGATATGAGCGGTATAACCGTGCCAAGTTAGAGCATACACCTCGATGGGGGAATAGGACTGGTCATCTGTCTCTGAATCCATGTTTGAGGAGCTATCGGGACCCAGCAAGAGATCTGCTTTGACAGGTAGCACTGTCTGTTATGAAGACCTTGTTTTCACTCCAGATTTTTCCATCACCCACTCAAATGGCTGATTCACAGGAAGAGTAGTTGAATGTAAAAACATTGTCGACAAATGTAAATGCAATGAATAAAAGGATTGGCAATATATAATTCAAACATATGATGCCTGGTTAAACTGTATGGCATTGCATACTTTACATATATTATGGCTGGCTAAAAGATATGAGATTGCATAAGTCACATGTATGGTATAGAAACTAAACATGTGGCATCACAGAACATGTCTAAACTAAGCATATGACATATATGGTGTCGAAAGTAGGCACTGCAAGGCAACATATGCATGATATGACCAACATTATCATGCCAAGTTAGAGCAAACAGCTCGAGAGGTAAATAGGAGTGGTGATTTCCGTCTGAATCCGCCTCAGAAGAGATATCTTCCTCTAGATTACAATCTGGATGGGGGGGGGGGAGGGTTTGCCATTTCACCCACCATGGAGCGATGTTTGCATGACATTGTATTGCCGCGCAAAACACTTCTCTTTTTCTCTACATGTTCAAGATGTCTATGTACAATATCCGACATGCATACGAAAAAAATATAGTGAGATTATGTATGGAGAGCATGCAGAAATCTACAGTGATGGTAACAACCAGTGGATACATCCAAAAATAATGATAGCAGGCTGATGATAACTTTATGATATGTCTCCAACGTATCTATATATTTTTATTGTTCGATGCTATTATATTATCTGTTTTGGATGTATAATGGGCTTTAATATGCTCTTTTATATTATTTTTGGGACTAACCTTTTAACCAGAGGCCTAGTGCGAGTTTCTATTTTTTTGCCAATTCTAGAGTTTTACAGAAATGGAATACCAAACGGAGTCCAAACGGAATGAAACCTTTGCGAGGATCTTTCTTGGACCAAAAGCAATCCAGAAGACTTGGATTTGAAGTTTGGGACTCTACAAGGAGGCCACGAGGCAGGAGGGCGCGCCCAGGGGGTAGGCGCGCCCCCACCCTCGTGGGCCCCTCATAGCTCCACCGACGTACTTCTTTCACCTATATATACTCTTATACCCTAGAAACATTAGGGGGAGCCACAAAACCACTTTTCTACCGCCGCAACCTTTTGTACCCGTGAGATCCCATCTTGGGGCCTTTTTCGGCGAGCTGCCAGAGGGGGAATCGATCACGGAGGGCTTCTACATCAGCACCATTGCCTCTCCGATGAAGCGTGAGTAGTTTACCACAGACCTTTGGGTCCATAGTTATTAGCTAGATGGCTTCTTCTCTCTCTTTGATTCTCAATACAAAGTTCTCCGCGATGTTATTGGAGATCTATTCGATGTAATACTCTTTTGCGGTGTGTTTGCTGAGATCCGATGAATTGTGGATTTATGAACAAGATTATCAATGAATATTATTTGGTTCTTCTCTGAATTCTTATATGCATGATTTGATATCTTTGCAAGTCTCTTCAAATTATCGATTTAGTTTGGCCTACTAGATTGATCTTTCTTGCAATGGGAGAAGTGCTTATCTTTTGGTTCAATCTTGCGGTGTCCTTTCCCAGTGATAGTAGGGGCAGTAAGGCACGTATTGTATTGTTGCCATCGAGGATAAAAAGATGGGGTTTATATCATATTACTTGAGTTTATCCCTCTATATCATGTCATCTTGCTTAATGCGTTACTCCGTTCTTATGAACTTAATACTCTAGATGCATGCTGGATAGTGGTCGATGTGTGGAGTAATAGTAGTAGATGTAGAATCGTTTCGGTCTACTTGACACCAACGTGATGTGTATGTTCATGATCATTTCCTTAGATATCTTCATACTATCCAATTTTCTATCAATTGCTCGACAATAATTTGTTCACCCACCGTAATACATGCTATCTTGAGAGAAGCCACTAGTGAAAACTATGGCCCCGGGGTCACTTTTCTATTATATTACATCTCTTTTCTTTACATCGCATGTTGTTTACTATATTGTAATCTTTACTTTCCAATCTATACAACAAAAATACCAAAAATATTTACTTTACTATCTTTACCAGATCTCACTTTTGTGAGTGACCGAGAAGGGATTGACAACCCCTTCATCACGTTGGTTGCAAGGTTCTTGATTACTTGTGCAGGTACTAGGTGACTTGTGTGTCGTCTCCTACTGGATTAATACCTTGGTTCTCAAAACTGAGGGAAATACTTACGCTACTTTGCTGCATCACCCTTTCCTCTTCAAGGGAAAACCAACTCATGCTCAAGAGGTAGCAAGAAGGATTTCTGGCGCTGTTACCGGGGAGATCTACGCCAAGTCAAGATATACCAAGTACCCATCATAAACTCTTCTCCCTCGCATTAAATTATTTTTCATTCGCCTCTCGTTTTCCTCTCCCCCACTTCTAAAACAATTTTCGAAAAGCTTTGCCTTTTCTTCGCCCCTCTTCCGTTCGTCTCTTTTTGCTTTCTTCTTGTGTGCTTGTGTGTTGGATTGATCATTTGTCACGATTGCTCAAGAAAATACTAAATTGTGTGACTTTTCCAATACCAACAACAATGATTTTATTAGCACTCTGATCGTTCCTACTACCGATGTTGAATCTTGTGAAATTAATACCGATTTGTTGAATCTTGTTATGAAAGATCAATTTTCTCTCCTTCCTAGTGAAGATGCCGCAACTCATCTAAACAACTTCATTGATTTGTGTGATACGCAAAAGAATAAAGATGTGGATAATGATATTGTTAAATTGAAGCAATTTCTATTTTCGCTTAGAGATCGTGCTAAAACTTGGTTCTCTTCTTTGCCTAAAAATAGAATTGATTCATGGAATAAGTGCAAAGATGATTTTATCTCTAAATATTTTCCTGAGATGAACTTTAAGCAACTTGATCATGAGCATGTTGCACAAGCTTGGGAGAGGATGAAATTCATGATACGTAATTACCCTACACATGGTTTGAATTTGTGGATGATTATACAAATTTTTTATGACGGATTGAATTTTGCTTCTAGAAATCTTTTAGATTCGGCCGCAGGAGGCACTTTTATGGAAATCACTTTAGGAGAAGCTACTAAACTCCTAGGTAATATTATGGTTAATTATTCTCAATGGCACACCGAAAGATCCACTAGTAAAAAAGTTCATTCGATTGAAGAGATTAATATTTTGAGTGGAAAGATGGATGAACTTATGAAATTGTGTGCTAATAAAAGTGTTTCTTCTGATCCTAATGATATGCCTTTGTCCACTTTGATTGAGAATAATAATGAATCTATGGATGTGAATTTTGTTGGTAGGAACAATTTTGGTAACAACGCGTATAGAGGCAATTTTAATTTTAGGCAGTTTCCTAGTAATTCCTCGAATAATTATGGTAATTCCTACAACAACTCTAATGGAAATTTTAATAAGATGCCCTCTGGTTTTGAGAATAGTGTTAAAGAATTTATGAGTTCGCAAAAGAATTTCAATGCTTTGGTTGAAGAAAAATTGCTTAAGATTGATGAGTTGGCTAGGAACGTGGATAGAATTTCTCTTGACGTTGATTCTTTGAAACTTAGATCTATTCCACCTAAGCATGATATCAATGATTCTCTCAAATCCATGATAATTTCCATTGATGAGTGCAAAGAAAGAACCGCTAGGATGCATGTTAAAAAGGATTGCTTTATGAAAGCGTGTTCTTCTAGTTTTCATGATAATAATGACAAAGATCTAAAAGTGATTGATGTGACTCCTATTAAATATTTCTTTTTCAATCTGAATCTTGATAAAGATGGGACTGGAGATGAGTCAACTTTAGTTAAAAGGCATCCCAATGATTCAGAGTTTTTAGATCTAGATGCAAAAATTGATAAAAGTGGGATTGAAGAGGTCAAAACTTTACATAGCAATGAACCCACTATTTTGGATTTCAAGGGATTTAATTATGATAATTGGTCTTTGATAGATTGTATTTCCTTATTGCAATCCGTGTTAAATCCTCCTCATGCTTATAATCGAAATAAAGCTTTTACTAAACATATCCTTGATGCTTTGATGCAATCTTATGAAGAAAAGCTTGAACTAGAAGTTTCTATCCCTAGAAAACTTTATGATGAGTGGGAACCTACTATTAAAATTAAGACTAAAGATTATGAATGCTATGATTTGTGTGATTTGGGTGCTAGTGTTTCCACGATTCCAAAACTTTGTGTGATGTGCTAGGTTTCCGTGAATTTCATGATTGTTCTTTAAATTTGCATCTTGCGGATTCCACCATTAAGAAACCTATGGGAAGGATTAATGATGTTCTTATTGTTTCAAATATGAATTATGCGCCCGTAGATTTGATTGTTCTTGATATAGATTGCAATCCTGCATGTCCTATTATTCTTGGCAGACCTTTCCCTAGAACGATTCGTGCAATTATTGATATGAAAGAAGGAAACATTAGATTCCAATTCCATTAAGTAAAGGCATGGAACTCTTTCCTAGGAATAAAATTAAATTGCCTTATAAATCTATTATGAGAGCCACTTATGGATTGCATACCAAAGATGGCAATACCTAGATCCATTCTTGTTTTTATGCCTAGCTAGGGGCATTAAACGATAGCGCTTGTTGGGAGGCAACCCAATTTTATTTTTGTTCTTTGTTTTTTTCTCATGTTTAGTAATAAATACTTCATATAGCTTCTCGTCAGATGTGATTTTATTTTTTAATTAGTGTTTGTGCCAATTACAACCTTTGGAAGACTTGGGTGAAGTCTTTGCGATCTTGCTGTAAAAAACAGAAACTTTTGCGCTCACGAGAATAGCTGTCATTTTTTTTACTGGAGAGTGCTTTTAGGTTGATTCATTTTGAAGATGATTAATAGAAAAATTCCTCACGTCCAAAAATTTATTTCAGAATTTTTAGAGTTACAGAAGTATTCGAAAGTTACAGATTGCTACAGATTGTTCAGTTTTTTGACAGATTCTGTTTTTCGTGTGTTGTTTGCTTATTTTGATGAATCTATGAGTAGTATCGGGGGGTATGAACCATAGATATGTTGGAATACAGTAAGTTTAACACCACTGTAAACAAAGAATGAGTTCATTACAGTACCTTAAAGTGGTGGTTTATTTTCTTATACTAACAGAGTTCATGAGATTTTCTGTTGAAGTTTTGTGTTGTGACGTTTTCATGTTTTTGGGTAAAGATTTGATGTATTTTGGAATAAGGAGTGGCAAGATCCTAAGCTTGGGGATGCCCAATGCACCCCAAGGTAATTCGAGGATAACCAAATGGCTAAGCTTGGGGATGCCCCGTAAGGCATCCCCTCTTTCGTCTTCATCTACCGGTAACTTTACTTGAGGCTATATTTTTATTCACCACATGATATGTGTTTTGCTTGGAGCGTCTTGTATAATTTGAGTCTTTGGTTTTTAGTTTACCACAAGCATCCCACCTGTACACACCTTTTGGGAGAGACACACATGAAGCAGAATTTATTAGAATACTCTATGTGCTTCACTTATATCTTTTGAGCTAGACAATATTGCTCTAGTGCTTCACTTATATCTTTTTAGAGCATGGTGGCGGTTTTATTTTATAGGAATTATTGATCTCTCATGCTTCACTTATATTATTTTGAGAGTCTTTTACAACAGCATGGTAATTTGCCTTGGTTATAAAATTAGTCCTAATATGTTGGGCATCCAAGATGGGTATAATAAAAACTTCCATATAAAGTGCATTGAATACTATGAGAAGTTTGATTCTTTATGATTGTTTTGAGATATGAAGATGGTGATATTAGAGACATATGATACGTATCCATCGTATCTATAATTTTTGATTGTTCCATGCCAATATTATTCAACTTTCATATACTTTTGGCAACTTTTTATACTATTTTTGGGACTAACATATTGATCCAATGCCCAGTGCCAATTCCTGTTTTTTGCATGTTTTATGTTTTGCAGAAACCCCATATCAAACGGATTCCAAGCGGGATAAAAACGGAGGGAGAATATTTTTTGGAATATTTGTGATTTTTGGGAGGAAGAATCAACGCGAGACGGTGCCCGAGGGGGCCACGGGGCAGGGGGGGAGGCGCGCCCCTGACCATCGTGGGCACCCCATAAGGCGGTTGACGCTCTTCTTTTGCCACAAGAAAGCTAGTTTTCGGAGAAAAATCTGGGCGAAGGTTTCAATCCAATAGGAGTTACGGATCTCCGGATATATTAGAAACGGTGGAAGGGCAGGATCTGAGAACGCAGAAACAGAGAGAGACAAGGACCATAGGGGAAACCCTTCTCCTAGCTAGGGAGGAGGTCAAGGTAGAAGAAGAAGAAGAAGAAGAAGAAGAAGAAGGGGGGCTCTCTCCCCCTTGCTTCCGGTGGCACTGGAACGCCGCCGGGGGCCATCATCATCACCGTGATCTACACCAACAACTTCGCCACCCTCATCACCAACTCTTCCCCCCTCTATGCAGCGGTGTAACCTCTCTTTTACCCGCTATAATCTCTACTTAAACATGGTGCTCAACTCTATATATTATTTCCCAATGATGTATGGCTATCTTATGATGTTTGAGTAGATTCGTTTTGTCCTATGGGTTAGTTGCCGATCGTGATTGGTTTGAGTTGCATGTTTTATTATTGGTGATGTCCTATTGTGCCCTCCATGTCGCGCAAGCGTGAGGGTTTCCCGCTGTAGGGTGTTGCAATATGTTCATGATTCGCTTATAGTGGGTTGCTTGAGTGACAGAAGCATAAACCCGAGTAAGGGGGTAGTGGCGTATGGGATAAAGGGGACTTGATGCTTTAATTCTATGGTTGGGTTTTACCTTAATGATCTTTAGTAGTTGTGGATGCTTGCTAGAGTTCCAATCATAAGTGCATATGATCCAAGAAGAGAAAGTATGTTAGCTTATGCCACTCCCTCAAATAAAATTGCAATAGTGATTACCAGTCTAGTTATCGATTGCCTAGGGATAAATAACTTTCTCGTGACAAAAATCTCTCTACTAAAACTAACTTAGTTGTGTCTTCATCTAAACAGCCCCTAGTTTATATTTATGTGCTCTTTATTATCTTGCAAACCTATCCAACAACACCTAGAAAGTACTTCTAGTTTCATACTTGTTCTAGGTAAAGTGAACGTCAAGCGTGCGTAGAGGTGTATCAGTGGTCGATAGAACTTGAGGGAATATTTAATTGTTCTACCTTTATCTCCTCATTGGGTTCGACACTCTTACTTATCGAAAGAGGCTACAATAGATCCCCTACACTTGTGGGTTATCAACATGCTAGTAGAGTAGTTGGTGAATTTGAGGAATACTTGTGTTAAAGTTTGTGATTCCCATAGCATGCACGTATGGTGAACCGTTATGTGATGAAGTTGGAGCATGATTTATTTATTGATTTCCTTCCTTATGTGTGTAGGTCGGGATGGCGTGATGGTTAACTCCTACCAACCCTTCCCCTAGGAGCATGCATGTAGTACTTTGTTTTGATGACTTGTAGATTTTTGCAATAAGTATGTGACTTCTTAATGACTAGTGTTGAGTCCATGGATTATATGCACTCTCACCCTTGCATTATTGCTAGCCTCTCTAGTACCGCGCAACTCTCGCCGGTACCATACACCCACCATATACTTTCCTCAAAACAGCCACCATACCTACCTATTATGGCATTTCCATAGCCATTCCAAGATATATTGCCATGCAACTTTCCACCATTCCATTTATTATGACACATTCCATCATTGTCATATTGCCTTGCATGATCATGTAGTTGACATCGTATTTGTGGCAAAGCCACCGTTCATAATTTTTTCATACATGTCACTCTTGAATCATTGCACGTCCCAGTACACAGCTGGAGGCATTCACATAGAGTCATATTTTGTTCCTACTTCTATGACATAGAGTCATATTTTGTTCCTACTTCTATGACAAAACCCGGTATCATCATAGATGTGGTGGGATCCTACTTCTATGACAAAAAATCATGACAGAAAATTGGCTTTTCGTCCTGGGCGGGCCGGAGACGCAACTGCGTGACATTCTCTGGGTCGTCCATGATGGAAAAAACCGTGGTAGAACCAAGGTGGAGGAAAATTTCGGGGAGTTCCCAGTTATGGTGCGAGGTCGGGGGCCGAGCGATGCACGTTTCTCTCGTAAGGTACGTGCGTGTGTGCGAGGCGTTGGCTCTAACTGAACCCGAGCGAGGCGTTGGGCTCTAACTGAACCCGAGCGAATGCACTGCAGGCTACGCGTTACTGAACCCAAGCGATCGATCGATGGCTGTTAACTGAACCCGATCGAGCGATCCCTTTGCTACTGCTGCTAACTGAAGCCGATCGATGCTGCCTCTCTGGATGAACAGTGAGCGTTGCAGGGGGTTTGGATGAACAGTGAACAGTGGGAGTGGATGAACAGGACCCGTGGCGTTTCCTCTGGATGAACAGGACCCGTGGCGTTTCCTCTGGATGAACAGGACCCCGTGGAGGGCTGGATGAATAGGATGACCCCGTGGAGGGCTGGATGAACAATAGATGGTGGAGGGGTGGATGAATAGTAGCCCGTGGAGGGGTGGTTGAACAGGAGCCCGTGGAGAGGGGTGGTTGAACAATAGGCGGTGGAGTAGCACGCGGTGGAGGCTGGATGAACAGGAGCCCATGGATGAACAGTCGCAGGTGGAGGCTGGAGGAGGTCTACGGTGGATGAACAGTAGCCCGTGGTGGCTGGAGGAGGTCGACGGTGGAGATGAACAGTATCCCGTGGAGTCCCGTTTTGCGGTATGCCACACCCCTCCCAATGAACAGGACCCCCCTTTCGACCGTAGCGCTCCAACACAAGTCCGTTTCATCCGTTTTGCGGTACGCCACACCCCTCCCGATCAACAGGACCCCCATTTCAACCGTAGGAGGTCCGTTTTCTCCATTTTGCGGTACGCCACACCCCTCCCGATCAACAGGACCCTCGTTTCAACTGTAGGAGGTTCGTTTCCTCCGTTTTGCGGTATGCCAGACCCCTTCTGATCAACAGGACCCCGTTTCCGAACATGGCCGGTCGAACACAAGGCCGTTTCCTCCGTTGTGCGGTACGCCAGGCCTCGTTTCCATCGCCTGTTCCGTCCAAGCCCTCCCGATGAACACGACCATGCATTCCGTTCCGACCCAGCCGGTTGGCTCCCACGCGTTCTGTTGCCTCCCGATAAACATGACGCATTCCATTGCCTCCCCATGAACATGACGCATTCCGTTGCCTCCCCATGAACACGACGACGACGCTGTTTCTCCGTTCCGATCTAGCCATGTACATGAGCCCTCGCCGTACGTATGCGCGAGTAGGTGTTTGAGACCCCGCCCGTATGTACACATACATGGCCGTATTTTCTTTCTTGCACCCTGGCCACTGCATGTATGTGTACATGCTATGTGCGCGCCTCTACTACGACACGTACGCGCCTCTACTACAACATGTGCACACCTCTACATCGACAAGTATATATGTACGTACACGTTCACGACCAGAATGACAACGCTACGTATGCTTCGACCAGGTGGGTCCCGACTGTCAAGCACTTCCTTGCGTGTGAAGATGTAGCTGGTGGGTCCCAGCAGTCGGGGGGTGAATCGTTTTTTTTGCCCGGACACACTTCCTTGCGTGCGAAGATGTAGCCGGTGGGTCCCAGCAGTCAGGGGGGAGAATCATTTTTTTACCCGGACGCACTTCTTTGCGTGTGAAGGTGTAGTTGGTGGGTCCCAGCAGTCAGGGGGGCAAATCATTTTTTCCCGAACGCACTTCCTTGCGTGCGAAGATGAAGCTGGTGGGTCCCAGCAGTTAGGGGGAAATGTTTTTTCCGCGAAATACAGTGGCCCATCCGGTGGGTCCCAGCTGTTAGGTGGAGGAATCATTATTTTCTGCGTAATAAGGAGGCACTTCCTTGCTTCGGCCGTGGACCCAGCTGTCAGCCTCTCCACATACAGTCCACGTCCGATGGAAGTCGTTCTCTGACCATGTTGACCAGGCCGCACCGAGAGCACCACGGCAGTGGATGACGGCGAGGCCTGGGAAGAGGATGACGGCGTGGCCTAGGAAGGGGACGACGCAGAGCCGGGGAAGACGCGGCAGTGGAAGCCCGCGCGGAGAGGAGTACGAGGGTTCACTGGTTCGGCTGCGGTGTGAGGATGCCATCCCTGCAGGGCCTAGCCAGCGGTGGGAATAGTAGGGGGTGGTGAGGCCTCCGCGGCAGCACAGCCGACCACGGGAGGCAGGAGCATGCAGTATGACCGGCGCTGCTTTGGGCGGTTGGAGCAAGAAGACCAGAGGTTGAAGAAGCACTACGGCCGTTGGATGGACATCGTACTGTCACTGGAGCTAGAATCGTTCATATTGACTAAGTTGACAAAGCCCTCTGTCCCCGTCAACTTAGTTGGCCACAAGTCATCCTCCCACTATGGTGGTCCCAGTTAGCAGGGGGGTATTCATTTTTTTGTGCGTAACAAGGAGGCACTTCCTTGCGTGCGAAGATATAGCTGGTGGGTCCGACATGTCAGTGGGGGGAACATTTTTTCGTGAAATACAGAGGCCCTTCCGGTGGGTCCCAGCTGTCAGGTGGAGGAATCATTATTTTGCGCGTACAGTCCATGACCGATGGATGTTGTTCATTGACCATGTTGACCAGGACGTGCCGATAGCACCATGGCGGTGGACGACGGCGAGGCCTAGGAAGGGAATGACACGGAGCCGGGGAAGACTCGGCAATGGTTGCCCACGTGGTGGGGAGTATGAAGGTTTACTGGTCCGGCTGCCGTCGCCGGAAAATAACAGGAGGTGTGGGTGAGTAGAGGAATGGCCTGGCCAGCAATGAAGTAGGGCGGGGCGGTGCCGCCTGTGCGGCAGCATACCCGGCCACGGGAGGCGGGAGCAGGTAGTCCCACCGGAGCTGGTTTGGGCGGCTGGAGCAAGAAGATCAGATATGGAAGAAGCAGCACGGCCGTTGGATTAACATCCAACGGTCACTACTGCTAGAATCCTTTGTGGACTAAGTTGACAAAGCCAAAGTACACGTCAACCTAGTAGACCCACAAGTCAGCCTCCAAATCCGTCCCAAACAGCATACAGCCCGAAATTTCTAGCCAGATTCAAAATAATTTTAAATCTAAATATACCTTAATTTAAATTCAATGAAATTTTACCCGCACAAAAACAATGAAATTTAAAATATCAAAATCCGAAAGAAAACAGTATTTTGGAACTAATTGCCTGTTTCCTGTATTTTTTCATTTTACAGCCCATTTATTATTACTTATAGCCCATTTCTTATTACTTATAGCCCACTTTCTGGGCAAAATGCATCCCTCCTCGTCTTGAAAGATTTCTGGCCCAGCAGGGTGTAGAAAAGCAAGTAGGCATATGTTGGCTATTCTGCAAAAAACAAAATAGCTGGCTAGCCATTTTTCAGAAAGAGAAAAAAGAAACTGGGCTGGTCATGTGCTAAACATATGAAATAAAAGCCTAGGCTAGACGGGCCATGGGTCCCGCACAACCCAGTTGTTACCCTTCTCCGTCCCGAAAAAACAAAATTACTGCGCGCGCTGCTGGGTCCCTACTGTCATCCTCACCATGTACAATCATCTCCTTATTCCTCTCGGTAGTTGACCATGTTGACAACACTGGAGGGCGGCGCCGCGGTGAGTGAACCAAGGCGGATGACGATGGTGAGGCCTCGGACGGGAATGAACAGGAGCCGGGGAAGATCACAGCCAGCCGTGGGAGGCGGGAGCAGGCGGTCCCGCCGGCGCTGCTTTGGCTTTGGCGGCTCGAGGAAGAAGATACTGAAGAAAAGCGATAGACGTTGAATGTCAATCCAACGGTCAAGGTTGGCACAATCGTTTGTTGACTAAGCGGACACCAAGTAGCATACTTTTTATATACAGGAAGAAAACTGCGAGGAAAATGCGTTCGTGTGTCGTCCTCCTCACAGGGAACGTTCGCCACATAAGTGACTAGCACCCTTGGTTTTCAACCGAGAGGTCTTGGGTTCGAGTCCCAGGAACTCTCAATTTTGTTCTTCTTCCTTCCTCACAAAAAAGGGGAAGAAAATCAAAGAGTTGGGAAGGCGTACAGAAAAAGCTAGTGTACCAGTAAAGACACTACTAGGAAAAGGGCTATAGATGGGATGGAGACTAATGGCGCACCTGTCAGGTGGTGCGCCATTAGTATATACTAATGGCGCACCATGTTCAGGTACGCCATTAGTGTGGAAGACACTAATGGCGCACCAAGAACATGGTGCGCCACTAGAAACAATTTTTTTTAATTTTTCCAGACATTCTAATGGCGCACCATGGCACAGTGCGCCATTACAAGTGCAAACTAGTAATGGCGCCCTAGCCACACCGTGCGCCATTAGAATATATACTTTTTTGCAAAACTTCTAATGGCACACCAGAAGCTGGTGCGCCATTAGTAACCAGGATCAACCCCCCGCTTCACCGGCCGCCGCCGCCGACCGCACCCTCCACCGACTCCCCGTCCCACCGCACCCTCCCCCGCTCCACCGGCCACCGCCGCCGACCCCCGGCCCGCACCCTCCCCTACTCCACCGCTGCCGACGACCACCCGCACCC
>NC_041393.1:470438454-470448546 GCF_002162155.2 Triticum dicoccoides
CCCCTCGCACCCTCCCTGGCCCGCTCCACCGCCGCCTCCGACCCCCCGCACCCTCCCCGGCCCGCATCATAGTCTGAATTCGTTAATATTTTTGGAACTCTTGAATATTTTTAAATTTCATGGGCACTTTTTGAATTCATGAATATTTTTTCAAATTTTGATGATATTTTTTCATATTCATAAATGTTTTACCATTTCACAAATGAATGCAACTAAAAATCCAAAAAAATATTGATGATATTTTTAAATAACAAATTTGAAGATATTTTCAAATAACAGATTTGATGATATATATCTTCAATTAAAAATAAAAAAACAAATTTGATGATATTTAAAAAAACAAATTTGATGATATCTTCTGTTCTAGTCCTCATGAAAATAACAAATTTGATAAAAAACAAATTATTAGATGCAACAAAAAATAATGAAAAAAAAGTTACTAATGGTGCACCAGAGGAGGGTGCGCCATTACTAACCTTCCCCCTTGTGTGCGTTGTCCATCTCGTGTTCGTCCTTCTCTCTCCCAATCTCACATCTCGCCGCCGCCCCTACTGCGCCGCCGCCCGACCTCCTCCGCCCGTAAGCCCCCTCCTCCTCCGCCCGTCCTCCTCCACCCGTAAGCCCCCTCCCCCTGACTGACTCGACTCCCTTGGCCTCCGTGCGTAGTTCACCGTCCCGGATCTCTGACTGCATCACCTCCCGCGGCGGCAACATCCACAGTGTCGATGTCTTCGTCCCCGACAACACCCCCGTCTTCTACGCTCGCAGGTACCCCATCCAACTCACCCCCGCCTCCATTTCCCACCTCTCCTTCTCTGCTCCTCCCTCCTTGCTCTCTCCCTCTCTGCTCGATCCCCTCTCTTCTCTGTCTCCACCTTCTGTTCTTGCCTATGAGGTGTTTGATTAAATGTCAATTCAAACGATTGATGCAGCCGCATCCACTGGAGCACCACGACCGTGTCTGCGATCTCGTCTCTGCTCCGCCGCCGTCTACGACCTCGTCTGTGACCGCATCCATCGAGGTGAGTTGCAAATCTCACTGGCATCACATCTACAGTAGTTAACACAAGAACAGGAGACAATAGCAAAAAAACATATAGTGGTAGCACTAGTAGTACATATGAGAAGCTCCTTGGAATCTTCATGCCTTCATACAAAAGCTAACCCTACCTTACCTGGCAGACAACATCATGTTTGTTGGGGAGGATGCAAGATCAAACTGTCAGCCCTTAATGTTTAATTATCATGCAGCTCTGTTACTCATGCAGTGCTGCTGTACTATCTTAGGTGCACAGACAGTATGATGATTCTTCATCAAATGCCCCTGTTTTTTCTTCCTTGCAAATGTGAGTGAATCATTTCTATCATCAAGAAAAAAACATGTGAACCAGTAGTACTTCTCTCGCTGTTCACCGAAGAATCTGCATCCTTTTTAGTTTAGTGTAAATCTAGTCTAAAACTAGTAGAGCTCTTAGTGATTTGCAAATTCAGTTTAAATAAAAATTTGGTACATGACTACTGATCATGTATGAAAGATGTTGCTACTGGATGAGCACAAGAACTACTCAATAGATTTTGATGTACTCCTGATCATGTATGCAAGATGTTGCCACTGGATGCATGCATGGATGCATGACTGGGACATGACTACTCAGTAAATTATGACACCTGATAATCACAGTAAACTGTTAACAAATTACAGTTTACTGTCCATTTTAGCCTAGAATTCAGTTATCTTTTCACCCTTTTTCTGTCCATTCAGTTATATTTTCAGTAGGAAAATCTGTGTAACAAATTACAGTTTACTGTCATTATCAGTTTACTGTCCATTTTTGTTTTGATTTTACTGTATGTATCTTAACTGAATCTTAACTGAAATTTCACCATGTCTTGTTCCTTTTTTGCAATTATAAAAAGGGAAAGAAAAACAACCATTGAACCAACAAATAATTGATTTGGTAGAACAAGTCTTGTTGCCAGTCTTGAACCAACAGATAATCTTAATTGAAATTTGACTATGTCGTGTTGCCAGTCCTAATGAAAAAGCAACTGAATTTCCAACAACCTACTAGGTAGAACAATCCATTTATATCATGAATATATGAAGGGAAGGACATGATTGCTACATGATTCTAGCTTCTAGCTTCACTTGTTATATTTTCGAGTACTCCATATGTCATATTTTCAGCAAAGGTCATGCTGAAATAGGACATATGGGGTACTTGAGACTAATGTATGGGCCGGGGTATCTTAGTACTTATTTAAGTAGGATCAACTGCCCCTTTTTGTTTTGCTAATGTGTGCTAGGTGCTCCCATCTTCTGTGTCATTGTTACCCTAATTTATAGTCCAGTACAATTGGCCTTTCAGTATAGCCTGTTATCATGCATGTTTTATGATCTGTTGTAAGGGTACTAATTGGTCTCTTCTGCTGCTTATCAAGATGGGGGGAAGCAGCCACCGCTGCTCTACGACACCGCAGTACGAGTTGGATGCTTCCGAGTTCTTCTGTATCATACTTGGGACTTCAGTATCATCCATGACGCAGATATATAAAACGAGAGATCTCCCCTTCACCCATCTCATTATGATATCTATTGTTTGCTACATCACTCATTGTCCCAAACTGGAGAGGCTGCCTGACAGTTTTATGAACATGCTGGGTGAAGATCCGCCAAATAATGTGAAGTTGCGACAGGCCGGCAGCGGGTTTCGCAGGTAGTGGGATGTGGAGTTGTTGATCAAGGAGGGCCACATGTACTTGTCTCGTGGGTGGGAGAAGTTCTACCATGCCTATGACCTGCGGCTGGGGTACTTCCTTCTCTTCAGGTACGACGACAACGCCACCATGCTCATCGTGGAGGTGTTCAACGCGACTATGTGTCACATGCGCTACGCTGACGATGATGATGCCGGTACGTTCGGCCTCTTCTTATTCCTCTACATTTGTCTTTGTCTCACATCGATTGTTAACGGTCATTGTTGCATTTGGACAGGTACTGGGAGCAGTAGCAGCGACACTGGCTACAGCCAAAGCAGCAGCGACTATGGCTATAGCAAAAGCAACACCGATTCTGGCTTTAGCGAAAGCAGCAGCGATTCTGGCAGCAGCATAGACAACAAGAAGGATGATCCGGACTGGAGTGCGGGAGAAGAGGAGCAGAGTGGGGATTAGGAGATGCAGGATGACGATGGGCATCAGGCTGAGGATGACCTAGCGCTGGTGGTGGCTGACCAAGGGCAAGAGATGGTGGTGGCTGACCATGGGCAAGAGATGGTGGTGGCTTACCATGGGCAAGATATGGAGGTGGCTGAGGATGACCTAGCGATGGTCGTGCCCGTCCTGCCTGAAGGTGGCCTCACGATGGTGGTGGTTCCTGACAATGACCATGCACCGGTGGTGGCGTCGGCGATCCCATAGCTGGGCGACATGACCACGCCAATTGTGGTAGAAGACTACATCCCACTTCCTCCACCACCTCGCCGCTCTTGGCGCATCAGACTGAGGAAGGAGAAGGAGAAGAACAATGAGAACTGGATTATGTCAGGTATGTCAGATCTCCAAAATGATATATATATATATATATATATATATATATATATATATTTAGTTACCTATGTTATCTCTAATATGCTTAGTTTCCTATAGGTTAGCTTCATTTTACCTAAGTTGGCTCTAATATGCTAACTTAGAGCTTATATGCTTAGTTCCTATAGGTTAGCTCCAAAATAACTTATGTTAGCACAAAATGATGAAGTTTACATAATAAGCTTATATTCTTTTTCTTATTCTTCTTCTTTTCCAAAATGACATTGGTTAGCTTCATTTTACCTTCTTATTCTTCTTCTAGTGTTCTTCTTCTTCTAGTATTCTTCTAGTCTTCTTCTTCTTCTTCTTCTTCTTCTTCTTCTTCTAACTTCTTGTTTATCATTTTGCAGATTTGATTTAATTCACGGAAGCTTGCATTGATGGAGTGCTTCTTTTCCATTTGTGTTTTTATTTTGTATCATTGTGAAACTTTTGTGAATTGATGGATAACGGTGTTGGATGAACAATGTGAAACTTTTGTAATATGTAATGATAGAACTATGTGTTGGCTATGTATGTATATATGATGGAACTTGTATGTTGGCTATGATTGTTATATGGATGCTTGTTGTATATATATGTGTTGGATATATCATATGTGAAATAGTGACCTGAGATTAAGAAAAAACAAAAAAAATTAAAAAAATTGTTACTAATGGCGCACTACCACGTGGTGCGCCATTAGTATAGCAGACACTAGTGGCGCACTGTGGGCAAAACTAATGGCGCACTGCATGGTGCGCCATTAGTATACCAGATACTAATGGTGCACCAGTGGTGCGCCATTAGTAAAAAATACTAGTGGCATGATACTAATGGCGCACCAGTAGTGCGCCATTAGTAGGCTAAACCGGTGCGCCATTAGTAGGCCTTTTCCTAGTAGTGAGAGATGTTGCCGAGTTTTAGAAAAAAGAAAGACGTGCTCCTGTAGCTGGTTTGAATCCAAACCTAGATTATGACTATATATGGTGCTATGCTACTCTGCAAGTAATGAAACTGACATATCCAACGTTCGCTTCTCCTCTTCTCTACTTACTCTGCCTAGCTTCAGAAGCTCTGGCTGCAGCAACCATGTCCGTTGGCTGCTCGTCCACCTGCTCTTCAGCAGGCAACAACCAGATATGTGCCAAGTCTCCACCTGTACCATCGCCTGTGGGTCTCATCACACCCCCGCCGACACGTGCACCGCAGCCGATTGCTCATCGCAACCCGCTGCCGTTGGTGTGGTGCCACTGCTGCAAATCACGCAGAGTCATCCGTCGCATCTCAACCACAATCCGGAACCCTGTCCGAGTCTTCTACAAATGCTCGAATCATGGGGTAATAATATGTTTAAGTGTTGTTCTGCTGCTTTCAGTTGCTGATTTTTTTAATAGTTTGGTTGATGATCTTCCAATTTGATTCATGCAGAAAAGGGAAGATTCGTGTGATTTGTATTTCTGGGAAGTTGCTGATGTGGGGAATGCAACTACGCTGATTATTTGGTTAACCGAGGAATCCCAATACCAGCAAGTAACTGAAGGAACGACAGAAGAGGAAGATGCATAGCAGAAGGTTAAAGATGCAGTTCCTCTGATCATGGCCAAGCAACAGCTATTGAACGGCTTTGACAGCAATGAGGAGATGAAAGAGCTTGTGAAGATAATGGGCAAAATCATTGTGCTATGTAGGACGATTGTCTCTTTATGTGCAGTGTATGTAGCACTCGTGATGAATTCAGTGGCTACGACATGAGCACTTTGCTGAAACTAGTAATGAAAGAATACAGTGTAGCAGGCTGGGCGTATTGTTGTGAACATCTAATGATTTCTATTAACAGAAATTAGGGGGTATCCCCTTTTGCTCATATAAATAAATAAATAGCAGAGGCCCTGTTGGGTCAGCTTTGTTCTCATTCGAAGACATCGAGCAAATTGCAGTCCAACAACAAACTATGTCATCAAATTCAAGTTTGACAACCAAATATGAGTACAACTAAACAACAATGTCATCATGTTTTAGTTATCATACAATCACCAAACACAAATCAGCATACATAATAGGTGATGTTCTCACAGCAAAATACTAAACAACATGTTCATCAGGTTTCAGTTGTCATAGCAAACACAATTTCACATAGTAGATAAAAAACTTTTTCTGACAGGCAAATACGACAAAAGCAATGTAATCATCATCCGCAGCAGAAGCGTCAACATCTTCGCCATGTGTATCAGTCTGAATCTTAATTCCCCACGATGTCATCTTCTTCTTTGTTCTCAACGTCCTCGAACGCTGGCTTCTTCTCGATCAACTCTTGTATGTCCACAACACGACATGCAATCTTTTCTCCGGCATCATTGATGTGATGGTTCTCAAAGATATTAGGAACATATGTGTTATCTTGTACATCAGGAGCAGTGTAAGCATCATCTTGTTGTGCAACTTCATTAAACGAATTCCTCTGCTCAAACCTTTGCAATACTCTCCAGTCATCGCTACGTGCAAATGTGTCTTCCAAGAAAAATATCTGTGTTGCTTGATTTGCCAAAATAAAAGGCTCGTTGGTCTGGTACGCTGCCTTGACATTGATGGATTTGAAATAATCATCAGCTCTGGGTTTTGCGATCCTGGAAAACAGGTTATACCAACGACAACACAACAGAACCACACACCGACGATCCTCGAAACTAGAGATATACTGCAACTGAACAATGTTTGTTATGTTAGCATACATTTCAGTTATCTCTTTGTCATATGTATCCGTGCTCATGATGGCACTATTTTGTGTCTTCCTGCCTTCGTATCGTGCAAGGATGTTGTAGCATACATCTCCAACAACGCAAGATTCATTATGTCTTACCCGAGTATCAGGACCCATTGCTAGTGAGTAAAGGGCATCATTAACTGCCTGCCCATCCTCCCGCATCTTCTTAACCTATGGTTAGAAAATAGACAAGCTGATCATCTTATGTACTCAATATATTAAAAAAACTAACAGTGCACTTCAAAAGCTTACATGGTTCTTGAACCATTTCGCAAATCCTGTCATAACAAGTTTGTCAATGTTTCTTGGATTTTGCAGCAGTAACTCCTCTTTGTAGATGCTGCAGAACATAGTGATCGCGTCAAACATCTAAATATATAAGAATGTGCTGCAAGTTTAGTAGATTACGATGTATAAGCTGCAGTACTGCACTTACTTGATATAAGGTAGTATCTCAGGACAGTTATTCAACACATATGAAACCATTTTGTCCAAATCTTTAGGTTTGCCCTCTTGTCGACTCTTCCCTGTAACTTGAACAGAATAATTGAAAACATTGAGCCCGAGATTGTCTTCACCCACCTCTTTGCTAAGCTGATCAGCTGTTTCAATGTATTTTGAGTAGAATGTCAATGCTTCTGTAGCACTGTAGGCCTCTGCAATGGAACCCTCGGGTCTAGCTCTGTTCCTAACATAGCCCTTGAAAGTGCCTAGCCGCCTTTCAATAGGGTACATCCAGCCATACTGTACTGGACCTCTAAGTAGTGCCTCATCGGGTAGATGAACATCCAAATGCACCATCACATCAAAGAAGGCTGGAGGATATATCTTCTCAAGGTCGCATAGGATAGTTGGTATCTTGTCTCTAAGACGCTCCAAAGCATCTATCCTGATATTTCTACTGCAGAGTTCCCTGAAGAATTGTCCCAACTCTGCAACTGCTCTATATAAGTCAGGGCTGCCCAATCCTCTAAGGATGACAGGTAACACCCTTTGAAGTAGGACGTGGCAGTCATGAGTTTTCAACCCTTGTACCTTGTTTCCGTCTGCACTGACTCTCCTTTCAGGGTTGGAAGCAAATCCATGTGGGAATCTCACATGTGACAGGACCTCGCAGAATTCTTTTCTTTTTACCTTGTCCAAGACGTACACAACTGGTGCCATATCCCGTGGTTTACCTTCATCTTGCACCTGCAAATCCTTTCTGATACCCAGGTGTGTCAAATCAATCCTAGATTTTAAGGTATCTTTCGTCTTGCCTTCAATGTTAAGAAGTGTGTCGATAATGCTGTCACATATATTTTTCTCGATGAGCATCACATCAAGATTATGCCCCAGATCCAAATCTTTCCAATACTACAAGTCCCACAAAGTGGACCTGTGGGTAAACAATAATCTCTCTTCTACCCTGCTACGCTTCCTTTTCCCGCTACCATTACCAGGATGGTTTCCTGGTGTAATATGCCTGACCTTCTCTAATTCCACTTGGAACTCATCGATGGTGAGCCACTTTGGCGCATCACAGTTTTCATGCTTTGCATTGAACACATGTCTTCGGTATTTTCTAGGATGTGGATTGTCCTTGGCAAGGAAACAGCGGTGTACAATGTAACAGATCTTGCTAAGTATTGCGTATGACAGCGGATTCCTGTCACAGTGGACACATGCATTGTAACCATGTGTCGTTCGCCCTGACATAGTGCCCAAAGCCGGATAATCATGGATGCACCAAATTATAACAGGACGCAGAAAGAAATCAGCTAGTGGGCTGCTATATAGGTCTCGAGTGAGAACACCCTTCCATAGTTGTTGAAGTTCCTCCACAAGAGGCTTCATGAACAAATCAAAATCCTTTCCAGGACTTTTTGGATCTGGGATGAGCAAGGCCATCATGTAGTTTGATTCTTTGGTGCACACATTTGGAGGCATGTTGTGAGGGATAACATGCACTGGACACATGCTATATGTGGCGCTCTGGTGGCCAAATGGGTTAAATCCATTTGAAGCTAACCCAAGTCTAATGTTTCTCGGGTCAGCAGCAAACTCTTTGTGTTTATCATTGAAGCTTTTCCACTTACTACCATGAGATGGATGGCTCATTACATTTTGATCTCTGAACTCCTGGTTCCTAGAATGCCACAGTACATCCTCTCTTGTATCAGCATCATGAAACAACCTCTACAATCTTGGTGTAATTGGGAAATGTCTCAGAACATTATGAGGAATCCTCTTCATAGCATCGCCATCTTTCCATCTTGATGATTTGCATTTTGGGCATTCACTTAAGTTGGCATAATCCTTTCGGAACAGAAGACGACTATTCTTACAAACATGGATCATATCATATCCAATTCCAACTGCATGAAGGAAATTCTTCAGTTTACTGTAGGTGTGTGGCAGCTCAGACGCATCTGAGAAAGATTTGCGGAAAGCAGCCAACATCGCATTGAATGATTTGTTGGTCATCCGCTCAGATATCTTCACTTGAAGAAAGGTGACCACAACTGAGAATACTGACAGCTTATTTCCTGGGGTGACAGCAACGTTGCATTGTTCCAACATGCGAGCCCACCGCTTTTCTTGTGGAGGTGAAAGTTCACGGAATGCATGAGCATTTCGTAGCATTGTTTAAATGTTGGTCAAACTCACTGGCTCTGCCGCCACCACCTCCCCCTCCTCTTCCACCTGAGCATCAGGCAGATCAAGATGGTGATCTGTTGCTTCCACGTAGTCAATAACATTGACGTTCACAGCTTCACCATGCTGAACCCACCTAGTATATGTGACCAACATCCCATACAAGTGTAGATGATTTTGCACAGTTGACTGGGGTCTTGTAACTGAATTCATACAAATGCTACACAGGCAGAGCACATCTGATTTCGGACCACCGTACTCAGCTCTGATAAAGTTCATGAAGTTTTCAACCCCCTCGACATATGCAGCGGAGAATCTTCGAGCATAAGTTATCCAAGTCCTGTCCATCTGTTAGACATACAAATTAGTTCTTCTACTAGATATTACAGGAAAAACATATATGCTTTTTTATGAAGTCCAGAAAAAAAATACCTAGGTCGATGTCTAAAGCTATGGCAAGATATTTGGACGAGCAGATCTAAGTAACGAAATATATGTAAAGATAATTCAGCAAACAGATTTGAGTGCTAAATTATGGCAGGCTGTTTCAGCAGTCAATGAGGCCGAGCACACAGCCATCGAACTATCGAAGGCCATCGCAACAACAAAGATCGAGGATAAAACGGTGTAGAGCTATTTCACCTAACAGATTGGCTACTAGACCATGGCAATCTATGTTACAATAAATATATGGCTGGATATTTTAGCAACTAATAGGCCTTGGCATGCCATCTGAGCTAAGCAGATTGAGTGCAGAACAGGGCAAGGAAGCTTCTTATGCAGAGCATATTGACAGTAAAATACTTCGGCAAACAGTGAGATTAACAGCGTCTATCAGCTAACACTCAACGCTACACCGACATGAACGGGGCCTCAGTCTAGAATGCGCGTACCGTGGGAGAAGCTGACCGTTGTGCGTCTCCACACGAACGTTGCCAGCGGTGGCGGCGCTGACCACCATGCGCCTCCACAAGAATGTAGCCAGAGGTGGCGGCGCGGCTAGAGGACGGCAGTCTACGAGAGCGTACTGTGGGAGCGAGAGGATCGCCGTGCGTCCCCTCGACGAACCGCGGCGCCGACGTATCGACACGGAGGGGAGGGCGGCTTTGGTAGAGCGAATGGAG
>NC_041393.1:470448923-470468135 GCF_002162155.2 Triticum dicoccoides
TTGGGGGGAATTTTTTTTTGGGGTGGAGGATTTTCGCGCGGTGGGCGGGGGGAGTTTGGTGCATGCTCGGTTTCTCCAAGTGCAGTCCCACGTGTCAGTGAAGAGGCAAGCCGAAGCGCGTTCCGTTTGCTTGAGCCGTGTGCAGGACCGAATGTGTGTGGGGTGCAATTCGACCGCGACAGGAGTGCTGTGAGTGTACCGCCTTTTTTCCTTTTAAATTAGGTGCTTTGCCCCCTCAAAAAACATATTTGTTTCTTCGCGTGATCCATCGATACTACTACTAGTAATCTGGTAATCCCTACTAAAACGGTGCGGCCGGGTCTTTTCCCGCGCGATATGCTGGGAGGTTGGCTTAGTTGGGTTTTTTAGGATGAGTAATGCTACACCTACGTAATCGTAGTTACGTACTTAACATAATGTGAAACGTTCGAGCTGTTGATTGTAGATTGGGGAGAGGGAAGGGCCCACCACCATGAAAATCAGGGGAGGAGAGAGAGAGGCTATTTACGTTAACCCTTTCGTCGGTTCCCGTAGATGTAGAAAGATGTGAAATGCGTGAATGTGTAATGGACGTACTATTGGAGTGCCTAAGATAATTTGTGTATGTATAGACCCTATGTGTTTATTTTACTTCGCATGTTAGATTTGTCTCGGTTCAATAAAAAGCAGAGTTGGTGATGATGGTGTGCCTGTCGTCCTGCAATATAGGCCGTCCGATCTATATCTAATGGATAGGAAGGAAACTATGACAATTTACCCGCACTCCTCTCCACATTTGTAGATAAGGCTTTCCCTCGTTCATCCTTTTCTCCCACAAGATATTGATCTTCCGTGCAACGCACGGGCATCTTGCTAGTACTCCTACAATATGTATATTATTGTGATAGTTCATATACATCGGCCGAGATTAATGCAAACACGGCAGATTTTCATTACATTTCGAACTTTTATAGGACAGAAAAATAAAAGAAACCCGACCCTAAACCTATTCTACGGCAGCGACCGACGTCCTCCATCTGCGATCTCTATGTACGGGGGCGGGGTTCATGACCCGTGAAGTGAAGGTGCGGTCTCCGGCGAGGAAGAGTAGAACACAGGATACGGACCGGCCAGTTGGTACACCATGCCCTGCCGCCTCCCATGCCCTACTCATCCTCGGTGGAGTCCCCGACCTCGGCGGTGCCGGACGTTGGACGGCGGCAAGTAGGACGCGTTGCTGAGGGTGCTCCCGTCGTCGGCCGCCAGCGTGGCCACCGCTTGTGCGGTCGCGTTCGTGTCCGGCTACGCCGCTATTGCGTCGCGAGAGGCGACTTGAGCGAGGGCGGCGACCTCGAGCTTCATCCCCGAAGACAAGCTCTCCCGCAGAGCGTTCGCACTTGCGGTCATGGTGGATGTGGTGCCAGGTAGGAGGACGATGCGCTATGGTGTGGAGGTTAGTTGGGCGTTGCCGCTTTAAGTAGCGCATTCCGGTGAGGCCAAGCATCCGAGTGCGTCATTAAGTCGCCGGAGTTGGTTCCTCGGGCGCCGAGCCTCTTAACGACGAGATACTAACGGACAACATGAATGCAGGCAGCTGGCGCCGACTGGGAGCGCACCGCGCGACGGCGCGAGGGACGAGGGCTTTGGTGTGCCAGGGTAGTCAGCTGCGGTCGTGGCAACGTTGGAGATGCCCTTCGATCACATGCGATTCCCGGATGTCATTGAAAAAGCAAGATGACCCGGCATGGTCTCAGGTCCAGAGGATGCAATTGGCCGTGCTACTCCACTTCGCGGACGCGTCGCGGCACCCCGTGCATCCTCGACGAGTCGGGTGTTGGGTTGTGTTTGGATTGTGGCCAAAGTGCACCTTACCAAAATTTTGGTCATGACCCAAAGATTGGTCTTTGTTTGAATGGTTGCCATTTTTTTGGCATGCCAATGAACTCTAGCCAACTCTAGTTCATTTTTCTTGCCAATGTCGGCCAAATCATGGGCAACCAATACCTCAACCAAAATTTTGGTCATGACCCAATGATTGGTCTTTGTTTGGATGGTTGCCATTTCTTTGGCATGCCAATGAACTCTAGCCAACTCCAGTTCATTTTTCTTGCCAATGTCGGCCAAATTATGGGCAACCAATACCTCAACCAAAATTTTGGCTACCCAATGCTTTGATGGGGCAACCTTGGGCACAAACCAAACATACAATTGGTCATGCCACAACACTAATGCCACCCTCGGCACACTGAAACCGACCGTGTCTAGCGATGATATGAGTATGTCGCTCATCGCGGTCGTCGTGTCCAGAGGCGGTGCTGGAGCTGTGCCCTGTTGTTAGCCCCAACGACTCACATGAACGGTTGTCGGTGGCGAGGAGGTCGTGGGCCAGCTCCTCCATTGGACTAGTCTACGCTATGTCGTCCCGACGGGTGTGCCCTACATGTCGGTTTCCCTATTTTCCCGGCCATATTTGAGCGTCAGTGCTCCGCGTTCTGCATTAGGCCTTTCACTATGTAGGCCAAGCGAGACAACTTATTGTTTATTTGAGCCGTTCAAGTATAATGATGTGGCGTTTGTTATTTCTCATTCCTCTCCAACCCTCTTCTCCATCGATCATGTCGCCCTCCAGTCGAGCCCATCCTCCCGCATGCCTCATTTGAACATTCCGGCGAGTATCATTCGCATGTAGCCACCCTAGTCCTCGTTCAATAAATCTCTGGACCCCGAGATGAAATCGAGAGGGAACGAGTGGGGGCACGTGATACCTAAGGCGGATTCAAAATTTTGAACCGGTGATCATAGCATCCGCAAATCATATATAAAGGGTATTCAATGTTCGTTTCGTTTTTGAACTACAATATACTCCCTCCTATCCTTTCTAGTTTACATATAAGTTTTATGTGTAGTCAAAGTATCTCTACTTTGGTAAAAAAGGTATCAACATTCAACAACGCCCAATCAATATTGTTAGATTCGTAGGTACTCCTAGATTTGTACTTGAGATGGTTTCCAATTTGACTATTGACAAGATTAATAGCATTAATGACGGACTGATTACTCTTATCCCGAAGAATGGATCCCCATCCACAGTTAATGACTACAGGCCAATCACCTTACTTAATTGCTGTCTTAAGCTCATTACCAAACTCTTGGCTAACCGTCTCCAGAAAGTCATTCTGCAAATTATCCACCGTAACCAATATGGATTCATCCGTGGGAGATCTATACAGGATTGTCTTGCATGGACATTTCAATACATTCACCAATGCCAAGCCTCCAAGCGACCGATTGTTCTGCTTAAGTTGGATTTTGCTAAGGCGTTCTACACAATTGAGCATGATCCCATGATCAACATCATGAAGCATATGGGCTTTAATGATAGATGGCTTTCCTAGATAAAGGCTATTTTTTCCTCGGGCCAATCCTCGGTGCTCCTAAATGGTGTTCCCGGAAGACAGTTTCATTGCAAGCGTGGGGTTAGGTAGGGCGACCCATTATCTCCGCTAATCTTTGTGTTGGTCGCCGACCTCCTTCAATCGGCCATTAACGAAGCTTATAGAGAGGGCAGAATTTAACTACCTTTTCCAGCGACGGGTCAAATGGACTACCCAATTGTCCAATATGCCGATGATACAATCTTGTTTATGCCTGCCTGCCCTCAAGAAGCAATGATCATTAAAGACATCCTCACCAAATATGCACAGTCCATCGGCCTTAAAATCAATTTCCACAAGTCCACACTAATTCCCATAAACTTGGAGGATGATCTAGCTGCCCAACTTGCTGCTATCTTTGAGTGTACAATTGGATCCAAGCCTTTCACCTACTAAGGGCTGCCGCTGGGTACGTCTCGACCTACACTTCAGGACTTTATGCCCCTTGTCAGCACGGTTGAAAGAAGCTTGTCGTCAACGTTGTCCCTAATGTCCCATGCTGGCAAGCTGACTCTTCTCAACTCCACAGTTACCTCACTACTCATCTATGCCATGTGCACGCTACATTTTCCACCAAGACTCAGTGAACTCTTAGACAAAATTAGGCGTCGATGCCTATGGTTTAAAAAGACTGAACAAGGTGATAAGTGTAACTCTCTGGCGGCTTGGGACATGGTATGTAAACCTAAAAAGAAGGGAGGGCTGGGAGTGCTTAACCTTCGTGTACAGAATGAAGCATTGCTTCTGAAGTTCCTACACAAGTTCTATAAGAAGTTGGATATACCCTGGGTGCAGCTCACACGGGACTCCTATTACACCCAAAAAATTCCTCATGCCTCGGATCCAGTCGGCTCATTCTGGTGGAAGGACGTACTCAAGCTCACCCCTAAGTTCCGTGGGATTTCTCAAATCAATATTGTGTGTGGCACCACGGCTTTGTTTTGGAAAGATCTGTGGTCAGGGCTAATTCTTCAAGACTCCCATCCTAGGGCCTTCTCTCACTCTCTCGATGAGGATGTTTCGGTCAAAATGTTCCTGGGAATAACTTCGCTGGAAGAAACGTTCCACCTGCCCTTGACCCCTCAAGCCCTTGCGGAGGTTAGAGACTTGCAGACAATTACAGCTCATCTACAACCATCCTCGTCATCCACGGATATTTGGCACTACACGTGGGGTAAAACCATCTACAAATCAACGGACTACTACAAATTATTCTTCAAAGATGTCCAAGTGCAGCAGATATTTGGATGGATTTGGAATTCAAAATGCACGATGAAGTTGAAAGTCTTTGCTTGGTTGCTCTTCCATGACAGGCTCAATACGAGTAACATGTTGAAACGGAGGCACTACAACATAGGAGATGACCACAATTGCCTCCTATGTGGTTTGAACATTGAGGAAACATTGGAACACATGATCTTCACATGCACTTTCAGTAAACTTTGTTGGGCCAAACTTAGGCTTAATCGGGAACCTTTCCTTGGCCGAATACAAGCTGTTGAAGATCACAGAAACTCTCATCCCACCCCACTGTTCCTTGAGAAATTCATTTTGGCAGCCTGTAGTATTTGGAAGGAGAGGAACAACAAGCATTTTCGAGCAATAAAACCATCACTAACCTCCTGGCTGGATAGATTCAGGAGAGATTTTGGGCTTCTTCAACATAGAGTCAAGGAGGAGCATAGGCTCCTTATGCTGAACCTTGTGCACTCCCTTTAGTGGTTTCTCTCTGTTTTTCTTAGTGCTACTTGCCACAAAGTTGGCAACTTGTATCTCCCCCCCCATCATGTAAATACCCATAGTACAGCTTACTTATTATTATAATATAGTAACACAGTAGGAGCCTTTCCTACTGTTCCTGGTCAAAAAAAAAGTACATGAGATGTATAATGTGAAAATTATATCATTGAAAACTCCTTTCACATACAAATTTGACTGTATGCTTTGTGTAAGTTGCATGTCATATATTATTACTCTAAGATTTGGTCAAAGTTAGCCTCGAAAAACGCATTAGACCCTGTATGCTTTGTGTAAGTTGCACGTCATATATTATTACTCTAACATTTGTGTAAGTTGCATGTCATATATTATTACTCTAACATTTGGTCAAAGTAGTATAGTGGAAGTGGATCCTCTGACGTAGGTATCCCTGCCTTACCCTCCCTTTCGGTTACTTACTGGCGGACCCCATGCTTGCTAGGCCCCGCATGTTAGTTACTCAATGGGTTCGGCCACGTCAGGGGATCCTCATCCGTAGTATATGTCGGTGTTCTGGGAACGGGGGTCCCCAGACTTGCTTGCCTGCGGCGTGGCTCAAGCGGAGGCCCAGTGCTGCCCAGCTTCATCAGCTCAAGCTCAAGACCCTCACGAGGGGCCAAGCCTCGCGGGGCGGACGATAGGAAGCTTCCTCAAGAGCAGCCTTGTTAGGCGGGCTCGCGAGGAGGTAGAGAGATCAAGGCAGGGTACCTCGCGAGGTGCCCGTGACGCAAGCCATGACGATTGAGACCAGGCGAGCGCCAGGCGGGCGCCAGCCTACGCAGTGTCCTTGTTTCCCCTACGGTGCAAAGGAGGCAAGCACAGGCCAAGTCATCGGGAAACGGTTACCGTTTCGGTGCAACAAGACCAAGACCAGCGGAACGGCATGATGGAGGTCACCGTGGAGCCCAGTACGGTGTCACCGTCAGAGTCTTTGGCAGTCGAAGACCAACTTTGGTAAAGATAAGTGTACTAGATGTTCCCCTTCAAAACGGCCAATTGTTGGCGCCCTTCCCGCTCATTATTTGGGAAGAGGACTAGGGCCTCTATAAATAGGACTAGCCACCATCGTGGGAAAGGGTGGACCGGACCCAGAACCAACAGAGACGGAGCAATTCCTGTCCAAGCTCACCACCACAAGAGCTCCTCCCCTCGCAAGCCAGTTCTTCCTTTGTATCGTTTATCATCATCAGCCCCCGAGGCAATCCACACACCACAAACTAGAGTAGGGTATTACACCACAACGCTGGCCCGAACTAGTATAAACCTCACGTCCCTTGTGTTGTTCATCTGGCTTGCCTAGATTCCTTGCGAGGCTTCGAGACGTGAGTTGGTAGGGGAGAGATCTTCGCGCGCACCCCAGAGTTCGAACCTCAAGGGTTTGCCGGAACCCGAAATCCAACATTTGGCACGCCAGGTAGGGGTGCGCTAGAGCTCTTCCTTCCGTCGACCCGTTTCCCGCCGACACCGTGCTTTGCCCTCATGGCGGCCAGTGCACCACCCCCTCCGGCCATCGGCGCCGGTGCGGAGACCAGGGGGCTCCAAGCCCTGGTCCCTGCCTTACGACAGGTGCAGTGGCCGCACAAGTTCAAGCCGGACATGCCGCCGCGCTACGACGGCATGGCCGACCCACATGCCTTCCTGCTGGCGTATGAAGAAGCCGTCCTCAAGGCCGGGGGCGACAACAAGGTCATGGCGAATTGGCTGCCCATGGCTCTCACTGGCGTCTCGCGCCTGGGGCTGCTTCACCTGCCAGCGGCTTCTGTGGCCTCTTGGGAGGAGTTGCGCGACCTCTTCCTTGCCCATCACGCCGCACCGGCACCCCCGGTTGTCGCGGCCATCCTGGGCGGATCGCAGGCACCACCTTCGAGCCGCCACGTCAAGCCGTTCGCCCGCCAGATCAGCGCCGCCCTCAAGCGCCGAGAAGCACCCCCGGGCTGGGTGGCACCCAAGGCCGATCTGACCTTCAGCTCGGATGATCACCCCTCCAACCCCGCCTGTTCGGGCGCTCTCCCGATGCTATGCACCCCCACCATCTGCCCAGTGGCCATCACCAGGACCCTCATTGACGATGGTGCCGGCCTCATAGTGCTCTCGTTGGAGGCCTTCAGCCTCCTCCATGTAACACTGGAACGACTTCAGCCCAGCAGGCCCTTCTCGGCCGTAGAAGGCAGTTCCACCGGCTCCTTGGGGCAAATCCGCCTCCCGGTGACCTTCGGCACTCACGGCAACTTTTGCACGGAGCTGATTGACTTTGACATCGCCCCCATCGGCCTCCCGTACAACGCCATCCTCGGCTACCCAGCCTTGGCCCAGTTCATGGCAGCGACCCACCCGGCGTACAACCTCATGAATTTGCCCGGGAGCAAAGGCTTTCTCACCGTGTCCGGAGACACAGGGGATGCGTTGCAGGTGCTCAAGCTTGCTTTCAAGATGGCCGCGGTGGCACAACCCGCCAGCATAGATGTACTCGAGCCTAAGGGGGCTGCGCCAGCTAAGAAGAAACAGCTATTCAGCCAAGACAAGGCGGAGACCAAGCAGGTACCGGTCGACAAGGATGGATCTGCTGGCGCCGCCTTCACCATAGGCGCCAACCTCGAGCCTGCGCAGGAGGAGGCCTTGGTCAGGTTCCTGCGCACTAACAAGGAGGTGTTTGTGCGGGAGCCTGATCAGCTGGCAGGGGTCCCAAGGGATGTGATTCAAAACCATCTCAATGTGTGCCCAAACGTGCGCCTCGTGAAGCAAAAGGCAAGGCGGCCGTCCACTGAGAAGCAAGCTTTCATCGTCCAAGAGACCCACAAATTAGAGCCAGCAGGGGTTATTCACGAGGTTCGCTACCCAGATTGGTTGGCCAACCCGGTTGTCGTGCCAAAAAAAGGGGGGAAAGGAATGCATGTGTGTCGACTTCACCAACCTTAACAAGGCCTGCCCGCAAGATCGATTTCCGCTTGCTCGCATCGACCAGATCGTCGACTCTACCGCTGAGTGTGACCTATTGTGCTTCCTGGATGCCTTCTCGGGCTATCACCAGATCAAGATGGCAGTAGAAGACGTGGAGAAAACGGCTTTCCTGACCCCATGCGGAGTGTACTATTACACCTGCATGCCATTTGGGCTACGCAACGCAGGAGCGACCTTTCAGCGGCTGATGCACATTGCTTTGGGTCGGCAGCTCGGGAGAAACGCTGATGCTTATATCGATGACATTGTGGTGAAGTCTCGGGAGGCGAAAACCCTGATACAGGACCTGCAAGAAACCTTCGCGAGGCTCCGTGAGGTAGATCTGCGGCTCAATCCAGAGAAGTGCGTATTTGGGGTCCCTTCGGGCAAGCTCTTGGGCTTCCTGGTGTCCCACAGGGGCATCGAAGCCAACCTGGAGAAGGTCAAGGAAGTTGAAGACATGAGCCCGCCGAAGAACCCTCAGGGAAATGCAGAAGCTCGCCGGGCGCGTAACCGCGCTAGGACGCTTCATCTCAAGGTTGGGGGAGCGAGAACTGCCTTTCTTCAAGCTGATGAAGAACAAGGGCCCGTTCGAGTGGACTGAAGAGGCCGACAGGGCATTGCAAGATCTCAAGAAGTACCTTACCAGCCCTCCGGTGATGGTGGCTCCGCGGCCTCGGGAGCCCCTGGTGCTTTACCTTGCAGCCACTTCCTATTCCGCCAGCGCAGCCCCTGTGGCGGTTAGAGAGGAGCGTCGGGCCAAGGCCGCAGCCGTCGTCCCATCCAAAGCAGAGCAAGGCCAGGAAGGTCTCGCGGATACCATGACCTCGACCGAAAGGAATCAACCTCAGCAGGGGAGCGTGCTCAGAGCGGAAGAGGCCTCTCCGGGTGACCAAGCGCTGGGGGCTCCGTCGCCTCAGAAGGCAACCCAACCACCGAAGGATGGGGGCGGCGCCAGCACCCTCAACCCCGTCGAGCACCCTGTCTACTTTATCAGCATGGTGCTACGGAACGCAAGGGCATGGTACCCCATGCCCCAAAATCTCCTCCTCGCGCTGTTAGTGGCCTCGCGCAAACTGTGGCACTACTTTCAGGGCCATCCGATCAAGGTCGTCTCAGCATACCCCTTGGAAAGTGTACTCAGGAGCCCCAACTCAGCTGGGAGGGTCGCTGAATGGAACATCGAACTACAAGCGTTTCAGCTAGAATTCAGCACGACCAGGGTCATCAAGGGAGCCGCACTTGCGGATTTCGTGGCGGAGTGGACAGAGGCACCAGGGCTCAAAATGGGCGAGGACCGGTCGCTCTCCCCAGGAAGTGAAGCGCCAGACGGCTGGGTCATCTACTTCGATGGAGCATTCTCACAACAGGGCGTAGGGGTAGGCGCAGTGCTCATATCCCCCACTCAGGACAAGCTCTACTATGTTGTGCAACTCTGCTTCCAGCATGGAGAGAAGGTCTCCAACAACATAGCGAAGTACGAAGGCCTGATAGCGGGCTTCAAAGTTGTGGTCGCCTTGGGAGTAAAGCGCCTCATCATCAAGGGCGATTCCCAACTCCTCGTCAACTTTTCCAACAAAGTATACGAGCCAAAGGACGAGCACATGGAAGCATATCTCGCTGAGGTCTGTAGGATGGAGAAACAGTTTTGGGGGTTGGAGTTGCAACACGTGCCTCGCGGAACCAATCAAGAGGCTGATGACATTGCCAAGAGGGCGTCCAGGCGGCTGCCTCAGGAGCCTGGTGTCTTTGAGGAGCGAATCTTCAAACCCTCAGCGGCGCCATCACTATCAAGCACGGCACAGCCTAGGGAGGAGATCATTGGCAAGGAGTTCCGTAGCGGGTTCTATTGGCCCACAGCACTCAATGACGTTGTCGAGCTGGTGAAGGCTTGTGAAACCTGCCAATTGCACACCAAGCAGATCCATCAGCCGACGCAGGGCCTGCAGACCATACCCCTCTCATGACCATTCGCGGTTTGGGGGCTGGACATTCTGGGCCCGTTCCCTCGGGCGCCAGGAGGCTATCGCTACCTCTACGTTATCGTGGACAAGTTCACCAAGTGGGCTGAGGTGGAAGCCGTCCGCACCATTCCAGTGGGCTCTGCAGTCAAGTTCATCAGGGGCCTCGTGAGCTGATTGGGGGTGCCCAACCGCATCATTACCGACAATGGTTTGCAATTCACCAGCAATATCTTCAAAACATACTGTGCTAACCTTGGAACGCAGATATGCTATGCTCCGGTAGCGCACCCTCGGAGCAATGGCCAGGCTGAGCGAGCCAACGCGGAGGTCCTGAGGGGCCTCAAAACCAGGACCTTCAAGAAGAAGCTGGAGGCCTGCGGCAGGGGCTGGTACGAGGAGCTCCAGTCCGTGTTGTGGTCTATCCGCACGACCGCGGCCAAGTCGACTGGTGAAACCCTATTCTTCCTCGTCTACGGAGCTGAGGCCGTCCTCCCTCACGAAGTTAGGCGTCGTTCCGTGCTGGTCCTGGCGTTCGACGAGGCACAGCAGGGCGCCATGCGGGGGACGAATCTCGTGCTGGGGGAGGAACACCGTCGAGAGGCCACGCCGTAGGCGGCAAGATATCAACAGGCGCTGTGACGATACCATTGCCGCAACATCCTCCCCAGTACTCTCGAGGTAGGGGCCCTCGTGCTCCGACGGGTCCTCTCCGGGGAGGGGCTGCACAAGCTCTCTCCCATGTGGGAGGGCCCATTCAATGTTGTTCATGTTTCCAGGCCCAGCTCCGCGCGCTTGGAGACCCAGGAGGGGGTGCCCATTCCAAACGCGTGGAACATTCAACACCTCTAGAGGTTCTACCCATGAGCGAGGCCCTGTGCCTATGGAAAAGGCCCGGAGCCTGTGAAGAAGGCCAATGCCTATGAAGCTTGTCGCTTTGGAAAAGACCCGGAGCCTATGAAGAAGGCCAATGCCTGTGAAGCTTGCCGCTTTGGGAAAGGCCCGGTGCCTGTGAAGAAGGCCAATGCCTGTGAAGCTTGCCGCTTTGGAAAAGGCTCGGTGCCTGTGAAGAAGGCCAATGCCTGTGAAGCTCACTCCCCCCCCCTTTAAGAAAAGGTCTGGTGCCTGTGAAGAAGGCCAATGCCTATGAAGCTCACCGCCCGTGACACTCTCACGTAATAATGAGTGGGGCTGTACACGCCCCAATGTCTCCGGAGTGCCGCCCCTCGGCCTCAGGGGCTCCCGCCCACGCCCAATGGCAGCACTTAGCTCCGCGCTGGTGAGAAGACATTGAAGACTAAATTAGGTGCCGGACGCGGCTTTTCATTTGCTTTCTGCAGTTGATTAGTTCTTCCTTGTTTGAAGCTTTAGTTGGAGTTGCTTTCAGTGTCATGTGGCGCCCAACCCATGTTTTCCATCTATGCCTTTCGCTCGAACTTGCTTTCCTTTCACAACCCTCGCGAGGGAGGCTGCGCAGGCACCCTCGCGAGTGTCGCCTGGTTCGATTTCATGAGGTTCCTCGACCTAGGTTCTCTACGGGAGCACTCCTCCCAGTCAATGCCCCACGGGCATCACGATGCAGACGCCGGGCTCAAGCTGGTCACCCCCGCGACCGGGGGCTGAGACCTAACCATCCAGCAAGTTTCTTCTTACAGGCCTCGAAGACCCATGTCCAGGCCTCCGGCCGAAGCCTCCTGAGGCTGGCACCGCAGCGAATCTCTCCTACCGAGCTAAGTTGTTCCTACGCGCAAGCACACAACACCATAGCATGGCATGAAGATAGCAGGAACAACATGATAATTAAAAGCAATAAGTCTAGCACGCCCCCGCAGGGCTCCATACTTCTCTCTATGCAGGTGAAACAAAATAGGCGTGGCTCGACCGTCTATAGCACGAAGAGGAAGGGCTGTGTCATCTTCCAGAGCTCAAGCGGTCTCCTCTTCATGCTTGACCTAAGCGCGGCGGTGGGACGATCCACCTCCCCCCTCGAAGCGAGCGCGGCAGCGTGGTGGCTAATCACGGCCGCCGCTGGAGGAGCTACCGTCGAAAGGGGAGTCACCAAGGCTTGAAGAACTGCGGGCGCCACCGGGCGCATGCCTGACCTCGTCTTCGCTGCCGCCGTCACCTTCGGGGCAGCACCCAACGCGACGGCCATCTCCTCTGGACACCCTCACAAAGACGGTGGCGTCGCCATCAAACTTGAAGTGGAGGGTGAACCGCTGGCCAAGACCACGCGCACGGGCAAACGTCTGCCAGCCGCGAGTTAATGCCACGTTCTTGGCCATGGACAATTCCACCGCCACCCAAGAGGCCCTTCTACAGCAACCGTCCGCCTGGAGCCAGAGCCCGCTCGTGGCACAAGCTGGCAGGTCGCTGGCGAAGAAGCGTGGGAGCTGAAGCCAAGTATCGGTCAGATCCTCCGACCAGACGACAAACTCCGGCAGCACCTCTGCAGAGTGGAATCGAGGGCAGTGCGGCCGCAGCGCGTCTCCCCCCACCAATCAAGTGGCCTTCACCGAGGCCTCGGGCAGTCTCCCCGGGATTCACGGGATGCTTGCAGGGGCGGCCCCCGCCATGCTTGGCTGGGGGAGAGTCAGGCCCCTCCCGGCAGGCCTTCCCCTTCTCCACGGCCGAAAACCTCTTCGTCAGCACCATCGGCGTACGGTGGAGCAAGGGCGAGGAAGAAGAAGAAAGGGAGTAGCAGGAAGGGATGGGCAACGGGGGCTCTCGCCCGCCCGTACTTATAATTCGGAGGAGGCCAACCGTCGGCCGCCACGATCTCAGGTAATCATGACCCGTTTCTACATGTAGGGACTTGTCAAGTCGTGTAGTTGCCAAGGCGTCGTGGGGAAGCGGAGATGCCCACGTCCAATCAATCGCCACGCGGCGCCCAAGGCCACAGGCTATTGGGGCCTGCGGCGCTTTGCACTTGCCCCTTCGCTTGTCTGCTGAGCCAAGTCTGGGCGTGCCTTGGGCCCGGGGGCTACTGTCGGCGTTCTGGGAACGGGGGTCCCGAGACTTGCGTGCCTGCGGCCTGCGGCGTGGCTCAAGCGCCCAGTGCAGCCCACCTTCATCATCTCAAGCTCAAGACCCTCGCGAGGGGCCAAGCCTCGCGGGGCGGACGACAGGAAGCTTCCTCAGGAGCAGCCTCGTCAGGCGGGCTCGTGAGGAGGCGGAGAGATCAAGGCAGGGTACCTCGCGAGGTGCCCGTGACGCAAGCTATGACGATCGAGACCAGGCGAGCGCCGGCCTGTGTAGTGTCCTTGTTTCCCCTACGGTGCAAAGGGGGCAAGCGCAGGCCAAGGCATCGGGTAAAGGTTACCGTTTTGGTGCAACAAGATCAAGACCAGCGGGACGGCAGGATGGAGGTCACCATGGAGCCCAGGACGATGTCACCGTTAGAGTCTTTGGCAGTCGAAGACCAAGTTTGGTCAGGATAAGTGTACTTGATGTTCCCCTTCAAAACGATCAATTGTTGGCGCCCTTCCCGCTCATTATTTGGGAAGAGGCCCAGGGCCTCTATAAATAGGACTAGCCACCACAGTGGGAAAGGGTGGACCGGACCGAGAACCAACAAAGACGGAGCAATTCCTCTCCAAGCTCACCACCACAAGAGCTCCTCCCCTCGCGAGGCAGTTCTTCCTTTGTATCGTTCATCATCATCAGCCCCCGAGGCAATCCACACACCACAAACTAGAGTAGGGTATTACACCACAACGATGGCCGGTACTAGTATAAACCTCGCGTCCCTTGTGTTGTTCATCTGGCTTGCCTAGATTCCTTGCGAGGCTTCGCGACGTGAGTTGGTAGGGGAGAGATCTTCGCGCGCACCCCAGAGTTCAAACCTCAAGGGTCTGCCGGAACCCGAAATCCAACAGTATACTCCCTCTGTTTTTATTTACTCTGCATAAAATGGAGGGAGTGGTGGTATAATAAATGACGTGGGCGGGGGCGGGGGAGGGACGTCGGTTTGCTCTCAACTGCAGTCCCACAAGCGAGCGAAAATGCAAGACGAAGCGCGTTCCATTCGGTGAGCGACATGGAGTGTCCAGCGTGCCGGGCTGCAACGCGCACGCGACAGGAGTGATGTACAGTAAAAACCGATTGACTGGTCGTCACCAGAACCACTATTCACACCAGAACCTTCGCTGCTCGGCCAACGCCAGCCACTGCCCTAAAACCACACCAAATCTCCAGCCCATTCCCCCATGTTTCGATCCCCTAGCCCGCATCAAGCGTCCCCTAGTTCGCCGGAAAGCCATGGTGCGCCGCAGATCACTTACTACAAGATGCTGACGCCAGAGCGTCACGCAGAAATTGCGGCGGCGGTCGGCGCCACAGACCTTCGTTCCCAAGCTCGCTTTGCTGCGGGCCAATCCCCGAGTTCTCTGGAGGCAAGCTACGAGGAGGAGGAAGCTGATCCAATGTTCATGGCGGAGGTCGCGGCGCAGAAGGCCCCCGATGGGTATGAGATGACGGACGTCGACTTCGTGCCGGCGTCCGAGTCCCCCATGGTGCAGGCGGACTAGCCGTTCAACATGGTGATACTAAAGGAGGACCGGAAGGCAGAGGCTCAACTCGACGCGGAGCGAGCACATGCCGCTGCCATCGAGGCTCTCCTGCAGGCGGAACCAAATGTCGTGGATGTGAATCGGGCGGCAGAGGCTCAACTTGAGGCGGAGCGCGCGGATGCCGCTGTCATCGAGGCCCTCCTGCAGGCGGAACCGGACGTCTTGGACATGAACCGGGCGGCAGAGGCTCGACTCGACGCAGAGCGCGCAGATGCCGCTCTCATCGACGCCCTCCTGCAGGCCGAACCGGACGTCCTGGACTTGAACCGGGCGGCGGAGGCTCGACTCGACGCGGAGCGCGCGGATGCCGCTGCCATCGAGGCCCTCCTGCCGGTGGAACCGGACGTCCTCGACTTGAACCGGGTTGTGCTCTCATCCGTGCAGAGCGCCCGCATGCTCCGCTTGAACGAGTAGCTGGAGGCCGAGGACAACCACGGTGCGGGACACACGTCGGCATCGACGACTGGTTCGCGCCGGCAGCCAAAGACGACGAGGCCGTCTCTTTTCGTTAGGAGTGATAGTTTTTGTTTATATTGTTGTTTTATGGATCTTTTGCTGTGTAAAAACATATATTTGTTATGCAAGTCACCTGAGTTGGGTCAGTCTACCATTTCAGGCAGTTGGATGAATATCCTTCGTCTCCTAACCCTTCTTTCCTTCTTCCTCACCTCTTCTTCTTCCCCAACAGACCACCGCACGGGCCATACGGATACTCCCCAACATGCGGTTGGATAAACATACTCTATGAACAAAAATTATGTGTCAGCGATAGGATGGCTGAGTTTGGTTTGTTCACATGCGACAACACGTGTTAGTGAGGGTGCGTTCCCTTGGTTGGGTTTGCGGCGTGCAGGAGCGACTGTGTGAGGGTGCGGTTCGACCGCTGCGTTCAGGAGAGACCATGTGAGGGTGCGGTGCGACCGTGACAGCCGTGCGCTAGTGTACCTCCTTCTCATTTTGAAAACTTTAGGCAAACTTGGCAAAAATGTGTGGCGAAGTTTGGCAATGCAAGGCCTAGACCCAAACAGGATAAGTATGTACGTACTAGGAGTACTAGTGTTAAAAAAGAAAGGCAGGGTTTTCCTTTGTGCGATTTAATCGATACAAATCCTCGTTTCACGTGTCAATTAATGCGTATTTTTTTCTCCAAAGACCAAAGAGCTAACCATCTCACTCCTCATCGCTTGATTAATGCAGTGCCATGCAAACCAACCTTCTCACTTCTGCATGCATGCAGGGGATATTAATGTCCTCGGTTGCTAACCCCATCAATTTTGCCTCGATTAGTGTTAGTGGCCCTTTGAAAATTATAATTTTGATATACTGGCCTTGTGTACAAAAAAATGGAGGTAGTAACTATATTTGACTTCCTTCCCCATTGCGGTGACCTCGACGATATCTTTTCTTGTGTGGTTTGGCGAAGTGCGTTTGACGGAGAACACCATTGAGGGAGACCACGGTAAGTCGTTCGCAAGTGTCGTCTACAAGCCGAGACAACCGCCTTATTTGCATCCAGGAAGTCCTTTACTAGTACTACTAGGAGTACTAGTGCGGTGAGATGGTTTCTCGAAGAAGACGATGGAGAAGCGGAGTCAGCGAAGAGTGAAATGATGGTTGCTCCGTCCGTGCTTTTGTGATTTGACGCCTCACTGCTTTGTGATTTGTGATAGAAGGGACAGGGGAGTAGACTCTATGCTCTATACTATACTACATGCGTCCAAGCATGGGAGAAAGAGGAGAGACGTTGCATTTTTCTATTCCTTCAATCAATCAATCAATCAATCAGGGAGCTTCGATTCCATCTTTTTGGCTTTGGCAACACCGTCCACAATGGTTCCAATGATGCCAAAAGCTATTTTCACATTTGGCTACACATTGTGGATGCCCTTAACCATACCACTTGGTTTTGCTCCTATGTGCTATCTATACAAATCTCAATTGTATTGATCTAAAAAATTATAGAATCAAGATTAGTAAAAAGGAGGTGATTTTGCCGCGCGGATGGCGGGGAGGTTTCTTATTTGAGCAATGCTACATTTAGGTAATGGTTTATGTAAAGTTACGAACTGACTGATGTGGGACTATTTGATTGGATTAAAGGAGAGGATTAGGCCCACCCCACCTGAAAATCAGGGGGCATATATAGATTAGATGGAAAGTATACGTAGCAGCTACGTAGCCCTTTGTAAGTCTAGGATTAGGCTTCTTATTTTCGTAGGACGTTATCCTGGCGGTTTGCTAACATGCGGGCCCACGTGTCAGTGCTTTACCAAGCTGATCCGCGTCCCGCATGAGGCAGAACAACGGAAGAAGCAACACGTGGTTAAGTTGAAGAAGATGAGGGAGAAGCGGATTCACCAACGAGTGGAATGATGGTTGCTTCGTCCCTCCAACTTCTTTTTTAGCATTATTACTTCGTCCCTCCAACTTAACTGCGGGAAAGGTGCAGCTTTGTGATTTGACGCCTCATTTCTCATTACTACGTGGGTGCCATGAATGGGGTTCTTCTCCCCGGCTGCTCTGCACTGTATTCCGGTATGGCACGTGGACCCGGTAGCTTGATGTCCCACATGTCAGCGAAAGGGACTAGAAGAATTATGAAAGCGAGCGCTCCACTCTTACGATGGAGGAGTACACGACACGATGGCCCAGTGAACTGTCACGTGTACTGTATAGTACTATAGTTTTGTTGTTTCGCAGAATCCATCGATAGAAACCCGATTAAACAGGAAAGGGCGGGATTTTTCCCGCGCGGTAGATGATACTGGCCATACATTTCAAAGGCAATTTTAATGTATGCAAACTGAATAATTATAAGTAACAATATGATATCTAGTAAAACTAAAAACACATATGATTTATTGTGTTACAGTGTACTAGTAGTGCTGCATTGCATAGTTGTTAGATGTACCATGCGAGAACGTGTAGATATGTAGTTTTGGAGGGCCTATAGAGAGAAAAGCGTAATACGGTCACCGAATTTCAGAATAAGCTGATTACGGTCACTATATACGTTTTGCGGTGATTATAGAGTCACTTGCTCACAGTTCAGCATCAGATTGCACTCTGTTGACCGGCCAAATAGTCTGTGTGGCGCCATGTTGACTAGTTAAATTGACCACGTTCCTTGTGGGTCCCACCTATCAGTTCACATAGGGAAAAGGTCAGATAAACACAAATTTACGCAGGCACAACAAGGCTCCAACCCGTGCGCGGGAATCACCTAGTTGTGTATGTGTCTGTCAGGGCCTGATGTGTGTGCATGCACGTGTAGGTTGAGCACTTGAGCGTGAGAGTGTGTGTTGGTCGTGTGTTGTACTGGTGTGTGCATGCATGCGTGCGTGTGAGTATTGCGTGCCTGCGTGGCTGCGTGTGTATGTGTGAGTGTTGCGTGCGTGCGTGGGTGCATGTGTTTGTGTGAGTGTTGCGTGGATGCACTTCGTGTGCATGCGTGCGTGTGTGTGTAATCACCACACCAGCTCATGTGTGTTAAAACAGACGGCTCAGCATACCAATACAAGGCCACCTTGTCCGATGTGCCCGCGGTCATGACTTCGAACCACCGTCCAAATATTTTGTTGTTGTTTGTTTTCATTCATACTAGCAAGATGCCCGTGCGTTGCACGTAACATCAAGATGCATTTGTATGACTTGTTTATCTTGTGAGAGAAAAGGATGAACGGGGGAAGGCCTTATTTGCATATGTGGAGAGGTGTGTGGGTACCTTTTTGCAAAATTGCCATAGTGTCTTTCCTATCCGTCAGATATAAATCGGATGGCCTATATTGCAAAATGGCAGGCACACCATCATCACCAACTCTATTTTTTATAAGAGTGCATTTTATGTATTTTATAAGAGTGTAGATGTAGAGCAGATACAAGTCGACAGGTGGGCACGATGGTAGTGAGATAATGTGATGCAACACTAGAGGTGCCACGTGGAGCGTTTAACTGGTCAACTAGTCATGTCATGAGCAAATACAGAGTTGTACGGTGAGCCCGTGACTGTATAATAACCACTAAACGTAAATGGTGACCGTAATGAGTGGATTCTGAAGTCCAATGTACGTATCGTGCTTTCACTTCAAATACAATGATCGTCATTGCATATATCGCGAGAGAAAGGTGAAACATGCGTGAATTTTCTGGGGGCTTACTTTTAGAGGACCTGGAGATAGTTTTGTGTGCATACGTGAAAGGGGCGTCCAGGGGGGGTATGCGATGGAGAGAGAGATGCTCTTCATATCTCTTTATTATGACTAACTTTGTATATAGTATAAAAATATACAAATTCACAATGCGGAATAAATATCATTGTGGGCACCATGCAATGCAAATTAGCGTTCGTACTCCTCCATATAACTTTGTAATGTTGTATATATGTAGAAACTCTAAAATAATATTTTGGCCACACTTTATTCAAAAGGAATGTTGTATGCGAAATAAACATGAAGAGAGAGCTTTTTAGATCAATGGGGTGCGTGATGTAACATGTGTGAATGTGTAGTTGATCCATTTGGCGGGGCCTAGAGAGGTATGTGTGTGTATTACGTATTCGAGAGAGGCATGGAT
>NC_041393.1:470468636-470604155 GCF_002162155.2 Triticum dicoccoides
TGGGAGAGATAGCACGAGAAATGAGAGTGGTCTAGAGAGAGAGACGAATATGACATCATGACCAGAGATTCCATTCCCTTGAGTGTGTATATGCAAGGGGGGAGGGAATAGAGGCACCAGGAGAAATTTTCTGTGTGTGTGGTGTTTGTGTTTGTATGTGCGGGTGTGAGAAGATAATGAGACATGGGGGCAGAGGGTGTGTCACCGCGTGAGGTCCGGTGGGTCAAGGTGAGGCCCTTCATTCGGTTCCGTCCTGCGCCACATTGGTCGGCCCGTGATGCATTTAGGAAGACCCATGGATGACTAGTCGTACAAGAAAAAGATAGCAAAATTGTGAAGGACTCTGTGTCCACTGACAAAGTCGGCTAGGATTTGTAACCCTAGGTTCTTGGACTAGGGTAACCCCTTTATCTCTGATATTACTATTCATCCAACCTAACTTTAAGGGGCATCCTACAGAATGCTCTGCTAGAATCATAATCGTCGATTAGGAAGATAGGTGTGAGACAATGCGTGAGAGACAGGCGTAAAGATAATGTGCGTACATGAGACATGTAGGCAGGTCCATGTATATAGAAAGGGTCGATGAGGATTGTGCGTGTGTATGTTTGCGAGAGGATGAGTGCTTGTGATAAAGGTTAGTGAAAACAGTTGTAAATGGTTACGAGAGGGAGGGAGGGTTTTATCTAGAGCATGTGTGCGAGAAAGACAGAGAGAGTGTGTGAGCATGTGTGAGAGACCACCGATGGAGAGTGAAACTACACGTAAAAGACTGCTCTACACATTGATTAAAGATATAAATTGTATCCAAATATTAGGATGGGATCATGATATTTGCAATTCGCGTAAGGAGCGGTCATTGATCCTACAGACATCTAGATTCTATCGAATTTGAGCATGTCTATGTTATTATTCGACACAATTGATCCACATAGTTAGTATTTTAAACTCCAGACAATGCATCGTTTTAGCAATCGAATATAAACGTGAGTATAGTTCATGTTGTGTGTGTAAAGCACATTATACATACGAAAGTTACACAATGGACATTATAAATAGCTACCTATGAACTAGCATACATTTGAATTCAACTTAAGGTGGTTTAAAAAAATCGAATTCAACATGAAGTCCATTCAATTATTTGAATTTGATATCATGGCATTTGTAAACCATATCTAAATTATGAGGGCACCAATCTTTGCTCTGATTTTGTACATAATAGCATATGTAGTCGTGTACAAAATAGATTCAAATTTAGCTCCTCCATTCCAAAATAATCATAGTTATAGGATTTTCAAGTGTCAAAATTTCAAAAAGAAGCGGATAATTTAATGAGGTTTTCAAACATACAATGTCAAATACAACGTTGTCTATTTAGGTCAGTCCTCATAGTTCAAGAGTACTCTCAACGTGAATGCTTGTGTTTCAAAATTTCGAACGAAGTGCCAAAAGAGCCTCTACTCGCCCGAAACCGCGTGAGACCAATGTTTGGTAGTACAAGGAAATTAATTTTCTAATAACTTCGACCTGTGAAACCTACCGGCCCGACGTCCAAAGGTCTAAACTGGGGTAGGTTTTAGCTTCATCTAGACGCCACGCAACCGCCTCCGAAAAACATTCATACACAATGGCCGCCTAAGCACACATGCGCGCGGCCGAAATCGCTCCCACCCACTATTTGGGACACCTGGGATTACCATCCTACCCCCGACCCGCAGTAGGCCCGAAATTTAAGAGGGGGGGGGGCAAAGTTTGTACTTTCCCCATATTTCAAACAAGCGCGTCCCATATTCTGTTAAAAAAAAGCCAAAATAAGCGCGTCCCAGACCGAAACATGGTTCCCCCCACCTGTCTAATTCCCCATTCGTACTCCGTGGGCGCAAAAACTACCTCTCCACCAGCCGTGAAACCCCGGCGTCCTCCATCACGCCGGAGCTGATACCCCGACGTCGTCGTCCATCGCAACATCAACCGCAACGCCCTCCATGGCTAGTAGTTGAAGCCGAGGCCGAGCCATCCATACCCGAGCCAGTTCAACCACGCCGTCCTGCGCCTCACCGCTGTCGCTCCAACTTAACCACCCTCCACAGCACCAGAGCTGTTCCTGCTACGCCGTCCTTTGCCGCCTCAGATCTGCTTCCCCTCCGCCGACATACGGCCACGGCAACACAGTCAACAATTTGGCCATGGGTTTGTCCAAGCCTGCACCCTCCAGAACATCAGTTTCCCCAGTAAAAAGAAGAACATCGGCGCGACATGTGGAGGTGACCACACTGGCAACCGAAAAAGGTACTCCTCTTCCCTTATTCGTGCAAATCTTATGTCTCTGCTTACACGGTATTCATCCCACAGAAGACACTAGTTGACCGCTTCTTCTTGATACTAGATGTTCCTAGTAACTCGCGATGCACAATGTTTCTCCTCATATACTATTTCACCTTAGCTAGAGGTCCGCCGCCCTCTGAATTTCAATTTCTGGCCAGTTGATTACCAATTAACGGAAGCATTCCCCAGCGTAATAGGCGCTAGTACGCCTATTTCGCCGGGGAAGCAACGCATTGGTGTTTATCTTAGGGGCGTGTGCGGCCTAGAGCTACTGGCGCCTGATCTGGAGGTCGGCCGGAATTAAAGGGATGGCCTAGGGGCGCTGCCAAGCACGGAGGTGGTGTGAGGTTGATGGGAGGGCAGGACGGCGGAGGCAAGGGTCTGGGCCGGTGGACGCTGGCGGTTTGAGAAAGATCGTCAACAGTGACTGGCGGGAGGTAGACAAATGCCATCTACCCGTTCCTTATAGATCGGACGGTTCATTAAAAAATCGACTGACCTATTTATTTTTAGTCGACTGTTATCTTAGATATGACCACATGTGGTGGTGTGCTGGAGGAGTTCCTGCATTTCCTGTGCTCATATATTACAAAATCATACGGAGTAGAATCTAATTTTGTTTGCCGTGCAATGTTGTAGAGCTATCATATGTCTCATGTCATTTATTTTTCAACCACCTGCTATCTGCTACTTTTACAGTGCACTAGTTCTGCACACACTTCACCCATACTCTCACTATTGTGTTTTTATGCAAGGGTATTTCAGACTCTGCCTGGATTTAAGCAGAAAAGAAAAGAGAGAAGTCGCTCCAGCTTCGTATGCGGGTAGGCGAGAAACGTTACAGCACTATAAATGGTGCAGTGTCAGCAGATGGAGACAGTAAACGTAGCTCTGGAGTTGATGACCTTGCTCGCAATGAACCACCATCCCAGGTGCTTGCTTTAACTTCGTGGTGTCATATGTGGTTGCATGTTCCATATGGTGTCTAGCTTGTATTCGAAAGGCCGAAGTCGGTAAGATAAGGAAAGATATTTTTTTACATGAACCACCATCCCGTGAACACCAGAAGACAAATAGCTAGTCAGGGCACTGGCCGAGCCAGTGACAAGCCCAGCGAAGATAGGCATCACCTGGAAGCCAACTAAAAAGCTGCGATGGTGGCGAAGCAGCCCGCCTCCCACAAGGCTCTCAGGTCCTAGATGATCATGCTCACCACTCCAGCTGGATGTCTAGCTTGTATTGCTTCCAATTTTGTTAAATTCCATCTGCTTAGCTTACACATTATACCTTTGAATATGCCATGCCTTTCTGTTTTTGGTACATACTAGTACATCTGTGTATTAACCATATTCTTACATCAAACTAATGTTCTTGTGTATCCCTCATCAATCACTTATGATGAGGCAGGCAGGCAAGGGGACTACTCCTCATTTAAAGAATGCAGCGTCAGCCTCCCGACATGATTTTCAAGAAATAGAAATGCTAGATGAAGATAGTGAGCGTAGCTCTGTAGTTGATTACAACATTTCCCCTACACTAGCATCACAGGTGCTTGCTCTAACTTGGTGGCGTGATATGTGGTTGCATGTTTAATATGGTGTCTAGATTGTAATTCTTCCAATCTGGTTAAACTGCATGTGCTAGTCTGCTTAGCTTATACATTATACCTGTTAATGTGACATGCCTTCCTGTATTTAGTACATAGTACATCTGTCTATTAAGCATGTCCTTACATAAAACTATTGGGTTTTTTTGTATCCCGCATCAATCAATATCACAAGACACCTTTAGTATATGCAGTGCGATATTAGTTGCATCTTTCATATGATTTATAGCATGCGCTGCATCTAATTTGTTGAAATTCCATTTATGATGGGACGTTTTTAACTTGGCAGAGTCATATTGGTTGCATCTTTCATGTGGTGTCTAGCTTGCATTGCTTCTTATTTGCTGGAATGGTTTCTGCTTAGTTTACACAAATACTCCCTCTGTAAACTAATATAAGAGCATTTAGATTACTACTTTAGTGATCTAAAAGATCTTATATTAGTTTACGGAGGGAGTAGTTGTGAACATGCCATGTCGTCCTGTTTTTCGTACATATTCCATCCTGGTATCATGTGTTTGTCTTACATCAAAGTAGTGATTGTCAGTATCATGCATGAATGAGTTCTGAAGAGAGAATTTTATTGCTTTTTCTTGTCGGTTTTACTTGACAATTCAAAATCAATAAAGCGGAAGGAAGTTAGCAAGGCAGCGGATAAAGGTGCTCCTTCCGAACGGAGGGCCTCTACAGTTTCTACTCCTCCACACCCCCAAGATGATTTCCAAGACAACACATGCATAGACACTCAACAAAGTTGTGTTTATGATGAGCGCGTCTCCCCTAGTGCAGCATCACCGGTGCTCCCTCTAACTTGGCATTGCTATATGTGGTTGCATGTTATGTGTGATGTCTAGCTTGTATTACTTCTAATTTTGTTGAATTCCATCTGCTTACTTTACACATTATACTTGAATAAGACACATATTCCTGTTTCTAGAACATACAATATATGTCTATCACACCATGTTCTTACATCAAATTACTACTGTTGTGTAACCTGCAACAATCACTTATCATAAGACACATTTGACTTCGGAGTGTGATATAGGTTACATCTCACATTCTTTTCTAGCTTGTACTACTAATTTGTTGAAATGGCACTTATGATGAGACAGTTTTAACTTGGTAGAGTGATATTCATTGCATCTTTCATATGGTGTCTAGCTTTCATTGCTTCTAATTTGTTGAAATGCCTTCTCCTTAGTTTACACATCATAAGCTATGAATATGCAATGCTGTGAATATGCAATGGCACTAATGACAAGAGACCTCTAACATGGTAGTGTGATGTTGTTTACATCTTGCATATGATTTATTTCTTGTACTGCTTCACATTTGTTTAAACTCCATTTATGATGAGACACTGTTAACTTGGCAGAATGATATTTGTAGCATCTTTCATATGGTGTCTACCTTCCATTGCATTGCTTCTAATTTGGTGAAATGTCTTCTTCTTAGTTTACACATCATAGTTCTGGTTATATCTTCCGTCCTATTTTTCATACATATTACATCCTCCTATCATGTGGTTGTCTAACATCAAAGTTCAGTTCGTCTGCATCACGCATCAATTTGTTCTGAAGAACTAAATGGTTATTCATTTTTCTTGTCTGCTTGACTTAACGTGGCACCGAGAAAGAGGAAGAAACACAAAATGGCAGGGAATGAGAAGCGGATGAATCCTGCAGATTCTGCTGGTACTGATGGTGCAATAGAAGGTCAAAGTCCAGCGGAAAATTCTACAAACACGGCATCCCATGCTACACAAGTTGCAAAAAAAAATCCAAACAGAAACAAATAGCTGCCACCAAACAAGCAGAGACAGCCCTAGTTCTTGTAACACCTACCACAGTACTACCAGCTGCATGACTTACTCGTGCGTCAACTGAGCTAGTAGCATGTTCCCAAGCTACCTTGCCACCTGACACTACTTCCCAAGCACTCTTGACACAAGACGAGTTGGCAATATCGAATGAACCTTGTAAGCTTCAACAACAAGAAGGTAGTTGCTGGAGTCAAGTTACAGTTGCATGCTTCTTTATATGTAGTCTCACAATTTGATGTACACTAACACTTCCTATGTTCGTTGTTGGACTAGCACCTAGGCGCAAGAGGAAACAAACATCAGGGATAATGCTCGATAGGTTAACTAAATCTAGAGGAGGAAGAATGGAGATCTGTTTTGAGGCAGGTTTAAAAAGGCCACGTGATGCTACAGAGTCAGCCAAGTTAGTATCAGAGGCAGCGGTTGCCGTTAGGTGTCATGTACATATCCTCCCAACATGGATTCAGTACAAGAATGACAATGACGAAACCCAGTTAAACACCTTCCTCGACCATTTATCTGTAAGTATGGTTATGTATGGAAACTAGTAATATCGTGTTGCTCTATCCCATACTTTCTAGGTTGCTGATAATGAGACTCCCATAATTTTCAACATATGAGGTTCAAGTTGGATAGCCAAGATGATGCAACCAGACAAGCTTGCACCCATGTTTTCAAGTCTTCTCTGTGACAGTATCGGTATAACTTGAGGAAAACTCACTTTGAAGGCAAGGCTAACAGTGAACTTTCCCAAACATCTCCAGTGGAAAATATATCGGACGAAGACTAGAGGGGCCTTGTTAAACAATGGTCTGATCCGAAGTATCAGGTACATTATATATGTGATCAGATCACATGTTGAAGTCCTATTTACGCATGTGCCACACAAATCTATCTTCTTGTAGGTGAACTGTTCAAAGAACAAGGCCAACCGTGCGAAAGTGAAATTCCAACAGACGACAGGATCTCGTAGCTATATTGCATACTGCGAGGCTCTTGTAATTAGCTGCTATTTCACTCTTTTCGTTGTGCCATATTATCAGATCTATATTGACTTGTTCGAAATGTAGAGGAAAGCCCGCAAGGACCAAAAAGTACCTGAACCAAATGCTGTGGAAATCTTCAAGGACTATCACACCAGCAAGAAGAAGGGCATGACTACACCAATCAAAACTGCTGTTGTAACTCCTTAATCCTCATGCCTTTTAACTACTACTTACTCTGACTTGTGCCTTGAACTGCATGGTTTGTAGCCAATGTCTATTACTCTTTTCAATTTTATACACAATTGTCTTAGCGTATCATTGCACCTTACAAGGTTTAAAAGAGAGGAGTGATGTTCCTTTGATCTTGACCTGTAATCTAGTTCCGTGCTAGACTTTCCCACACAACGTTACAATTGCCTGTTTGTCTGTTCTCAGTTGTTTTGTGATATGAGTGATGTTATACTATGCTTACCGTATTATAAACTTGGTCTCTTTATCCTTAGCCCTCAATACAATGTGAAGGAATAGACAATACATTAGCGATGGTACATGGTCATATGTTTGGAGCCTGGTTTTATTATGTGCTTTGCAATAAAATACAACTAATATTTTACATGGGTTCACTAGAATAAGTTCCGTATATAGACCAAAGCAATTTTGTTTGGTTTTGCTGCCTCCTTAATATCTTCTATTCTGGTACTACTAATGTAAAACCTCAACTTTTTAGCGAGCTATGGAAAAAATGGTGGAACCGCCACCTTCCGAAGGTGGCGAGGCAACTATAACCGCAATGTTAGCTCTTGCTGCAGTGGGTCAGTACCTGTCCACTAACAGTGCCAAAAGCACGTTCCTGCATAATACTAGGTTGGTTGTTAAGGCAATATCATCCAAACTACCTCATGATCAAGATATGCAAGCTCAAAGCAATGTTGTATCTACGCTCCAGACACAAGTCCATTCCCTAATAGAGAACCTTTGTGAAACAAGGAGAAACATTCCTCAATGTTGTCAAGATATGCATGGTTTTGAAACCAGACTATTAGACATTTGCTGTGTGGTTCAGGAGCCTAGGGGAAATGAAGGCGAGTGTTATGGTGCTACATCGGACAATACAACATGAAAACGTAACAGTCAGGTCAAATGAACTGAGCTTCTGAACTTCTGGTGGTGCATTTATCTGCTAGACTGTTAAGTTTTATGCGAACCTTCCTTTTGTTATATAGTTGTAATTTGTTTTGGTGCGATACAAAATTTATTCATAACGTGCAGCCATCGGCTGAAGAAAACAACAATCCATTTTTGTATAGTGTAGGGTGTTCCCTATATTTGCACTGGTGGCGATCTTTGATGCCGAGTGGATGTAATCTGTGCAATCGCCTTAATAGCCTAGCATTAGTTTCGGCCTTATTTATTTCCTAGTCTTCTTTTTCCCTCGTTTGCTAGTGGCTGCAACTACCATGGGCCAAAGACGGGCCGTAGGATCCATGGGTCCCCTATGGGCCATCGATAAATGGGCCTGTAGTCAGTGGGCCTCGGGCCGTCAATAAATGGGCTTGTAATCGGTGGGCCTCGGGCCGTCGGATAAATGGGTCTCCATGGGCCATAATCTGGCGTAATTGGTATCGGCCCAGCACGGTAACGGGACGTTAACTGGCCGTAGGACAGCAAAGGCTTAATTCTGTCATAGGCATAACGGGTCGTTAATGGGCCAGAATGTAGGACGGGCTGGAAATGGCGCAATGGGTTAACATGCCAAAAACAGGCCGACTCTTGCCATGTGCCGAATTTGGACCATTAGGGTAACAGGCCAGTAACGGGCCGACTCTTTCCATGGGCCGAATTTGGCCCATTAGGGGAACATGCCAGTAACGGGCCGGAAGTAATCGAGGGCCGAAAAGGAGCCCAAGAACGTATGGGCCGTCAATAGGCTGAAAGCTAACACGGGCTGGAAACAACCCATGTAAATCACGGGCCGTTAACGGGTACAAAGAAAATTACTGTTCATTATGGGCTAGAGTCACCGTGGGCCTGTAAAGGGCCGAAAGATACGAAGGCCTCATATGGGCCGAAAGACGTCGTGGGCCATACATGGGCCGAAAGTGAAATGGGCTGGTGTTATATTCAACGGCCCACATGACGTTGTTGAGCCGATTTCCTTTAGGGCCTAACGGGCCGTGAGTTAACGGGCCGTAAAATTGGCTATTTGCGAAGAAACCGTTAACAGGCTTTTCATGGGCCAGCCCGTTAACTTTTGACCAAGACAAATGGGCCGGCTTTCTAAGCTAAATGGGACAGTGGTGGGATGTGGCACGTGTCGACATATCATAGGCGCCTATCTGACCCACTGACGAGCTGACACATGTTTTGTCCGGCCAATAAGAATTTTACACATGGAAATTTCTCATTGGTCAGGGCTGTTAACGGGTTATCGGATCCAAAACCCGACCCGATAGCTTAACGGTGTTCCGTTACGGTGGATGCCACGTGTCGGTCACCCTTGACGGAAGCACTTCTATGACGCGCAATTTATTGTCATGGAAGTGGACACTTCCGTGATGATAATTTTGGTAATGTCATGGAACACTTCTACGACAGCACAGGTATGACTATCTTGATTCTGTCATAAAATCGTCATGGATGTACATGCATGACAAAAAACACGACCTACTGTGACAAACACGTATCATCACAGAAGTATATATTTTTTGTAGTGGGAGTCTGGTTCGGTTGAACAATCCAAGAAATCCCAAGGTAGTTCCAAACCCTTTGACTGAAGTTGCAAGCAAAGAAGAGATGTGCATGATACGTCTCCAACGTATATATAATTTTTTATTGTTCCATGCTATTATATTACCCGTTTTGGATGTTTATGGGCTTTACTATACACTTTTATATCATTTTTGGGACTAACCTATTAACCGGAGGCCCAACCCAAATTGTTGAATTTTGCCTATTTCGGTGTTTCGCAGAAAAGGAATATCAAACGGAGTCCAAACGGAATGAAACCTTCGGTAGAGTTACTTTTGGAACAAACGCACTACAGGGGACTTGGAGTGGACATCAAGAAGTAAACGAGGCGGCCACGAGTATCCAGGGCGCGCCCTAGGGGGTGGGCGCCCCCACCCTCGTGGGCCCCTCGTGGCTCCCCTTACCGTCTTCCCTTCACCTATATTTATCTACGTACCCCGAAAACATCCAGGAGCACCACGAAACCCTATTTCCACCGCCGCAACCTTCTGTACCCGTGAGATCCCATCTTGGAGCCTTTTTCGGTGCTCCATCGGAGGGGAAATCGATCACGGAAGGCTTCTACATCAACACAATAGCCTCCCCGATGAGTTGTGAGTAGTTTACCACAGACCTTCGGGTCCATAGTTATTAGCAAGATGGCGTCTTTTCTCTCTTTGAATCTCAATACAATGTTCTCCTCGATCTTCTTGGAGATCTATTCAATGTAACTCTTTTTGCGGTGTGTTTATTGAGATCCAATGAATTGTGGGTTTGTGACCAAGTTTATCTATGAGAAATATTTGAATCTCCTCTGAATTCTTTTATGTATGATTGGTTATCTTTGCAAGTCTCTTCGAATTATTAGTTTCGTTTGGCCTACTAGATTGATCTTTGTTGCAATGGGCGAAGTGCTTAGTTTTGGGTTCAATCTTACGGTGTCCTTTCCCAATGACAGCAGGGGCAGCAACGCACGTGTTGTATTGTTGCCATCGAGGATAAAAAGATGGGGTTTATATCATATTGCTTGAGTTTATCCCTCTACATCATGTCATCTTGCCTAATGCGTTACTGTGTTCTTATGAACTTAATACTCTAGATGCATGCTGGATAGCGGTCGATGTGTGGAGTAATAGTAGTAGATGCAGGCAGGAGTCGGTCTACTTATCGCGGACGTGATGCCTATATACATGATCATGCCTAGATATTCTCATAACTATGCACTTTTCTATCAATTGCTCGACAGTAATTTGTTCACCCACCGTAATACTTATGCTATCTTGAGAGAAGCCACTAGTGAAACCTATGGCCCCCGGGTCTATTTTCCATCATATAAGTTTCTAATCTACTTTATTTTGCAATCTTTACTTTCCAATCTATATCATAAAAACACCAAAAATATTTATCTTATCTTATTATCTCTATCAGATCTCACTTTCGCAAGTGGTCGTGAAGGGATTGAGAACCCCTTTGTTGCGTTGGTTGCGAGGTTCTTGTTTGTTTGTGTAGGTACGAGGGACTTGCATGAAGCCTCCTACTGGATTGATACTTTGGTTCTCAAAAACTAAGGGAAATACTTACGCTACTTTGCTACAACACCCTTTCCTCTTCATGGGAAAACCAACGCAGTGCTCAAGAGGTAGTAGTGCACGATCTTCATGATGAGCAGAGTGGCATAGAACACCATATTGATTATGATGCAATGCCAACACTAGATCATACAGGATGACACGTGTGTTCTATGCCACTCTGCTACTCATGAAGATCGTGCACTACTACCTCTTGAGCACTGCGTTGGTTTTCCCTTGAAGAGGACAGGGTGATGCAGCAAAGTAGCGTAAGTATTTCCCTCAGTTTTTTAGAACCAAGGTATCAATCCAGTAGGAGGCTTCATGCAAGTCCCTCGTACCTACACAAACAAATAAGAACCTCGCAACCAACGCAATAAAGGGGTTGTCAATCCCTTCACGGCCACTTGCGAAAGTGAGATCTGATAGAGATAATAAGATAAGATAAATATTTTTGGTATTTTTATGATATAGATTGCAATGTAAAGATTGCAAAATAAAGCAGATTAGAAACTTATATGATGGAAAATAGACCAGGGGGCCATAGGTTTCACTAGTGGCTTCTCTCAAGATAGCATAAGTATTACGGTGGGTGAACAAATTACTGTCGAGCAATTGATAGAAAAGTTCATATTTATGAGAATATCTAGGCATGATCATGTATATAGGCATCACGTCCGCGATAAGTAGACCGACTCCTGCCTGCATCTACTACTATTACTCCACACATCGACCGCTATCCAGTATGCATCTAGAGTATTAAGTTCATAAGAACACAGTAACGCATTAGGCAAGATGACATGATGTAGAGGGATAAACTCAAGCAATATGATATAAACCCCATCTTTTTATCCTCAATGGCAACAATACAACACGTGCGTTGCTGCCCCTGCTGTCAATGGGAAAGGACACCGCAAGATTGAACCCAAAGCTAAGCACTTCTCCCATTGCAAGAAAGATCAATCTAGTAGGCCAAACCAAACTAATAATTCGAAGAGACTTGCAAGGATAAACAATCATACATAAAAGAATTCAGAGGAGATTCAAATATTTCTCATAGATAAACTTGATCATAAACCCACAATTCATTGGATCTCGACAAACACACTGCAAAAAGAGTTACATCGAATAGATCTCCAAGAAGATCGAGGAGAACATTGTATTGAGATTCAAAGAGAGAAAAGACGCCATCTTGCTAATAACTATGGACCCGAAGGTCTGTGGTAAACTACTCACAACTCATCGGAGAGGCCTTGGCGATGATATAGAAGCCCTCTGTGATCGATTCCCCCTCCGGCGGAGCACCGAAAAAGGCTCCAAGATGGGATCTTACGGGTATAGAAGGTTGCGGCAGTGGAAATAGGGTTTCGTGGTGCTCTTGGATGTTTTCAGGGTACGTAGATATATATCGGTGAAGGAGGTCGGTCAGGGGAGCCACGAGGGGCCCACGAGGATGGGGGGCGCGCCCTCCTGCCTCGTGGCCGGCTCGGCTTCTTCTTGACGTCCACTCCAAGTCTCTTGGATTGCGTTTGTTCCAATAAGATCGCTCCCGAATGTTTCATTCCGTTTGAACTCCGTTTGATATTCCTTTTCTTCGAAACACTGAAATAGGCAAAAAAACAGCAATTTGGGTTGGGCCTCTGGTTAATAGGTTAGTCCCAAAAATGATATAAAAGTGTATAGTAAAGCCCATAAACATCCAAAACAGGTAATATAATAGAATGGAACAATCAAAAATTATAGATACGTTGGAGACGTATCAAGCATCCCCAAGCTTAATTCCTGCTTGTCCTCGAGTAGGTAAATGATACAAATAGAATTTTTGATGTGGAATGCTACCTAGCATATTTCTCAATGTAATTTTCTTTATTGTGGCATGAATGTTCAGATCCAAATGATTCAAGATAAAAGTTCATATTGACATGAAAACAATAATACTTCAAGCATACTAACAAAGCAATCATGTCTTCTCAAAATAACATGGCTAAAGAAAGCTATCCCTACAAAATAATATAGTCTGGCTATGCTATATCTTCATCACAGAAAATATTTAAATCATGCACAACCCCGATGACAAGCAAAGCAATTGTTTCATACTTTGATGTTCTCAAACTTTTTCAACTTTCACGCAATATATGAGCGTGAGCCATGGACATAGAACTATATGTGGAATAGAATGGTGGTTGTGGAGAAGACAAAGAGGAGAAGATAGTCTCACATCAACTAGGCGTATCAACAGGCTATGGAGATGCCCATTAATAGATATCAATGTGAGTGAGTAGGGATTGCCATGCAACGGATGCACTAGAGCTATAAGTGTATGAAAGCTCAACAAAAGAAACTAAGTGGGTGTGCATCCAACTTGCTTGCTCACGAAGACCTAGGGCATTTTGAGGAAGCCCATCATTGTAATATACAAGCCAAGTTCTATAATGAAAAATTCCCACTAGCATATGAAAGTGAAAACATAGGAAACTCTCTATCATGAAGATCATGGTGCTACTTTGAAGCACAAGTGTGGAAAAGGATAGTAGCATTATACCTTCTCTCATTTTCTCTCCTTTTATTTTTATTTTGGTAGGCTTCTTTGGCCTGTTTTTTTATTTGGGCTTCTTTGGCCTCTTTTATTTTTCATAAAGTCCGAAGTCTCATCCCGACTTGTGGAGGAATCATAGTCTCTGCATTCCTTTCCTCACTTTGGACAATGCTCTAATAATGAAGATCATCACACTTTTATTTACTTACAACTCAAGATTACAACTCAATATTTAGAACAAAATATGACTCTATGTGAATGCCTCCGATGGTGTACTGGGATATGCAATGAATCAATAGTGACATGTATGAAATAATTATCAAGGTGGCTTTGCCACAAATACGATGTCAACTACATGATCATGCAAAAGCAATATGACAATGATGGAGCGTGTCATAAATAACAAAACGGTGGAAAGTTGCATGGCAATATATCTCGGAATGGCTATGGAAATGCCATAATAGGTAGGTATTGTGGCTGTTTTGAGGAAGGTATATGGTGGGTTTTTGGTACCAGCGAAAGTTGCGCGGCACAAGAGAGGCTAGCAATGGTGGAAGGGTGAAAGTGCATATAATCCATGGACTCAACATTAGTCATAAAGAAATCATATACTTATTGCAAAAATCTACAAGTTATCAAAACGAAGTACTACGCGCATGCTCCTAGGGGGATAGATTGCTAGGAAAAGACCATCGCTCGTCCCCGACCGCCACTCATAAGGAAGACAATCAATAAATAAATCATGCTCCAACTTCATCACATAATGGTTCACCATACGTGCATGCTACGGGAATCACAAACTTCAACACAAGTATTCCTCAAATTCACAACTACTCCACTATCATGACTCTAATATTACCATCCTCATATCTCAAAACAATCATCAAGTATCAAATTGATCATGGCGTTCAATGCACTTTCTATGGTTGTTTTTATTATACCCAATTTGGATGCCCATCATTCTAGGACCAATTTTAAAACCATAGCAAATACCATGCTGTTCTAAAATACTCTCAAAATAATATAAGTGAAGCATGAGAGATCAATAATTTCTACAAAATAAAACCACCGCCGTGCTCTAAAAAGATATAAGTGAAGCACTAGAGCAAAATTGTCTAGCTCAAAAAATATAAGTGAAGCACATAGAGTATTCTAATAAATTTCGAATCATGTGTGTCTCTCCCAAAAGGTGTGTACAGCAAGGATTATTGTGGTAAACTAAAAATCAAAGACTCATATCATACAAGACGCTCCAAGCAAAACACATATCATGTCGTGAATAAAAATATAGCTCCAAGTAAAGTTACCGATAGACGAAGACGAAAGAGGGGATGCCTCCCGGGGCATCCCCAAGCTTAGGCTTTTGGTTGTCCTTGAATTACCTTGGGGTGCCATGGGCATCCCCAAGCTTAGGCTCTTGCCACTCCTTATTCCATAGCCCATCAAATCTTTACCAAAAACATGAAAACTTCACAACACAAAACTCAACAGGAAATCTCATGAGCTCCGTTAGTGAAAGAAAGAAAACCACTACTTAAGGTATTGTAATGAACTCATTATTTATTTATATTTGTGTTAAACCTACTGTATTCCAACTTCTCTATGGTTCATACCCCCCGATACTAGCCATAAATGCATCAAAATAAGCAAACAACACACGGAAAACAGTATCTGTCAAAAACAGAACAATCTGTAGCGATCTATAACTTCTGAATACTTCTGGAACTCTAAAAATCCAACCAAAATAGGAAGTCCTAGGAAATTTGTCTATTGATCTACTGCAACAATAATCAACTAAAAATCATGTTTATGTGATTTATTAAACTTTATTCTCGTGCGTGTAAAAGTTTCTATTTTTCAGCAAAATCAAATTAACTATCACCGTAGGTTATCCTGTAGGTTCTACTTGGCACAAACACTAATTAAAACATAAAGACACATCTAAACAGAAACTAGATGATGTATTTATTACTAAACAGATGCAAAAAGCAAGGAACAAAAATAAAATTGGTTTCCTCCCAATAAGTGCTATCGTTTAACGGCCCTAGCTAGGCATAAAAGCGAGAATAGATCTAAGTATTGCCATCTTTGGTATTGGGAAGGAAAAGAGAAAAATTCTTATCTATAGCATTTATCCTTCTATTTTAGGAAAGCACATTGCCATTAGTGGAGGAAGAAAGATTAAGCACGTTATGGAATTTTGCATCTAAGCTAGCCTTCATCTCTTTGATAATTTTGTTTTGATAAAAGCATAAGAGGGTGGTGGATTCAACTTTATCATTCATGGGGTGCCCAAATATAGTTTTTATTTTTTCATAGGTATCTATAGCATCCCCCTCAAGAAAACCTTCTTCAAAAATAGAATCTAAAACTTGCTTAAACGAAGAGGTTAAGCCAACATAAAAGCTTTTTAGGTATATCTCCATTTGATATTGTGGCACATAGCAAGCTCAAACCCTTAATAGCCTATCCCGAGCATCTTGTAAAGTCTCATCATGTAAATAACGAAAAATTCCGGAGTCATCTTCATTGAAATTATTCAAACTTTTATTGATAACCCCAGTAGGTCTTTCCATAGCATCATTGTTTCTGAGCTTAGAGAGGACAGAGGGACAATCAAAAGTAAAACCCTGGAAAGAACCCTTAGCTCTTTTTGATTCGGCCATCGTAAAGGGAAGGCAAACGGTAAAAAGAGGGCGAATAAAATGCCAAGGGTGAAGTGGGGAGAGGAATACAAGAGGCAAATTGCAAATAATCTAATGCGAGGGAGATGAGTTTGTGATGGGTACTTGGTATGTCCTGACTTGTGCGAATAACTCCCCGGCAACGGCGCCAGAAATCCTTCTTTCTACCTCTTGAGCACTGCGTTGGTTTTCCCTTGAAGAGGAAACGGTGATGCAGCAAAGTAGGGTAAGTATTTCCCTTAGTTTTTGAGAACCAATGTATCAATCCAGTAGGAGGCTTCACACAAGTCCCTCGTACCTACACAAACAAACAAGAACCTCGCAACCAACAAGATAAGGGGTTGTCAATCCCTTCATGACCACTCGTGAAAGTGAGATCTGATAGAGATAATAAGATAGGATAAATATTTTTGGTATTTTTATGATATAGATTGGAAAGTATTGCAAAATAAAGTAGATTGGAAACTTATATGATGGAAAATAGACCGGGGGCCATAGGTTTCACTAGTGGCTTCTCTCAAGATAGCATAAGTATTACGGTGGGTGAACAAATTACTATCGAGCAATTGATAGAAAAGTGCATAGTTATGAGAATATCTAGGCATGATCATGTATATATGCATCACGTCCGCGACAAGTAGACCGACTCCTGCCTGCATCTACTACTATTACTCCACACATCGACCACTATCGAGCACACATCTAGAGTATTAAGTTCATAAGAACAGAGTAACGCATTAGGCAAGATGACATGATGTAGAGGGATAAACACAAGCAATATGATATAAACCCCATCTTTTTATCCTCGATGGCAACAATACAATACGTGACTTGCTGCCCCTGCTGTCACTGGGATAGGACACTGCAAGATTGAACGCAAAGCTAAGCATTTCTCCCATTGCGAGAAAGATCAATCTAGTAGGCCAAACCAAACTGATAATTCGAAGAGACTTGCAAAGATAACCAATCATATATAAAAGAATTCAGAGGAGATTCAAATATTTCTCATAGATAAACTTGATCATAAACCCATAATTCATCGGATCTCGACAAACACACCACAAAAAGAGTTACATCAAATAGATCTCCAAGAAGATCGAGGAGAAAATTGTATTGAGATTCAAAGAGAGAGAAGAAACCATCTAGCTAATAACTATGGACCCGAAGGTTTGTGGTAAACTACTCACAACTCATCGAAGAGGCCTTGGCGATGATGTAGAAGCCATCCGTGATCGATTCCCCCTCTGGCGGAGCGCCGGAATAGGCTCCAAGATGGGATCTCACGGGTACAGAAGGTTACGGTGGTGGAAATAGGGTTTAGTGGTGCTCCTGGATGTTTTCAGGGTACGTAGATATATATAGGCGAAGGAGGTCGGTCAGGGGAGCCACGAGAGGCCCATGAGTGTGGGGCGCGTGCCCACCTCCCTAGGGCGCGCCCTCCTGCCTCATGACCGCCTCGGCTGCTTCTTGACGTCCACTCCAAGTCTCCTACATTGCGTTTGTTCCAAAAAGATCGCTCCCGAAGGTTTCATTCTATTTGGACTCCGTTTGATATTACTTTTCTTCGAAACACTGAAATAGGCAAAAAAATAGCAATTTGAGCTGGGCCTCCAGTTAATAGGTTAGTCCCAAAAATGATATAAAAGTGTATACTAAAGTCTATAAACATCCAAAATGGGTAATATAATAGCATGGAGCAATCAAAAATTATAGATACATTGGAGTCTTATCAGTGATCAATATGCATACACTTTGTTTCTTGGAGACAGACCACAGAACAACCACTTTCATCAATCTTTTGCTTAACAGCAAGTTGCCACGCTTTAGAATTAAGGCCACGTACGTTACAAGATAAAACCTTATAGTCTTTAAACCTGGACTTATTCATTACAAACCAAAAGAAAGTGCAGTAAAAGTAGATCACACAATGAACTACACAGACCACCTAAGCAGAGCGATATGATAGAGTTCCATACATGAAAACACAAATAAAGATAGATGACATTTAAGATGGTATGCCATGGGCCAGAAAGCTGCTTGATGCAACTAATCATCAGAACTGTTGCTGCTGGTGGATTTAGCTGGATCGTCCACAAGCTTATCCACGGTGATCTTCTCCGGAGCGATGCGCAGGCGAGTCCAAATATGCTGAAGATCAGCAATAGCAGTTGGGGGCGGCACGGACGAGTTCTCATCACACTGAGTCGACATGGTATTGCGCTTATTCAAGGTGTGAGGAGACCTGATCTGGCCAGGGCCACTGCCTTGCACTTTACGATATCCATCAGGTAATGCACTGAGGCGTGCACTACGTCGAACCTCAGTTTCCACCAAAATTTTAGCAGTCCTCTGCTTCCGATCATGTTTCATGGACACTTTTTGGGGCAGCAGTGAACTCAAAGGATTCAGTGACAAGTTCAGAGAGGTCATCAAAGTAGAGATCCCTTGCAACTGGCCTCTTACCTGGAGATGTACGGCGAGTCCTGCTGCAAGAAGGGTTAGACACAGGTTGTAGAATGAAGCTAAGATCAGTACCATTGTAGCAGAAATCCCAGGATCGCTTAGCAAGCAAAAGGGACCCAATTTTAGACTTGAACACAAACTTTGGAATCTCAGCAGTGCATAGAGACGGCAATATCTTCTCAAAAGTGCGCTGCCACTGCATGGCAGGAGGCAAGACTGGCCCGAAGACAGTGAACACCTGCCCAATATGCAGAGGAGCTGTTGTGGTCCCATTGGGGGCTGGTAAACTACCACATACACAACTTAGGCACATTGTTAACTGAATCATCAGATACCTGCAGAATGATTGATTCCTGGGACTGAACTTGCTCAACTTGTTCCTGTTGAACAACATCATGCACTGGTGGGATATCTTCCTGTGGCTGCTCATTGACAGGTGGTGGCACATCATTCCACCCAAGCTCTGGGAACTCTGGCATGACCCAGTTATGATTCTCGAACTGCATATTTCCATGCAGGGGATGGGCGTTGCCATCGAAAGGCATGGGATCCTCATCGGCAGGCAGTACATCAGCAAAATCAGCAGATAGTATGTAAAAAGGGGCAGTCTATCGTGGAAATATCACGTCATATGTCCTCGTGAAAGGACTTAGTCATGGAGCCATCGCGACGGGTTAGCTGAAAGGGGTTAAACCGGACAAAGGACACGAGGGTTTTTATACTAGTTCGGCCCTTCTATGAAGGTGAAAGCCTACGTCTAGTTGTGTTGGGATTATTGGGGTTTCGATGACCAGGGAGCTAAACAAGCTATGCCTGGTTCTCGAGTTGTTGTTTCTTGTCCCTGAACCGTCGCCGGGTTGTCCCCTTATATACACGGGTTGACGTCCGGCCGGTTTACAGAGTTCTGAGGCCGGCTCATACAAGTGTCTGGCTCGGTCTCTCCTTTCCTATCTTATAATACAAGTTACCTAACCATGGCAGTTTACCACTATGGGCCCTAATCCGCCTTTGGGCTCCGGGCCTCTAAGCTTCATCAGTAAAGCGCCATCTTCTGGGTCTTCGTGGGCTTCAATATAGTTGAGGGTGAACCGGCCCCTCCTGGGCGGTTTACACTCAGTAGTTATATCCCCAACATTAGGCCCCAAATTGATTTGAACCTGTTCATGTCAATCTTCAGTACTTAGAAAAATCCTATGAACATCTTCCTTCATTTATCGTAAACCGCCATGATGTCTTCTCTTATAAACTTTGTTAAACCGCCGTGACGTCATCCTCTGGACACAGCAACGGATCATCATGACGTCATCTCTGTAAAAAATGATTAGAAAGATTCCCTTCATTAATGGTATCCCAAAAATCGAGGCATCAGCCGCGCCCACTTTTGCCGCTTCAGGCTCCTTGATTCTTGCGCCCGCCATTTATCCCTTTGCCTTATAAATAGGCTCGGGGGCCCTTTCTTTCTTCCCCTTCCGTGCCTCTTCTTCCTCCTCGCGACACGCAAGCTCTGAAGCTCCGCCGTCGCCCTCAACCTTCGAGCACTGCTTCGACAAAGGCCGCTGCATCAACCTGATCATACCAGAAACCTGCGGCTCTCCTCTGCTAACTCTGCGCATCTAGTAAGCCTTCTCTTCTCAACCCTAGATCTGTACTTAGGGTTTTTGCGTTCATCCGTGTTCATAGTGTTCATCTTTGCCCGCTGCCTTCGCGCTTACTGTTGAATCTAGATGAACTTATCATCCTCCTATGGCGGCCGAAGTTTGTTACTTTAGTTTGCCTCGCCATAGTACCTCCTCTTGCCTTGATAGTTCCCTTCTGGATCTATGGAGTTCTGTCGTCGCCATTTTAGGGCTCAGAATAATTTTCTTACTGAAGCACGGTAGATCCAAATTTATACTGTCATTTTGTGAAACCTGTTTCTGTCAACACTTAGCAGATTTTCAGCTCTGGCTCTTCCACCTAAGGGAAGTTTAACTTTAGTAGTTGACAATCCGCCATATACCATTAGCCCACACTTAAACTGCCATCTTGAGTTGAATGGTAATTTCCGGTTTATCTCACATGTATGCTTTGATCAAATTCCCGGTTTAACACTGATTAGTGCACTTGAACCGTCAATCGTAAACCGGCCTTCATTTTTCCTTTACAGTTTGCTTTCCAAGATGACCAAAAAAATTTCTGCTTGTAACTGGGTTCCGTCCCGGATCATGGAAACAGAAATCAATGGATATGTTACCACTGGCGCTTTAGCCTCAAAAAGGGTCCTTCATTGGCGGGTCCCGGGCTCTGAGTGCCCTCCTGAACCTCAAGATGGAGAGGTGATTGTATTTATGCAACACTTAGACCGGGGATTCATCCCGCCTGGATGAAAAAAGTTCTGGGATGTCCTTGCGAGCTTTCAACTCCATCCACAAGATATTGGACCAAATTCCGTGTCCAATATATGCAACTTTCAAGTGTTCTGTGAAGTTTACCTTCAAGAAGAACCATCTGTGGAGCTTTTTCGGGATTTTTTCCATTTAAACCATCGCACGGAGTTCTCTGATGGTCCCAACATGGAACTTGGTGGGGTATCAATCCAGAAGAGAAAAGAAGTTGATTTCCCTCATGCAAAACACCACAGCCATCCCAAAGATTGGAACCAAACGTGGTTTTATTGCCGGAATACTGCCCCTGCTAGAGGAAATCCTTTGCCGGGTTACCGCCCTCACCGGCTTAGCAATGGCCACCCGTTACCTCTATGATTAACTGCTAAAGAGCAGAAAACTTTTGCACCTCAACTCGCCAAGCTCTGGGCTCTCCTGGCCAATGGTTTAACTGGTATTGATCTCGTCCGCTGCTGGGTTTCTTGGGGTATTCTACCTTTAAGTTGCCGACCCGGATTAATGCATGAATATAGTGGCAATGTCAAGGATCCTCAATGATATCATGAAATAGAAATGGCAGACACTAAAGTTACTGAATCTGTGAAGAAGATGCTTGACGAACCGATCGCCGCATGCAGCCAAATCGGGTTGCCACCTTTTTGCACCGCCAACAAACCGCCAGCGGTAAAGTTTAATTAAATGCTCACTGATTCGCCTCCGCTTTAACAATGTGCTAATACTCCGTTCTTTTTATTTCATAGGACAATAGTTCCTTCTGGAAGCGGAATAAACCGGCTAGGGCTCCTCGTGCAAAGAGCAAGGCCACCAAGAAAGCTGCCAAGAAGAAAACCACCGAGTCTTCTGATCCGCCAGAAGATGTTGACAAATCGGATCCAGAGGTAGAACTTGACTCACTTGGTTCCTTCTCCATACACCTTATTGACAATGACTATTCCCAGGATGATGCGGCGGCCAGACGTGCGGACCACGTTGAGGTAATCTCTTTTTCCTCCGATTCAGATCTTGTGCCGGTTCAAAGATTTCGCCGTGAAGTTCGGAAAGTAAAATACTCTCACCCTCTTGCTTATTTGGATCCAAAATTTTCTTTGAAGACACAACAAGCTGAAGAGCGTCGCACAACCTGGCACAATGGCTAGCAAATCACCTCTTCCGGTTTACCGGATACACCAACCCGGAAACATCGTCCAGAGGTTACTTGTTCTCCCGAAAAACATTACCCTTTGAAGGGTTTCTTCCGACTCCCACTTAATCCGTCTGATCCGAATTACCAGGTGTCTTCCAATTCATATGGCGGTTCATGAACCACTCAGCTGCCTCCCCTTAAAACCGTCCATGGGTAAGTATATTGTCCTTCATATTTTTTCTTCATAGTTCGGTTTACCGTGCTAATCTTTATTTTGATGTCACAGTGCTAAAGCCCGTACGAGCAAGAAGGCTAAAACCAGTGCCCCTATCGGTGAAGTTGAACCGGAGAGGGCTCCTAAGGGTATCAGTAGAAATACTGATGTTATGGATGATTCCGACCCACAAGGCGAGAACACTGAAGCTAATCCACCGGAAGCTGACCTGGCCATTCATATTGATCCGTCGAGCCCTCATGCTACTCCTCCAAGCCCGGCTGCTGATCGCCCGAGCCCGGCTGCTAATCCGCCAAGTCCAGCCAGGGGTACCATCAATCCGCCAGGTCCACCCAAAGGTGATGATGATGATGTTGTTATTACTGGCACGACTCACACCAGTCCTGGTAATCCGGTTGTCTTGGCCAAACATACTGCCAAGGAGGAATTCACTGCTATGGGCAAGGGGAAAGGGAAGATGGATTTATCCAACTTTGTCAACCTTAGCGCCGAGGAGCTTCATTCCGGCTTTTTAAACCGTCTTTACACCAGCCGTGACTTTGAAGCCGGTTTGGTGAACCTGATGAAGGAACATTATGAGGTAATCTTCAAGACCACTTTGAAATTTACTCTTCTGTATATCTATTCCATTGTAGCCCCCAAGGGTCGGGTTATCTTTGAAAGATAAACCGGGACTTCGACATAAAGAATACTTCAACTGAGTAGCCCCCAAGGGCCAGTTTGTCTCTTGAAGACAAACCGGGACTGTCTGTCCTTGTTTTACTTATAACTGATCAATTGTGCATTAGCCCCCAAGTGCCAAGCTTAATACCTGGATTGAGTCTTGGGACTTGAAAAATACTCACTTTTAAAAAAGCAATCCACATTAGCCCCCAAGTGCCAAGTGTATAACTTGTTATGCACTTGGGACATTAAGAGATATTAACTGCTTTATCATCTGACTTTGCAGGCTGATATAAAGACCAAAGAGTCCCAAATCGTCGATCTTCAAGAAAGATGAAGTCACAGCAAGAAGAGACCTCTAGAGCCAAAGAGGAGCTAAAGGGTGCTTTGACTGGCATGGAACAGCTGAAAGAGAGCTTCAAAACTGAACGCGCCAATTGGGAAACGGAAAGAGCTACTTTGTTGAAACGGGCTGAAGACGCCGAAGCAGCTCTTAAACCGGTGGAGGAAGAGCTGATGGGTTTGAAACATCAAGTGAATTCCATGACAGCTGCAGTTTTTGGTAAGTATTTTATAATGACTTACTTCTTCAGCACTATCAACCCCGCCGATTTAACATTGAATTCTTAAACCGTCGCAGGCAATCGCATTGCTCATCTTGGAGCGGATATGCGGATGAAGTTGAAGGCGGCTTATACGCTGATTGAACAACTGTATACTGGTGCACAATAAATTATCTCTGCAACTTCATATAACAAACCGGCACCTACCTTGATCAAGGATACCTTGGCCAGGCTCTCAATGACTCTTGCTTAGATAGAGGAGGTGAAGCGATCGGCTGCTAGGGCGGGCGCTCTGCTGGCACTTACTCGGGCCAAAGCATGGACATCTGACTTGGATCCAGTTGATATCGCCAAGGGATTTCCATATGAACAAGCAGACGGGTCAGCTTTTGACAATGATGCCCTCAAAGCTCTGACAAAGGAGATGCATTCACTATCAAGTCAACTGGCTAAAGAGGCTAACTTGACAGTTCATCGGTCCTTTTATGATGAAAGGAATCAGCGGGTTGATACGATTGTGATAGAAGCGCAAAACCTTATCCCGCCAATCCGTAAGCTCACTTACGCCCCTGATGTTGAACCGTCCAATCTGATAAGTGAAGAAGCTGTACTTCAGGCTCTAACGCGGATTTACTGGACCACCATTGACTTCCAGCCTCTGGGTGGAGAGGATGAGGTTGAACTGGTGCCGGAAGATCCATCAACTTCATGTCGTCCTGGCAATGAGTCTTAATCCGGCATTCGAGTTACTTTGACAGACTTTGTCATGCAAAAAACAATCAGCATTTTGGGCCTTAAAGCGCCTTGTAATAGGCTAGTGCAAGTACTTTAATCTTTGGTATTGATACACAACTTTTGGTTGATCCATCATGTTATTTGCTGTGCATGGTTATAGTTTGATATTTTTCATGCGATTCTGATATCTGCATAAAAAAGAATTGTCCTGGCGGTTTACCGCCGGATGGGTCATAATGCCCAAGATAAAGTCTGATTGATAATCAAACTTGAATAAAGATGAAATAATTCATACCTGTGATATGATATCTCGTAGTTGGTTTACCAACTTGGATTGTAGTAAGGTGAAGACCCAAATTCTTGAGTTTCTATAACTCTCGTCATGCAGTGATGGTGTGAAATACTTCATGCCAGGTTACGATGAACACCAGATGATCAAACTGGCGACATATAGTCAAAGCCAGACAGGGTTAACAAACGCCGGTTTGATAATAAAGTCTGACAACTATTAGTTGACAGCCAAGCCGGGTTAACAAACACCGGGTTAATATGATGACTAAAGAGCCTGACCGGATCAAAAGAGACCGGTTCAACATAAAACTTATCAAAAAAGAGAACTTGACAAAGGCAAAGAAAACCGTGTAGTTGAGGCTTTTCGAGGGCTGCCAGGCCCAAATTTGAGGCTTTTCGTGGGCTGCCAGGCCGCTGAGTTAAACCATTTGACAAAGCCTTTTAAGATGGGTCTCCAACTAACCAATCGTCGTTTTAACTTTGACAAGTTCAGGGTCTCAATGAGAGTAACTGTCAAACGTTCGGCGGGTCATGCCAGGATTACCTGAATAGGAGTGGCTTACTTGATGAAGGCAGGTTAACCCGGGGTTTTAGGTAATTATACCAGGCTTCCATGCCGTGGGTCGATACCCAGCTACAAGGGGCCTTTCAAACTCTTTGTTACTTTACACAAAGAGCCCCCAAGTAACTTTGTGAGCTGTGCTCATTGGGTGCCTATGTTTGAGCTGTGCATAGCATCCAGACTCTCTTTGGCCCCCTGGGTGTGAAGCTCCCAAGCTGTATTGTGGCATGATAGCCAGTTTAACAGGTAGCACTCCGCTTTGTCAGCTGAAGCCCCCAAGTAACTCAAAAGATTTTTGAGAAAAAACAGCAGAGGCCCTGCTTATAGCAAGGATGCTGGTCTATTTTATTGATCATAATATATACATTTTCGAAATATGTAAATAAGAGTAGCCTATGGCTCAAGTATAGTAAGTCCGAAGGAGAGCTATGTTCCACGGCCGCCGGGTCTCCTCCTCAGAACTCCATGAGTTGTCTCGAACGTCAATGAGGTAGTATGATCCGTTGTGCAGATTTTTGCTGAACAAAAAGGGCCCTTCCCAAGGTGGGGATAACTTGTGCATATCGGTCTGATCCTGGATGAGCCGGAGCACTAAGTCGCCTTCTTGAAAGGTTCTTGTCTTAACCCGGCGGCTGTGATAACGCTACAGGTCTTGCTGATAAACCGCCGAACAAGCCAAAGCCATATCCCGTTTTTCATCTAACAGGTCCAACGCCTCCTGGCGTGCTTGCTCATTGTCCGCTTCAACATAATTGGCAACCCGGGGCGAATCATGACGAATATCACTTGGGAGGACCGCCTCTACCCCGTATACCATGAAGAAAGGTGTGTAACCCGTCGATCTATTGGGGGTGGTGTTGATGCTCCATAACACAGAAGGCAATTCCTCTACCCAACAACCCGGCATCCGCTTTAAAGGAACCATGAGCCGGGGTTTGATACCTTTCAAGATTTCTTGATTGGCTCTCTCCGCTTGACCATTGGACTGGGGGTGCGCCACGGATGCTAAGTCAAGCCAGATGTGCTCTCTCTGACAGAAATCCTCCATATCACCTTTAGAAAGGTTTGGGCCATTATCCGTGATGATGCTGTGTGGAAAGCCAAAGCGGAAGATAATATTTTTGAGAAATTGAACCGTCGTAGCCGCATCACACTTGCTGACAGGCTCCGCTTCAACCCATTTAGTGAATTTATCAACCGCCACCAGCAGGTGGGTCTTCTTATCCTTGGAACGCTTAAAGGGTCCCACCATATCAAGCCCCCAAGTGGCAAACGGCCAAGTGATAGGAATCATCCTTAATTCTTGAGCCGAAACATGAGCTCGGCGTGAAAACTTCTGACAAGCGTCACACCGCTTTACCAGATCCTCCGCATCAGCATGAGCTGTCAACCAGTAGAACCCATGACGAAAAGCCTTAGCAACCAGGGACTTTGAACCGGCATGGTGACCACAATCCCCTTCATGAATTTCCCGTAGGATCTCTTGGCCTTCTTCAAGAGAAACACAATGCTGAAATACGCCTGAAACGCTGCAGCGGTGTAACTCGCCATTGTGAATAACCATGGACTTGGATTGCCGGACTATCTGTCGGGCCAGAACTTCATCATCTGGTAACTCGCCCTGGTTCATATACACCAGATATGGAACCGTCCAATCCAGCACAACATGTAAAGCGGCCACCAATTGGACCTCCGGATCAGGAACAGCTAAATCCTCCTTTGTAGGCAACTTAACAGACGGGTTATGCAAGATATCTAAAAAGGTGTTGGGAGGTACCGGTTTACGCTGAGATCCCAGCCGGCTCAAAGCGTCTGCCGCTTCATTTTTACGCTGATCAATATGCTCAACCTAATACCCTTTGAAGTGACCAGCCACAATATCCACTTCGCGTCTCTAAGCCGCCATGAGCGGGTCCTTAGAATCCCAAGTGCCAGAAACTTGCTGGGCCACCAGATCAGAATCTCCAAAGCATCGCACCCAGCTTAAATTCATCTCCTTGGCCACACGGAGCCCGTGGAGTAAAGCCTCGTACTCAGCTGCATTGTTAGTATAGGGGAACATTAAACGGAGGACATAACGAATTTTATCACCTCGAGGGGAAGTAAGGACAACTCCAGTCCCCGAGCCCTCCAATTGCCTGGATCCATCAAAGTGAATAGTCCAGTATGTATTATCCGATTTGTCCTCTGGTGCTTGTAACTTGGTCCAATCATTGATGAAGTCAACAAGTGCTTGAGATTTGATGGCTGTTCGAGGCATATACTTCAAACCATGGGGACCAAGCTCAATTGCCCACTTTGCAACCCGGCCAGTTGCCTCCCTGTTCTGAATTATATCACCCAAGGGAGCGGAACTGACCATTGTAATGGGATGGCCTTGAAAGTATTGTTTGAGCTTTTGAATTTCCATAAAGACTCCATATACCAGCTTCTACCAATGCGGATATCGCTGCTTTGACTCGATGAGCACCTCACCGATATAGTAAACCGGCCGTTGAACCGGATATTCCTTGCCAGCCTCCTTACGCTCCACCACAATTGCCACACTGACAGCACGGGCATTAGCAGCCACGTACAATAACAAGGGCTCGTTGTCAACCAGAGTAGCAAGGACCGGCGGTTCAGCCAACTGCCGCTTCAAGTCTTCAAACGCCGCATTAGCCGCATCACTCCAGACAAAGGTGTCTGTTTTCTTCAACATCTGGTATAGAGGGATTGCCTTCTCTCCCAAGCGGCTAATAAACCGGCTTAGGGCTGCAATTCGGCATGCCAGACGCTGAACATCATTGATGCACGCCGGCTTAGCCAAAGATGTAATCGCTTTGATCTTCTCCGGATTAGCCTCAATGCCTCTGTTGGACACCACAAAACCTAGGAGCTTGCCTACCGGAACACCGAAAACACACTTGTCCGGATTGAGCATCATCTTGTAAACACGCAGATTGTCAAAGGTTTCCTTGAGATCCTCTATTAATGTCTCCTTCTTCCTGGACTTTACCACAATGTCATCAACATAGGCATGAACATTGCGCCCAATCTGAGTATGAAGACAATTTTGCACACAGCGCTGATAAGTTGCCTGGGCACTCTTGAGCCCAAAGGGTATAGAAACATAGTAGAAGTCTCCAAAGGGAGTGATGAAGGCGGTCTTCTCCTGGTCCTTAACTGCCATTTTGATCTGATGATAGCATGAATAAGAATCCAAGAAACTCAAACGCTCACAACCCGCCGTCGGATCAATGATCTGATCAATACGCAGGATAGCAAAAGGATCGGCCAGACAAGCTTTGTTCAAATCAGTGTAGTCCACACACATGCGCCAAGTGTCGTTTTTCTTAAGAACAAGCACCGGATTAGCCAACCACTCAGGGTGAAACACTTCAATGATAAACCCAGCAGCCAACAGCCGGGCTACTTCCTCAACAATTGCCTTGCGTCTCTCCTTGTTAAAGCAGCAAAGAAACTGCTTGACTGGTTTAAACTTGGGATCAATATTTAGAGTGTGCTCAGCGAGTTCCCTCGGTACACCTGGCATGTCAGAAGGCTTCCATGCAAAAATGTCCCGATTCTCACGGATGAACTCGATGAGCGCGCTTTCCTATTTCGGATCCAGATTGGTGATGATGCTAAACTGTTTAGATGAATCGCCCGGAACAAAGTCAACAAGTTTAGTCTCATCAGCCGGTTTGAAATGCAGGCTTGGGTCATGCTCAGTGGTGGGCTTCTTCAGAGGGGTCATGTCTGCCAGATCAACATTGTCTTTATAGAACTTCAACTCCTCTGTAGCACAAACCGACTCAGCATAGGCCGCATCACCTTCCCCCGCAATCCAAAGCGATCTTACGACTTCCATGAACCGTTATGGTCCCCTTGTGACCCGGCAGCTTGAGCTGTAATAAATATAACAGGGCCTTGCCATGAACTTTGCATAAGCCGGCTGTCCAAACAGTGTGTGGTACGGGCTCTGGATCCTCACCACCTCAAAGGTCAATGTTTCAGACCAGGAGTCATGCTCATCACCAAACACAACCTCCAAAGCGATCTTGCCAACAGTATATGCCAATTTACCTAGTACTACACCATGAAAAACAGTGTTTGACGGTTTAAGACTCTTGTTTGTCAACCCCATGCGACGGAAGGTCTCATAATACAGAATGTTGATAGTGCTCCCTCCATCCATGAGTACTTTGGTGAACTTATAACCTCCCACCTGAGGTGCCACCACCGAAGCCAGGTGACCCGGATTGTCAACCCGGGGCGGATTATCCTCTCTGCTCCACACAATGGGTTGCTTGGACCACCACAAGTAACGTGGTACTACCGGTTCAACAGCATTAACTGCCCTCTTGTGAAGCTTCTGATCACGCTTGCACAAACTAGTGGTGAATACATGATACTGCCCACCATTCAACTGCTTTGGGTGACTCTGATAACCCGACTGCTGCTGATTTCCTTGATTATTCTGTTGGCCATTACCACCTTGGTTGTTCTGGTTGCCCTGATTATTCTGAAATCCAGAGTTTGAACCGCCGCCACCCTGGAAACCTGGACCTGAACCGCCCGATGGACCCTGATCATACCGGAAAAGATCAGAGTTTTTGAACTCCTTCATAATGTGACAATCCTTCCAAAGATGTGTTGCTGGAACCTCCTTGGTCCCATGCTTTGGGCAGGGCTGGTTTAATAAACGCTCCAGATTCATTCCGCCACCATGCTGGGGCGGTTTACCCTTATGACGCTGCACATTAGCGTTAGCCACAAAATCTGAATCCGCTTTACGCTTACCATTATTCCCATGGCTTCCTTGGTTGTGCTGCTATCCCTTTGCACCGCCGTTCTTCTTTCCCTTCTCCGGTTTCTCCTCATTAGAATCGGGATCCTTGGTATTATCAGAATTGGCATATTTGACCAAGGCGACCATAAGGGTGCCCATATAATTGCAGTGGCGCTTGAGCCGTCCCAACTTCATTTTCAGTGACTTAAACCGGCAATTACGTTCCAGTGTGATGATTGCTTAGCCGGCATTAATCCGGTCTGATGAATGCAAATCTTCTGAAACTCGGTGCACCCAATGAGTTGTTGACTCGTTATCCCCTTGAACACAAGCATCCAGATCAACAATGGACATAGGCTGTTTACATGTGTCCTTGAAATTAGCTATAAACCGGGCCTTCAGCTGGTCCCATGACTCGACGGAATTAGCTGGTAAGTTTTTCAACCACGTACGGGCTGTTCCCTCCAACATCATCATGAAGTACTTTGCACAAGCCGCTTCATCCACGTCTAGCATCTCCATTGCGATCTCATAACTTTCCACCCATGCCTTGGGTGGCTGATCAGCGGTATAATTAGATACCTTACGTGGGCCCTTGAAGTCCTTAGGCAGTCGCACATTGCGGAGAGCCGGAATAAGACATGGCACTCCCCAAGAACTGAAAGCAAGCCTGGTGCCTCGGTCTACTGACACTACTGGCTAAACTGGGGCGGGTTGATAACGACCCGTATGCTATGCTGCTAAAGCGGCCTCCCTTCGCGCTCTGCCATTATCCACCACATCTTGAGCGTTTACCTCACCACGCGCCGGATTGGGTCCTTGAGGGACAATACAGCGCCGCGCACTACTGGACACCTCCGGTTCATCTATATGCCTGCTATAGCTTTTGCTCGGACGTGGGGTCGAGTGAACCCTGTCTCGGCTATACGAGTAAGCTTGCTGCTGTGTCATAGCCGTTTAAAGAAGATCCCTGGCTCGTAGCGTCTCAACCGCCGCTGGCGATTCACCTCCTTTCGGAATAGCTGCCAGCCGGGATGCTGCTGCTATCATATTGTCCAAAGAGGTGGAGAAGTGACCCGGCGGGGGTGTGGTATACCGTGGCGGGTTGTCCGTTTGTCGAGGTGGACCCATCACCTGAGGTTGATCCGGTGCTTCGGTCCTTGGCACCATAGTCCGGTTCACTGCTGCGGGATTGCTAGTCCCTGCTCCTGGCGTATCAAAGAGGTTCATCGCATTGTAATCCACCGGCAAGCGAGATTGATGTCTCCTCTTGAATACTTGATTTGAAGCGTTTTGATCCATCAAAAGTCGATAATTTTCGTCTTGAATCCTCTATGCCCGGGCATCTAAAGCGGCCCTTTCTTCAGCCATCCTAGCGTCCTCAGCTGTCAGGTCCTCCTGAGCCTGTGCTATCTGATCCTTTAGCTTCGCAACGTCCGCATTGTGCTGATCCTGTGTCGCTGGGGTAACTGTCGTGGTCAACAAGGTCGCCCAGGCATCCATCAAACCGGAGAGAACTTGAGCCGGCCGGCGCGCGGAGCCTCCTGCCCCTGCTACCGGTCCGGATGCCGCCGCTGTGGAATTTTGCAAAGTTGGTTGTGTTCCGGCCATGAAGATTCTGACTCGGTTCGGCGGTTCAAGAAATTCTGGAATACTGGTGCCATCGGAATACCCTTCGAACACACCGTCATGAACTTGGTACAGGGATTCGGTTTCACCAGCAGATGATTTTCCATCGAAATAAGTGACCGTCTCCCCTTCAGACACCGGTTCAGATCCGATCCTGTGGACACATCCCACGAACGCACGCTTCATGGCAGGCTGAATCCGAGCGGGGCTTGCACGCTGAGCCGTCTCGACGAGGTCAGTGCAGATGTCCGGCTCAGGACCCGGTTCATCGATCTTGCCAATGAAAACGTGAATTCCACCAAAGGGGACCCGGTACCCGTACTTAATTGAGCCGGCCTCGGGGCCCCATCCTGCATCATCAATGTAGAGCTTGCCGCGACGACTCTTGGTCTTCCGGCCAACCGCGTACCCTTTGAGTCCTTCAAAGTTGCCCTTTAAGATCTCAAAACCATCATGCGATAGCCCCACGGTGGGCGCCAACTGTCATGGAAATATCACGTCAGATGTCCTCGTGAAAGGACTTAGTCGTGGAGCCATCACGACGGGTTAGCTTAAAGGGGTTAAATCGGACAAAGGACATAAGGGTTTTTATACTAGTTCGGCCCCTTCTATGAAGGTGAAAGCCTACGTCTAGTTGTGTTGGGATTATTGGGGTTTCGATGACCAAGGAGCTAAACAAGCTATGCCTGGTTCTCGAGTTGTTGTTTCTTGTCCCTGAACCGCCGTCGGGTCGTCCCCTTATATACACGGGTTGACGCCCGGCCGGTTTACAGAGTTCCGAGGCAGGCTCATACAAGTGTCCGGCTCGGTCTCTCCTTTCCTATCTTACAATACAAGTTACCTAACCATGGCGGTTTACCACTATGGGCCCTAATCCACATTTGGGCTCCGGGCCTCTAAGCTTCATCAGTAAAGCGCCATCTTCTGGGTCTTCGTGGGCTTCAATATAGTTGAGGGTGAACCGGCCCCTCCTGGGCGGTTTACACTCAGTAGTTATATTCCCAACATAGTCCAAGATATCCTAGCCCCACCAAAGTCTGCATATTTGCGGTGAACCACGTCCCTTGGCACAAGTGATGGAGCCAGAAACGACACATAGGCCAAAGTACGGGAGCGCATCGGATCATCTTGGTGCCAGTGATGAAAGCGGCCGAAAGTGCTAACGACATCAGCAATATACTGTGTGCGTCTGTAATCCAATGGCACACCTAACATCATGATCCATCCATGATGAAAACCCTGGGTGGCTCTGTAGTTTACACCCTCATCATGCGGAACAAATCGAATGACTCTATCATTGCCCAGATCATAGGGAGGGTGATCAACTAAAGCTTGACTAGCCACAGCACTACGAAAGCAGAAGAGACCAACCCCTTGAATCCATGCCTCCGCATCCAAAACCGCCCTCCCAAGAGTGTTAACAACAAAATCACTAACCATGTTACGGAAGATGGGAATCTCATCAGGCAACGGAGCCGACTCGACGATGGAGATGGCGTAGTCCTCATGCTGCCGATCTGGAGCCACCGCCGGCGAGAAGAAAGTGCGGGGAAGGCAAAGTGGACCGCCCCTGATCACTTCAAAGCCCGGAGGATCAAGTTCCATAGGATCAAGTGGGAAGTTGGCCATTGATGGCGCCGAGTCTGCAGCAGAGTTGGATGTGAAGCTCAAATCTGTGGTGTGGCAATGGGGAGGTGTGCTTGGCGGTAGCGTGGTGGGCGGTGGAGGTGGAGTTTTGGGCGGTGGCTCTGTGGGCAATGGTGGAGGGGATGGGGTGGCAGACTTGACGGGACTGGGCAATGACCCAGTTTTACAGGCGAAGGTAGAAATCGAGGCGTCGGATATAGATATTCCTGCTGACCGACCTGGAGAGACTGCATTGACCCACGAGACCCACTTGTAAGTTGGAGAGGGGGTAGAATCCGAACAACCCTTGGCCCGGTGACCCAGCCGAAAGCATCTGCGGCACCTAACTCGACTAGTACATGAGTTGGTTAAATGCATCATAGATGAGCAATTCTGACACTTCCAAACTTTAAACACCATATCATCAATAAGATCATTTAACCAATCAGAATTAGTAGAGGAGTCTGTTACTAGATTATCTTGGAGAATTTCGTTGCGTGAGACAACTGGAGACAAAATAATATCCGCATCATGCAATAAGTGTGGAGATTGGGTTTTGCTTGAAATAGCATGGGCCGTGTCAACTACCTGGGCTGGAGTTCCAGGCCCATATGACTCAATGCTGACATTGGCCCCATGCGCATGCAGATTCACGTCCAAACTAGTTGGAGCGGCCACTAAAAGCCCGGCCGGAGATGTAGCACGAACATTAACCGTACCAAAAATGATGGGGGGCGACGCCACCGTCCATTGGAACTCGGTCACTGGCGGCGAGGGAAGAATGACTCTCTCACGAGCATTAAAGGAATAACCAACATCAACAAGTGTATCAACACAGTGCTACGTAGCTGGTTATCTATAACCCTTGCAAACATCATATTCTTGGAAGGTGGCAAAAGAAAGTTTCTTCTTTGTCGATGAACCAGAATGCAAAGAAGAGGAGGCTGATGCATGGCAATCATACCAAGGGAGGCACGCCTTTTGAAAGGACTTACTAAAATCCACTCTGCATCACATTCTTTCTTCCAAATGATAAACTCACGTTTCCAATTACGGCCACCATTTCCCCACAGATGGAAATGACATTTGAATTGCGGGTAGGCAAACGAACGCAATCGAAGAATAAAAAGTCCAACTCGTTTGCAACAAAGAATGAATTAAAATACCTTGTCTTTAATGAGCTAAATAGACAAATCAATTGCGGATCCACCAATAGTTGATTCTAACACCGCCGCCACTGAATCTTCATCAAGACGGAAAATATGCCTGCTGAAAAACACTACCATAATGAATCGGCCTGTGTCATCCATTGGGTGGATGCATTTCCCACAAGATCTGAAAACCTCATCTGCAAAAGCCAGTCCTTTGGAGAAATCCAGATCCAAAGTTGATCCACCATGAGAACCCATATGAGATGGGTATGGGAAGGTAGATTAGAGGACGCCGGAGGAGATGAGTGGAGAGAATGCAAGATTCACTTCCATATGCTCTTATTGCTGCTGCTAATCTAAAACTATCACTGGTAAAATGAAGCAATGCCCATGTAGAGGCATTGATAAATGCTTCTGTCCTGCTTTATTTTTTGGTATCCTGCTTTAGTTCCCATCAAGATAATCATGATGCTTCTATTTTTTTGTGTACATTTCATTAATTCTTATTGACAATTAAGATGCTGATGTTAATCTTGTTCCCCTGCTAAAACAAAGTAACGACACTACTTAAATATCATTTTTTATATTTTTGCAAACAGGGATGCGTATCTCCATACTCTGGCATGTCTTCCTCAATTTTAGTGGAACTGCACAAAATTAGATGGCTACTGTTGCTCAGCCTCACTGTCCTTTGCCAAGTGGTTCTTCCTTTCTTGAGCTTGATTACCGAGAAGAAACAAACCACAATGAGGATTATCAAACTTCATTGGTGCCTGACCCAAACTTGATGCCAAAATCAATGATGCATCACCATGATGACCTATCGATACTCATGATTGTCTCTCATGGTTGCATCGGCTGGTGAAGCTGATCGATGTTCAATGAAGAACGGGCTCTCTTCCATCAGAACTCTTTTCTTGTTACCACAAAGACAATATCCTTCATCAGTTCATCTTGGAGTAGTCGTTTAAGTTGGTGCAATTTTATCACACAATTGGATATGAACCAAATATTTCCTCGAAGAAGCATTGATGTTGGTACTAAGAGCAAAAGTTTTGTATTGGTTTCTAAGCCTTCTCACAATTTTGTCTTTGACTACCATGTAATTTTATTTTTCTAGCTTTTAACTAAATATGTGGTTAAACTTTGATTAAAAATATGGTGTCGACTAAAAACCCGGATGGAGGTAGTAACCCTCCGTTTTTATGTAATCTGCATATTAGATTTGACTGAAGTCAAACTTTGTAAAGTTTGACCAAATTTAGGTCGAACACAACATACCATGATTATTGAGAGAGGACAAACAATACATACCCTCACACCTTTCTGATAATTGAAACTAAATATCTTTATTTGTACACACTCTCACACCTATCCGATAATTTGGCGCGTGTGTGGTTGTTCACTTAACGGAGGGTAGTAACCACACGTGAACTACATGAAGTGCGACCAGGATGCGTGGATCATTAGTTGATCGTAGTTTTCTTCACTGGTACAATATAAAGAGTTTCATTTCATACACAATTTAAAACGATCGTTTTAGAAAAAGAAAACCACTCCACTATATTAGTAGTATACATGAGTACTATATACACTGGAGCCTCAGCGCTTGTTCGCTAGGGTTTGAACTCTTCACACTCTCCTGCACTACATATATATATACACGCTGGAGGCTCAGCATTCCTTTGTTAGGGTTTGCTCTAGTCACAGTCTCTCAACCTCTTCACCAGATCTAAACAAGAATGCGTTGGCCTCTCTCTCTCCCCCCCCCTTACAACTGGTGAAGAAGTCGTCCGGATCCTGTCGCACCAGGAAGGGGAGGAGGTGCAGCGTTCAATCTATCGCCTTCGGCGAGGGAGGCAATCCACTACCGGCTGCGCTGTTCTCTTTCACCCAGTGCCTGTGCGGGAGGGCCTCCAACCCCTTCTTCCTTGCTATCGTATGTAGTGTAGGCAGATCCAGCCTCACGCCGCACGCCTAGCCACATCCCGACAACCCTAAGATATAACTCTCTTTGAAACCGTCATTGATCTAGCTTCATGCGGATCTTTTTTGATTCTGTAGTCGAATCTAGGTCTTGGTTCAAAGCTGAAAGAAGGGGGGGGGTGGGGTGGAGCATTAATCTAGGATGTGGTTTAATGAGGAAAGGAGGGAGGGAAAGGAAAGTAGTATAGACTGGCTATCAAGCCACTTTGTTGGTCGAAAAGGGAGAAAGGGTAACTCAGTACACACATGTGTAAGGAACCGACCTCTTTGTTGAAAAAGGAAATAAACTGGGGGCGGGTAGTTTGTGTAGGACTAGATTTTCTACCCTCACATCGGAAAAGGTACAAAGAGAAAAAATATGGGACCAACGCAGATATGTTGCTTGGCAACATACTCTGCATCACCCATTTATACGTGTGGATGCACATGGTGCTCGCATGTCCCACGTCCAATGTCCCATATAACTATTTTGTTGTTGTTAATCTAAAAATGTCGCTGGAAAATTGAAGCAATGCCACTGTTAAAGTAAATTACATTTTTTTATGAATGTTATTTTAATAGAATGTCTCTGTTAATATGAATCAATGCAGCCATTTTAGAAATGCTATTGTCCTACTTTGTTTTCCATCAAGACAAGGGAGATGCTTCTTTTTGTGGCCATACGATTCATCCACCTTTATTGGCTAGTAATTGTTTCTTTTTTTACCTCCAAAAACAAGGATATCTTTTCAAGCCATTGCTATTGCAACCTTTTACCTCACTACGCAAAACACTTTTGTTTTAAGAGTGTTTTGTGTGGTTCAACTTAAATGTCACACCAGCAACTTTGCTTGATTTAGTTGAACTACACAAAACGAGATTGGATGTCCTATTCAGGTTGGCAGATTCATATTTGATCTTGTTTGCCTCATGAAGGGTCAGTACCTGCCTTCATCCACATAATTGTGCAGTGTGCTTTTAGATGTTGTGCTATTGTAGTGGTACTGTTTTAAATAAATGTTGAATTGAAGCTATTGTATTGCTGTCTTTTCCCATTAAGTGAACAAAAGTGGGACCAACCCAGACATGATTCTTGTTGCTTTGTTACAACAATCTCTGCGTCACCCCCTTTATAAGTAGATGGAAGGACATGGTGCTGTTGCGTCCACTCTCCCCTGGAACTGTTTTTTCTTTTTGTTAATCTAATGCCACTGGTAAAATTAGGCAATGCCACTCTTAGAATTAACTACTGAATCTTAGTTCAAAACTGCAACACTTGTTAGGGATCGGCGAGCGTACCATTTCTGTTAGGGATTGATGGGAGTACATGTTTAAGAAATGTATTGTTGAGATAATGTCTCTATTATTATATATCAGTTATAGTGTTTTACAAATGGTACTATCCTTCTTTGTAGTTCTTTCTACATGTTTAACCAAGGTATTGTTAATTTAATGTCTCTGTTAATATGAATCAGTTGCATTGTTTAAGGAATGGTGCTTTTATTCTTTGTCATTATTTATACATGTTGAAACAAGGTATTGTTAAGATAATGTCTTACTTCATGTGAATGAATCACACTGTTTGAGAATTTCTACTGTCCTGCTTTGTTTCCCATTAAGATAAGGTAGATGTTTTTTCTTCTGGGAGCATAAGTCATCAACCGGTATTTCCCAGTAATTCATTCCATTATACCTATTGTTGCATACAGGGATATCAAAACTTCTACTCGGTTCTATTTTGACTTTGATTTTAGTTGAACTGCACAAAAGGAGCCAATGTTTTTAACGCAAACTGTTGCATTATTGGGCCCAGTTGGTCTTTCCAGTTTGTAGAAAGAAGCAGTCACTGTTTGCGCTACATTACACAAGGAATGATCGCGAAGATTTACGGCGTATTAATAGATGCTGGCCACATGACTAGTCTGCAGAGAACATGGGAAATTCATTAGCATGTGGAGTGCAAAATTCACTCCACAAGGAATGGTGTGACCAAGTCAGTGGCCGACGCAGCTGTAATAAACAAGGTCAGTATCGACCTTCATCCACATGATTGTGCTTTGTTATGTTGTGCTACTTATATTGTTGTATTGTTTTGAATAAATGTTTAATTGAAGCTATTGTGTTGCTATCTTTTCCTGTTAAGATAATGAAGATGATTATAGTTGTGAGCGTATGTTTAATCAACTAGTACCACTATTATATTCATCACACTTTCTGTATTTATGCAGACAGGGATGCTCAGCTTGATTTCAGTGGAACTTCACAAAATGTTCAGATGGTTCATGTCCTCCATAATACTTCACCATGCACAATACATCAAATGGTTCTCTAATCATTCGTCGTCGCCTTGAGCAACCGAACTATCTACTTGAATGGAGTTGCCAACGTCTTCAACACCTTGCAACATATAAATACGAAATCCACCATGCTACACAAGACATTGTTTGATTTCAGTGGAACTGCACAAAAAGATACACTGGTTAATCCGGCTCCATGTGCCATTTCAATGTGCAAACTGATGACAAACCCTGCCCGTTCCACAATCATAGACATTACATATTTTGAATGGGAAAAACTTGTCAAAGTTTAATCATAGATGTTAGCAAGAAGACATTCCTTAATATTTTGGAATTGGAAAACCTTGTCAAATTTTGCTCATTGATGTTAGCCAGAAGCCATGCATTTGATATTTTGGAATGGGACGCCCTTTGTTGTGAGCAGCATCGATCGTTTTTTCCTATTTGTGTGTTTAGTTCAGAAGTAAATATTTACTCTGATGAGATGCATAGTCACATGAATGTTGACTTATGTAAGGTATTTTATGAATTTGTTTTAAATGTTGTCTATGAAATGCCAGGCCTTGTGAGTTTGATTCCAAAGTTGAGCTTGGGATGTTGTGGCATGCGGCATCACAAGCTGTTCACTGTTCCTCTTGAGAATAATGCTTCATATTGTTTTGCATGTTGATCTAACACTGGTACAACGAGGTGCTATACAGACGGTTTTTAACCCCTTTCCGCGATGGTGTTTCAAACCGTCGCCAAGTGAGTGAGTGCGATAGGGGGTCCTTCCCACACGACCCAAAAACCGTCGGGGATAGGGAGCCTTGATGCATACAGTTGTCCCTACTAAAATGTTTCTGATATCTCGAATATCCGAAATGCTCCATCCTTGGAACCCGTTTGTGCTCGGATTGCCATCATAGTCGGTATTCTATAGTGCTACATTTACGATGCATGACCCATCACAAACTGTTCATGATTATTGAAGCAGACAATCACACACATTTACTTTTGCTCGACTGTATGCGATTCAATGTAAGAGCGCACATAGTTGTAAAACTGTATGCGAAGCTTGAATACATCCCACACGATTCATCCACCGTACCCGTGTCAGATGATCAACCTATCGCATGTGCTCTTCTATGACCAAACGTTTGTGATGCGCACAACAACACAAACAGTCCATAATTGTGAAGTGTATGTGATAAGGTGACTATCGCCACTTTTAATAAGAAAGAAATGTATGCGATGCTATTATTAATCGTACACGCTTTTTCTTGGCTGATCGTGTGTGCAGTAGAGATTGATCGAACACGTAGTGGATCCTAGAAACGTGTCTGATCTCCACGTCTATCGTAGATGTTTCACTTTCACAAACCATGTGCAGTGTAATCCCTAATTAATCCATAATTAAAAATCACATGTTTTGAATTTGAAAGTAGGCAATCACATATTTCATATCCAACCATGTTTGTTACAAATATAGGTTCAATCACAAATGCATAATTCGACGCACAGGTACATATACTAAAGAACTACAGAAGCACCAAGTAAAGAATGATGAAACATAGTTGTACTAACGACTGTAAAGAGAGAGGCGAAAGACATTCTGGTTGTTGGAGAAGGTGAAGCGGAATGCCCATATTGTGCCCTCCTCCATGTGTAATGCGTGCACGACTCTAGGCCAACCCCTTGTGATTGATGCTCGTCCATCCTTCACTGTCTACATTAGGACTTCTCGATGCTCATTGTAGTCTGTATGAAATACTTTAACCTTCATTGTGTGTCCACCAATATGTACTTTGTGAAGTAATCTTGAGTGAACTGCTCCAGGAAGCACTACAAACAAAAAAGATTCAGACATTGTTGTCTAACAACTCATTATCGGCAGTAAAAAGAGAAGGCTGCAGAGTTTGTAGTTACCATCCTATAGCTCACTCTTGTGTTGGATAGAGCATAAACAAATAATTTTCTTGCCACCATTCATATCTTTTTGCTAATAATGCTTATCAGTTTCCCCACTTGATGCATGTTCATGAATTTCTCATTGCCCCATACCCAAAAAGGGTCAACGCGTGGATCCATGCCAAGGGCATATGTACCTACAAGCAACAAGTCAATATTATAAGCTAACAAGTGTCCAGGCCTGGATCTATATGCACTACATTACGGAACAACGGGGGAGTACAAGCCGAGGGATGAAACCAACCTCGGCGGAAAATGGTGGCCACTCCCGTTGTTGTCCTGCATAAGTAGTGGAAAGGCATGATAAGTACAGCAACCTTAACATCAAAAAAATATAGCAAAGGTAAACAACATCATCTCCAAATGATAGCCTAAATGTGTTGGTTTTAGCATGTTGTTAAAGAAGATATGAAATGGAAGTCAATGTACCGAGAACAGGCTTAAAAACCATCAAATATTGCAATTCAAACTGGTATTGTTGAAAATGAATAGAACGTAGGTGATGCTTAACATCTCACTGGATAAATGTGTAAAACTTAAATAAAGGGCATGTGTTAACTACACTAGGCATAACTGGAACCAAATATAGCCGTTCAAACTTGTATTGATGCAATCGAGCGGAACAGTTTAAACTTGCACATAATGAACATCACATTGTGAATGACTGAAATAAACAAAGCATAAATGATCAGTATAACAACCAAACATAGCCATTGAAAACTAGACAGGGTCTCACTTCAACCAACCTAACAAGCAAATACAGATAAATAGGGCATATGCTTGAAAACTGGACAAATGCTCACTGCAACCAACCTAACAAGCAAATACCGATAAACAAGGCATCCGCTTGAAAACTGGACAAATGCTCACTGCAACCAACCTAACAACCAAATAGAGATAAACAAGGTATCTGCTTCATAACTGGACAAATGCTCACTTCAACCAACCTAAGAACCAAATACATATAAACAAGGCGTCTTCTTGATAACTGGAAAAATGCTCACTTCAACCAACCAAACAACCAAATACAGATAAACACGACATCTACTCACTATAAACAACCAAATATAGGCATTCGTGAAACTGAAGTGGACAATTCATACTTAAACATCACATAGCCCTATTGAATAATACATTTTTGCATAACTGAAATAATTGAACACGACACAGTTAAAACACTGCACAGCAAATGCTACTACAACAAAAGGTATGGGTTGGCAAGCTAGAAAAGGTAAGATTTGCTCATAGGATGTTTCCTCACATGTCATTGATGGGATCCTTCTAGTTGGAAGAGCACAAGCCCATGGTGCACTCTGTGATGTCACAAATGGGTTGTTTCACCTTGGAAGAACCTTTGTGGGTGCCCTCCTCATGATCGTGGTCGATGAGATCAGACTTGGCAATTGAGGATCCCAAGCCGACGCCATAGAAGTGTCCCTCATAAATGACAAAATGGGATCGATGGAGTACAAGGATCACAAATCCTTGACCGCGTGGCGGAGGGGATCAGCGGTAGGGCCATCAAAGAGATCGACGGCGGTTGAACCAGAGGGGATGGGGATGGACCACTTAACCTGTGACATGGCCCGTATGAACTCGTCGCTGTCGACGAGCTTGATGTTGTAGCCAGCTTTCCTGACATACAGTAATACGCTAGCCCGCTGGCATGAAGCCTTTGGCATGGCAACGTAGTTAACGTCTTCGCTGGTTTCTGCGTCGCATGTTCTCTGAGATTGACAGGTCGGGGCGAATGGCAACCACCTCACAAACGTCTGCCGGAGAGGCTATGATAAACCTCTTCTTGGCCGAACACTCACTGTGCTCCCCGGGATAGGTGGTCGAGCTTACGCCGCACATTCTAGAGCAGGGGATCTGGATCTGGTGGGGAGGGACACCGCATGCCTCATCTAAAAACTCAAGGGAGTGGGACGACGGTATGGGAATCACTGGGTAACCTGAACTTTATTATCTAAGCTAGGAGGAACGGGCAGACCGGCAGGGGTTGGCGGTGGCGGCGAGCTAGGGTTTGAGGTGGGGACGGGGTCGGGTGGGGGGACCATGGACGGGGGTTGGTGTTTGAGGACATGCCGCGACTACTGAAAATTTTAGTAATGGTGGGTGGAGATGGTGGTGGACGAAGGAGGGCGACGGTTCAAATGCCCGGCTACTGTAATTTTACTATAAGGTCGGTGCCGGAGGAGTGTGGGCGACGGTTGAAGTATGGCGGCTCCTAAAATTTGGGTAAAGGAATTGATGCGGGGCGGGAGTACCAAAGATCGTGCACGGTCCAATAAGAATATGCGTGTATGATAATAAGGAAAAGTGGTGGGACCACCGATTTTTGCAACACTCAAGGCGGGTAATTTGTTTTTAGATTTCTAGCAAGTTGGTCTATTGTACACGGTTCATCCTAATTTTCAGATGCAGACGTGGAATTCAATCTAAATAACTACCCGCCTTTAGCATGTGTAGGTGGTGATTTTACAGCATACTTGCATCGCATACGGTTAAGCCAGTACCTCCACCTTTCCTCGCGCTTGCGCAGTCATGGTGATTTTACAGCGCACTTGCATCAGAGATGGTTGAGCCAGTACCTCCACCTTTGTTCACGCTTGCGCAGTCGTGGTGATTCACAGCACACTTGCATCACACACAGTTAAGACATTATACCCATGTCCTTTGAGCATCATTAGAGTCTATGCAGCAAAAAAAATGTTAGAGTGGGTCAGAAGACAGCCACACCAGCATGTGGCCCAAATATATATGAGCGAAAGGGTGGTCTGTGATGTTCAAAATTTCAATTCACAATTTTGACCGTGCGGGCCCATGGTTGGGCATGTCGTCGAAGATCGATGAGAAGGACCAGAAGTCAAGAACCACCTGAAAGTGGCCAAATATATGTAGGAATATAGGGTGTGATGTTTAAAACTTTAAATACACAATGAACACCCGAAAGCACCCTTGGATATATCTATAATGACATAATGTCATAGCTAGCTAGGGTGCTTGACCCACCTCCCACTTCGTGTAAGTGGGGCGGATGCACGTAATGATACTTTCGTAATACATCATGTCGCCATGATCTACCATAAGACGAACCAGTGAATCTATCGTTTGGTCAAACAACAATTGTTGTTGTTGATAAACCGCTTGGGCCAATAGATTGAACCATCATAAAAAATCACACGAGAGGGACCACAAAACTAGTACCTCTTGTATGCGACCCAAAATGATGTACGTTGGAAGGGGTGATGTGTGTTTTTAATATAGAATAATGTACAATTTAGATGTGGTGTCTGCGTCTCGATACAGACAATAACCATGAAGGCCGTGTAGTTAAGGATGAGATACGCAGGGTACGGTGTAGGTCGAACCCAGCAATCCGGGCATGTGGGAGGGAATCCTGACAACGCATGAGCTCGTGCTTTGGTTGAAAGACATGTGACTGTGATAGTCCCTAACATGAATTAGAAGGAATCCATTCATGGCCAACACATACCCCTCGTTGTCGGTCAAAGGGATGATATATATACACTCGGGGAGCCCACAGATATGTGTGTCATCACAAAAAACCACACAAGGGAGACGTGGTCGATTAGAACACCCCGTATACACTGCATGCGGCCTGAAAATATGTATGTGTACGGTGGTGTGTGATGTGTTTAAATCCTGAATGCACAACTTCGATGGGCCACCTACTATATTACAAACTGAACACCGTACCTGACCCCAAGCCTGGTTCAATACGTACAATGTCGGTTTCCTAACTTCGAGGCGGAGGGGGGGGGGGATGTCATCCAACACATGCGCTCAAACTTTATTTTGTCTAACATGGCACACATAGCAATAGGAAACAATCATGGTCAAACCCTTCTTGTATGTTGGGTCAAAGGGATAGATTATGTGGGCCCCTCATTATCGGTCAAGGATAATATATATACCCCGGGGAGCCCACAGATATGTGTAGCATCTATGAACCGCACAAGGGAGACACGCTCGATCAGAACACCCGACCCCCTATACCCTGCATGTGACCTGAAAAAAATGTATGGATCTGGTGTGTGATTTGTTCAAATCCCGAAAGCACAAGCTCGATGGGGCCCTAACTACATCAGTAACATTACAAACTAAACATTGTACCACCTGTGGCCAGGTTAAACACGTACGATGTCGGGAACGGAACTTCGAGGCGGATGGGGGGGTAGGGGGCGGGTGTCGTCCAATGCATGTGTTGAAACTTGATTTGCTCTAACATAGCTCACGGAGAAAACACTACAAAAAAAGACACATCCGTGACATTTTGGGCCGAACGAATTTTTTTTGTCATACATATGACACTTCTATGATGATAATTGTGAAAAACCCCAGTATCATCATAGATGTGGTGGGCTCCTACTTCTATGACAAAAAATCATGACAGAAAATGGGCTTTTCGTCCTGGGCGGGCTGGATACGCAGCTGCATGACATTATTTGGGCCGTCCATGACGGAAAAAACCGTGGTAGAAGCAAGGGGGAGGAAAATTTCGGGGAGTTCCCGGTTACGGTGGGAGGTCGGGGGCCGAGCGATGCGCGTTTCTCTCGTACACGTACGTGCGTGTGTGCAAGACGTTGGCTCTAACTGAACCCGAGCGAGGCGTTGGGCTCTAACTGAACCCGAGTGATTGCACTATAGGCTACATGTTACTGAACCCGAGCGATCAATCGATGGCTGTTAACTGAACCCAATCGAGCGATTCCTTCGCTACTGCTACTAACCGAAGCCGGTCGATTGGATGAACAGTGAGCGATGTGGGGGGGGGTTGGATGAACAGTGAGCGGTGGCGTTCCCTCTGGATGAACAGGACCCCGTGGTGTGGAGGGCTGGATGAACAGTAGACGGTGGAGGGATGCCCGTGGAGGGGTGGTTGAACAGGACCCCGTGGTGTGGACGGCTGGATGAACAATAGACGATGGAGGGTGCCCGTGGAGGGGTGCTTGAACAGTAGCCGGTGGAGTAGCGCGCGGTGGAGGCTGGATGAATAGGAGCCCGTGGAGGCTGGAGGAGGTCGACGGTAGCCCGTGGAGGCTGGAGGAGGTCGATGATGGAGATGAACAGTATCCCATGGAGTCCCGTTTTGCGGTACGCCACACCCCTCCCGATGAACAGGACCCCCGTTTCGATCGTAGCGCTCCAACACAAGTCCTTTTCGTCTGTTTTGTGGTACGCCACACCCCTCCCGATCAACAGGACCCCCGTTTCGTCCGTTTTGCAGTACGCCAGACCCCTCTTGATCAACAGGACCCCCGTTTCGACCGTAGGAGGTTTGTTTCCTCCGTTTTGCGGTACGCCACATCCCTCCCGATCAACAGGAGCCTGTTCCGAATGTAGGAGGTCTGTTTCCTCCGTTGCGGTACACCAGGCCTCGTTTCCATCGCCTGTTCCGTCTAGGCCCTCCCGATGAATATGACCACGCATTCCGTTCCGACCCAGCCGGTTGGCTCCCACGCGTTCTGTTGCCTCCCGATGAACACGCATTCCTTTGCCTCCCCATGAACACGAGCATTCCGTTGCCTCCCCATGAACACGAGCCCTCGCCGTATGTATGCACGAGTAGGCGTTCGAGACCCCGCCCATATGTAAACATACGTGGCCGTATTTTCTTTCTTGCACCCTGGCCGCTGTATGTACGTGTACATGCTACGTGCGCGCCTCTACTACGACACGTGTGCGCCTCTACATCCAGCAGTATATATGTACGTACACGTTCGCGACAAGAATGACAACGCTACATACGCTTCGACCAGGTGGGTCCTGACTATCAGGCACTTCCTTGCCTGCGAAGGTGTAGCTAGTGGGTCCCACCAGTCAGGGGGCAAATTGTTTTTTTGCCCGGACGCACTTCCTTGCATGCGAAGATGTACCTGGTGGGTCCCAGCAGTCAGGGCGAAATGTTTTTTTTTCATAAAATACAGCGGCCCGTCTGGTGGGTCCCTGCTGTCAGGTGGAGGAATAATTATTTTGCACGTAATAAGGAGGCACTTCCTTGCTGCGGCCGTGGACCCAGCTGACAGCTTCTCCATGTACAGTCCACGTCCAATGGAAGTCGTTCCTTGACCATGTTGACCACGCTGCGCCGAGAGCACCAGGGCGGTGGACGATGGCGAGGCCTAGCAAGGGGACGACGTGGAGCCAGGGAAGACGCGACAGTGGATGCCCACGCGTAGAGCAGTACGAGGGTTCACTAGTTCGCTGCGGTGTGAGGTTGTCGTCGCCGCAGAATAACATGGTGTGTGGGTGAGTAGAGGGATGGTGTGGCCAGCGGTGGGAGTAGTAGGGGGCAGTGAGGCCTCCGCCGCGTCGAAGCCAGCCACGGGAGGCAGGAGCACGAGACACGACCGGCGCTGGTTTGGGCGGTTGGAGCAAGAAGACCAGAGGTTGAAGAAGCACTACGGCCGTTGGATGCACATCGTACGGTCACTGGAGCTAGAATCGTGCACATTGACTAAGTTGACAAAGCCCTCCCTCCCCGTCAACTTAGTAGGCCCACAAGTCAGCCTGCCACTATACTGGGTCCCAGCTAACAGGGGGAGTATTCATTTTTTTGTGCGTAATAAGGAGGCACTTCCTTGCGTGCGAAGATATAGCTGTTGGGTCCGAGCTGTCAGCGGCGGTAACGTTTTTTCGTGAAATACAGAGGCCCTTTCGGTGGGTCCGTGATGTCAGGTGGAGGAATCATTATTTTGCGTGTAATAAGGAGGCATTTCCTTGTGTGCGGCAGTGGACCCAGCTGTCGGCCTCTCCATGTACAGTCCACTTCAGATGCATGTCGGTCGTTGACCACGTTGACCAGGCCGCGAGCACCATGGCGGTGGGCGATGGCGAGGCCTAGGAAGGGAACGACACGGAGGCAGGGAAGACTCGACAGTTGTTTCCCACGCTGAGGGGAGTACGACTGTACGAGGGTTTACTGGTTCGTCTTCCGTCGCCGGAGAATAACAGCAGGTTGAGTAGAGGGATGGCTAGGCCAACGCTGGAATTATGGTGGGGCGGTGAGTCCTGTGCAGCAGCACAGCCGGCAGCGGGGAGGAGGGAGCAGGCAGTCCCGCCGGCGCTTGTTTGAGCGGCTGGAGCAGGAAGAGCAGAGATTGAAGAAGCACGACGGCCGTTCGATGGACATCCAACATTCACTGCTTGTGCATCAACCTTTTTTTAGGAAAACCTCAAATCTGTGGAAAATAGCATACATCCCATCTGCCATTATTTCTAATAATTTACAGCCCATTTGCTAATTCTTAAGGTTTTTTTGGAGCCCATATTCTTTTTGTTAGCATTACAACCCATATTGTGGCCATGGTTAAAAAATTATACGAAATTTTGCATATTTCGGTGCGGTCCGAACTATTTTTAATCCCGAAATTTCGACTCATATTCAAACTGATTTTAAAAATAAATGTATATCAATATAAAATCCAACAAATTCTCCACGCATAAAAATTAATGTAATTTAAAATCTCGAAATGAAAAAAAGATATTTGAAAGTAATTGCCGGTTTGATGTGTATCAAAAATATACAGCCCACTTCTCATTACTGATAGGCCATTTTCTCGGCCAGCCAAATGAAACTCTCCTCCTCTTCAAAGATTTGCAGCCCAACAGGCCTGACAAAGCGACTTACTTGGCAAATCACAAAAAAACTGGGCTGTGGCCGTGGACCCAGGTGTCAGCCTCTCCATGTACAGTACTCTTTCGATGGAAGTCGGTCGTTAACCACATTGACCACGCCGCGCCGAGAGCACCAAGGCAGTGGACGACGGCGAGGCCTAGGAAGGGGACGACGCGGAGCCGGGGAAGACGCAGCAGTGGATGCCCACGCGGAGAGGATAACCTAGGCGTGAGGCTGTCGTCGCCGCAGAATAACAGGGGGTGCGGGTGAGTAGAGGGATACCCTGGGCCAACGGTGGGAGTAGTAGGGGGCGGTGACGCCCCCACGGCATCCCAGCCGGCCAGGAGAGGCAGGAGCATGCGGCACGACTGGCGCTACTTTGGGCGGCTGGAGCAAGAAGACCAGAGGTTGAAGAAGCACTATGGCCGTTGGATGGACATCGTACGGTCACTGGACCTAGAATTGTTCATATTGACTAAGTTAACACAGCCCTCCGTCCTCGTCAACTTAGTAGGCCCACAAGTCAGCCACCCACTATGGTGGGCCCAGCTAGCAGGGGGTATTCATTTTTTGGTGCGTAATAAGGAGGCACTTCCTTGCGTGCGAAGATATAGCTGATGGGTCCGACCTGTCCATGGGGGTAAACGTTTTTTTCGCGAAATACAGAAGCCCTTCCCACGTACAGTGCACGTATAGTGCGTAATAAGGAGGAACTTTCCTTGCGTGCGACCGTGGACCTCGTGGGTCCCAGCCGTCAGGCTCTCCACATACAGTCCTCTTCTGATGACTCTCGTACGTTGACCACGCCACGCCGAGCGCACCGAGGCAGTGGACGACGGTGAAGCCCCAGACTGGAATGACCCGGAGATGGGAAGACGCGGCAGTGGAGTCACAGACGGAGAGGAGTGGGAAACTCGACTGGTTTGGGTGCGGGGTGGGCCTACACTCGGCAGAGAATAATAGGAGGTGCGGAGTGGAGGGATGGCTTGGCCGTCGGCGGGGTAGCGTTGCACTGAGGAGCGCAAAGCAACGCCGCTGGACGCCGAAGGCTGGAGCAGGCGGTTCCAGCAGCGCTGGGGGAAGAAGACGAGAGATTGAAAAAGAATGTCGGCAGTTGGATGTAAATCCAACGCCTTCTTAGGCTTCAACCTACTGGCCCACATGTCAGCCAGTCCATTTGCTTTTTTAGTCCATTTGGTGGGCTGGGTGAAACAATGATGTAGCATCTATGCAGCCCGTTTAAATCCCATTTGCATTTTTCTCGAAATCCGTGGACTTGCTGGGCTGGGTGAAAATATCATGTTGGGCTAGACAGAGAAATGTTATAAAAACATAAACACATGATTGCACGTCAGTAAAATCTTTGCAAGGTTATGTACGCAATCACTAGGAGTTAACTTGCCAAGTTATATATAAACAATTATTATTATTATTTTGTAAGAAATTTTAACTTATGAAATAAAATATCATTTTAATTTGATGAGTTAATAGTACATGGGGTATTATTATTTTATATGCTAGACGTGGGACAGTTGAGTTGGTTCTAGAGGAAAGTACCGGGAGAAAACTCAGTTTACATCGAAAAAAGAAAGTGGGAGAAAATTTAGAGACCTGCTGGGTCCACCGGAGGATGGGAATATGTTGGGAGGAAGGAGATTCAAAGCACGGCAGCCGAGTGAACTAGTTTTTTTACGGACAAGTGAACTAGTTTACATACATAAGCAAATAGCCACTAAAAAAGCAATCAGGTTAATGGGTTCTTAAAAGAAATATTACAGACAAAATAGGTAATTACGACACATAGGCTAATGCATGAAACACTCAGATGATAATGGTGCTTATAAACAGATAAAGTACAAAATCTAGACCTTCTTAGCACGCTTGATCATGACGCTGCGGCTGTCCGTGTACTCGTCGGTTATGGGAAGCAGACACGCCCTCGTGTCCAAGATCTGCATGTACATGTCGTAGCATGCGTATGCATCCTTGGCCGCGTAGGTTATGTAGGCTAGATTCAGAGGTACCTCCCACATGTTCAGGTCATCTTCTTTCATGTTAGCGTATCAGGGGTCGATGATGGTCTCAGCAAGGTCAACCACGGAGTCCTTCTCCTGCACATTGCTGATGATCTTGTATTGCTTCTAGATGTCGACAATCTTGTTGCACCAGATGGCCGAATCGTCACGTTCTTCCTTCTCTCCACCGTAGTGAAGGTGCAGTCGGCGCTTTCGATGAAACGGGTGAATGCTCCAGAACCTGGTGCAGCCATAGGACTGAGGCAAGGCAAAGCTTCACTGAGTCCGTATCGTTGGTGTACATCACATTTAGCTTGGTGCAGACATAGGACTGAATGGCGAACTCAAAGGGGAACTCCTTGCTGAAGTCCATATCCAGTAGGCTCACCCCTCAGATCGCCATTGGAGTCTATTCGAGTGAACGAGTGTGTAGGCGGCGGCAGCAGTTCCTTTTTCAGCTCTTGGGGAACTGGATTCAACAGTAAGCTGAGTGTGTACGGGCGACAATAGTTAGTACTCCTCCCTCGTCCGCTGCACTCCCGGCAGAAGATGCACCCTCAGCGCATTGAAACGCCTCCATGAAGAAACCTACTCCGACCACATGTCGGTTCACGAGCGGGTCTGTATTGGTACTGTAATAACAGGAGTTAGTGGTCACTTTACTTAAATTTAATTAGCTTTAATAGAACTTTATACTTAAAACAAGCAATGCATTCGCTCGTTCTATCAGTGCCACAGGATCAACATGCACAACAATTAGAATTATTATTCTCAGGAAGCACACGATCAGCACATTTGTCGCACTTTCACAAAGATAATACTACCAAGTTTGAACTATTCGTGATGGTTGTTATCCTCTGCATCATCATGCCGTGTTTCCCAGCTTGCAAGATTCAGAACCAACAAATAAGATCCAAATAATAAGTACAACAAAGATGCCTACACATCTCATTGATTCCCAGCTTGCAAGATTCAGAACCAACAAATAAGATTCAAATAATAAGTACAACAAAGATGCCTACACATCTCACTGATTCCCAGCTTGCAAGATTCAGAACCAACCCATTAGAGACTTTTGATAAAGTGAATATCAGGATTAAATCCATCTTGGCTAGCCATGTCATACAATCGAAGAACTTGGCAAATGCTCTTGACCATCACAACATCTGTAGTTGAGTATTCCTGTTTGCACAACATGTTTGCACATCACAAACAAGGAGACAGGAGAGCATGATTTCGCTTTAATAGTGGCCTCCTTGAACTCAACCTCCAACTCTACTTGGATGAGGTCTGCCTGGAGTTCCATGATTCAATTCATGCGCCTTTTTCTACAGTTCACCTGAAATGAAGCAAAGATTACATCATTCAGCTAGCAAGAAGTACTTGCTCTTGTGAGCTGGCAGGTTCTTCTTTAGTAGTTGCACTAAAATTGAGGAACATTAAGGTTGGCTGTCCGGCTCATGTAAGGTGCAACTATAATTTTCTTATCCTTTTGTGCAGTTCCACTAAAATAAAGTGCCATTGTGGTGACAGTGACGGCTCCATCTTGCAAAGGCTAATAAGATGTTGCACGAGATTACCGGCAGAACTTGACGGAGATTTTGGAAACTCCAATCACCATTTTGTGCAGTTCCACCAAAATTGTGAGATGTTGCCCACGTGACATTTTAGTTGAACTGCACAAGACACTCATTCCAAAAAAGTGTTTTGTGCAGTTCACCAAAAGGTCACAATAGCAACAAGGTGAAATGGATATCCCTATCTACACAAAAAGATAGAAAGTAAACAGTTGCTGGTCAATAAGAATATACAAAACATATACAAAATGAAAAGAAGCATCTTAATTATGTTCATGGAAATCACGCAAGGACAATAGAAATTTTAAAACGTCAGCAATGCTTCATGTTACCAGAAGCATTACGATCAACAATGAGATTCCTCAAATATGGGATTACTTTAATGGTGGCATTGCTTGTTTACCAGACACAGTAAATCAATAGCAGCTAAAGAGTTGGTTTAAGGGCATGGAACCGTGGGGACACCAGGACACTCAGCAGCGTAAAGGAGCAACTTACTTATCATACTAGGGAAAACAACAGGAGTGCCATTTGTAACACAGTTTAATTGCATCCTATCACTGGAGGCATTAGATTAACAATAACACTGGTTAGACATGTCCCTAAGGTAACAGTGTGATCGCTTTATTTTACATGCGCCCTTACATTAACAACAACAAAAGGTTGGTATAAGGACATGCGACAGTGGATGCATCAGCACAATGTACCTACAAGGAGGCATAAAGTGGTAATGCCGAGTTTGTTCATGCTATCTGAGGGCAGCAAACCTAATCTTGGAGACCTCGTACTATGTGAGGGCAGCAAATCTAATCCTGATGACCTTTTACTATGTGAGGGCAGCAAATCTAATCCTGGAGACCTTCTACTATGTGAGGGCAGCAAATCTAATCCTGGAGACCTTTTACTATGTGAGGGCAGCAAATCTAATCCTGAGACCTTTTACTATGTGAGGGCAGCAAATCTAATCCTGAGACCTTTTACTATGTGAGGGCAGCAAATCTAATCCTGGAGACCTTTTACTATGTGATGGCAGCAAATCTAATCCTGGACATACTCTGTTGACTTGTCCACCAGCCGCCACTTTCTATCCTTTTTTCAACCAATAATAGATCTGTTCCTTATCCAGTTTGTACTGCGTTTTCCCATTATTTCCCTTTTCAACCAAGAGACGTGTTGGGTATCCGGTCTCTACTACTTTCACCATATTATTTCCTCTTTGAATCAAGTCCTAGATTCATGCTACAACTTTCCCCCCTTTCTTCATTGTTTGAACAAAGCCTTAGATTCGAATGCATGAAGTAGCTTTACCTCTAATAATACTAAAAATTTAGGTGGCTTTGGAAGAGCTGATGGGAGTAGAAAAAGATGCACATGCAGACACGTGGGGAGCTGGGGCAGTAGAGCAAGGCCGCTTTCAAAGAACTTGTACCTGAGGGTCGCCGGGATGTCGGCGGCGGTAGGTCGGATCTGCAGACAATTCGGCAGGGAGGAAGAAGGGTCGGAGGACCTCCCGAGCTGGCGCTATGTTGGAGAGTACGGCACGGGCAGAGGATCGGGCCCCTCCGGCAACTATGGGTTTCGTCCCTCAGCGGTGAGGACCGCGTGAACAATGCACCTTTTAGTCCTCTACACACACCGGCCGAAGGGATCCGGCCGGATCTATGACCAGCGGTGAGCAGAGAGAAAATGTCGCTACCGCTGTCTTGTTTATATCTGGAGAGGATGAGAGAATGAAGAGAGCAACCCTAGTAAAGCAAGTGCTCAGGCCCCTGTGTCCATATATAGTGGAGTGATTATCTTTTTTCTCTCCACAACAAGCGTTTCAACTTGTGTACGTGGCATTAAAGAAAAGAAACTCTCTATTTAAGGTGACTACTGTACGACTCCTACTTACTACTAGTAGTACTACAGTATTGTTCACTTGTGCTCCCCGCCCCTCCATTCATTGAACAACCCCACAGGTGAATAAACATACAGTAAGTACTGTATTTATATAGAACGAACAAGCTCGAACTATTTTCGCGTAGTTAAAAGTTGAGGGCGAGGCTTTTCCCGGGCAGTACGCGCGGCAGTTTTCGGGTAGGCGGTTTGACAGAGAGGCGAGGAGGGTGAGCGAGTGGGGTTGTGCGATTTGACGGCGTGTTACTGCTGGAAAGACTTGTGATATGACCACTCACTATATTCATGAATTACTGGCGCTTCGACCGGGGTGATACCCCCCTTCCGTTTCGTGCTCTAATCTGGTGCATGACACGTTGACCCGGATGCTGGCTCTCCCACATGTCGGAGTAGTAAGAAGGAGCAAAGAATGATGCGGTATATACTAGTACTATACTACTACTACTCAGGTCGGAGGAGTGCGAACCACGGCAGCCAAGTGAACGAACAGTGCGAACCACGGTAGCCCAGTGAACCAGCAGTAGAAAACAATGTGGTGATATGGCCATAAAAAACAATGTGCTACTATCCACATTGTAGCAGGTAAAGTAACACTCCTCTTTGTTTGGATCCCTAAGTTAGAGCTAGTTTGGGTTGAAATAGCCTCAAATTATCGAAACAAGAGGGGTTAGTTTGAGCTAGTTTGCTCTAACCAACTAAAAAAACTAGCCCGGTGGAGAGGTTCTAATTGGGTTAGTTATCCTCGGGCCCACTAAAAGAGAACTAAAAAAAGCTCCCCTGCCCGCACCAGATCTATCCCCCCTCTCACATGACTCCTCTCTGTTTCCCATAGGGCCGCCCACCCAAGCACCGCTCGCCCTCTCTCTCCTCTGGCTGCCCTCTCCTTCTGGCCTCCGCCGCCCTACTCCGGCCGCCCTCTCCCTCTGGCCTTCGAAGGTCGCCCCGCTCCCCCTTCACCAGACGTTTTTCTCCCTCTGTCGCGCGCGGCAGATGTGCATCTACCAGGGAGGTCGCGAGAGGGGTGAGTTTGTTCGTTCCTTCTCTGTCTCACGACCATAACATTGATCTTGCTTGCTCTAGCGCCAATTCTGATTTGGGAAAGTAGATCTTGATCAAACTTGGTATAGATTTGTGGTGCATGCATGGAATTGTTTGATGCTACTTGAGGAGGTAATAAATCTTTCTAGAGGCCCAAAGATTCAGGTCACCTTTCTAGGTATTTCAATTTCAGACTTACATTATTTCTAGAGGCCCAAAGATTCAGTTCACCTTTCTAGGTATTTCAATTTCAGGCTTGCATTATTTCTGGAGACCCAAAGATTCAGTTCACCTTTCTAGGTATTTCAGTTTCAGGCTTGCATTATTTCTAGAGGCCCAAAGATTCAGTTCACCTTTCTAGGTATTTCAGTTTCAGGCTTGCATTATTTCTAGAGGCCCAAAGATTCAGTTCACCTTTCTAGGTATTTTAATTACAGGCTTGCATTATTTCTAGAGGCCCAAAGATTAAGTTCCCAGTCGGCGGCAAGCGGCCCTGCTACCCATGCCGGTGTCGACCTCAACTCGCAAGGGCCGGCGCCGGAGGGGTTCCCAGGGCTTGGGCTCTACAAAGCCTTCCTCAAGAGCGATGATGGCGAGCTCCTCCCTCGGTGCGTGAGGGGCTCCGGGCTCCCTCCCTATCGTGAATGACTTCCGTGATGATTTAGCTCATTCTTTGTTTCATGAAGTGTTTTTTTATTTTGTGAAGCTTGATTGACGACTTGTATGTTTAAGTGCGATATCTCATTTGTATGGACAAAGTAAAAATTATCATGTTTTGCATGCTTGATTGGTATAGATGGTTCGTTTATGTCAATTGTGAGCGGGAGGAGGCCACAGAAGAGCCGGCCACACCAAGAGGGTGCTTGGATCCAAGGGACTTATTTTAGTCTGACTAAAAATAGTCTCTTTAAGAGGCTAATGTTCCAAGCACCTCTGACTAAAGAGGGGCTAAAACTAGTCTTGAGACTAAAAAAATTTAGTCAGGGGTACCCCTACTAAAATGTGGATTAGTCCTCTCTCTCCTCATTTAACTCCTCTCCTTTAACACAGGCGAGTTCTGGATTGGAGGGTTTGGAGGATAATAAATGCTCATTAACTTGATTTTAGTCTCTTTAGTATTTGGATCCAAGCATGGGTGAGGCTAGCAAGTTTTAGTCCCACTACTTTTAGTCATGGAACTAAAACGTATCCAAGCACCCTCCAACTCCGGCAGGAAATAGGGTCCAAAGTAGTCAAATGATTGAGATAGAGCATTTATTGTCAATCTAACCCTGCCATCCATACACCTCTTTGGTTTAGAGTTAGTTCAATGTTAGAATCTAACTCTAACCTCTAACCGAGTTAGAGTTCTCTTCGTATCAGTTCGTCGCCATCATACTTTCCCCATTCCAGTGTTTTCAGTATCCTGCGAACCAAAGACGCCCTTTTTTGCGGGAAAAATCAAAGAGGCCCTTAGACTGGTTTAGGTCCGGTCATTTTTTATAAACGTGTTATGTCCAAAATTTAATGAACGTGCTCCGGTTTCCATGAAATGAATCCGGTTTCATGTAGTAATTCATTTATTTATTTATTCTTCTGTGGGGGGTTTGCATGTAATTCATGAGGTCTGAAATGTAAAGTACCACAGCGTATGCTCCGAGTCGTGCATGCACTTCGCCCGAGATGCTCAATGTCCCACATGTCAGCGAATGGGAGCACGTGGAAATAGCCTAGGAGTACATATAGGAGGATAAATGCGTGAAAAAATATGTACTGTGAAGCGTAGCCGCGGTTTGAAAAGGAGACCTAAAGTGATGACAGCTATAGGTCGCACGCACCCAACTAGTGGTACTAGACATACGACTAATTTTTCCCTCAAAAAAAAAGAGGCACGAGTGCTCAGTACTCCTATTCTATAAACACGAGTCCCATCTGACAGCGTCCGTGCTACAGCTAGCTCTCCTCCCTCGTTTCTCTCTTCTAATTCTAAACTCGGCCTACGCCCGGTGGGCGGGGTGGGTTTGCTCAACTGCGGCCCCACCTCACAGTGAAAACGTTACGACTGGAATAAAAATGCCATATACTCCCTCCATTCATAAATATAAGCCTTTTTAGATACTATTTCAAATGGAATACAACATACAAATATATGTAGAGGAGGCGGATCCTCTAACTTAGAGAAGCAAAGTCATCGTGCTACAGTGTAATCATAGTGTAAAATGAAGAAGGAATGTTAGAGACGTTTAGCGGATTATTTACTATTGATATTTACTGTAGATATAAATAATTTATAATTAATTTTATTTCATCATCAAATTGTTTATATGTAACGATTATGAATTTACACATTAAATCTATAATTTGCATATTAATTTAAATTATTGTAGCCTTAATCATATGGATTGCAAGAAGGAAAGTTAGGGGATTGTAGCTTCTCTAATTTTTCTTCTTAATGTTAGAGGATCCGGTTCCGTATGTAGACATAGTTTAGAGTGTAGATTTACTAATTTTGCTCTGTATGTAGTAGTCACTTGCTGGAATCTTTAGAAATACTTATATTTGGGAACCGAGGGAGTATTATACTAATAAAACATTAAGGCCACGAGGCAATGCAGTGCTGGTTACAGGAGGCAAGAAGAAGAGATGCATCCATCGACGACGTCCACCTTCTTGACTCAGGGCGCCGGCCCACCGAACGGCGCCTAAGTAGTAGCGGCTTCCATGGCCAGGTCGACGTGCTTCTGAAAAATGGCGTCCAAAGATTCCAGCCGCTGGAAGAAGGCCAACATCTTTCTGTCCTCGCTTGCCTTGTAGTGGCCTATGTAGACGATTTCCTCATAGACGTGGATGTGCAGGTCGATGGTTTCTTGCATGGCGAGGCGCTGCGCAGCGAGCGCGGACTCGAGGTGCACATTCTTCGTCGCGACCTCCGGCACCTGCAGGGCCACCAGGGCTTGAAAGAGTTCGTCAACATGGAGGCCGATGAGGGTGGCAGGCAATGAGGAGCCTGGGCGCGCGGTCTGGAGCAGTACGGCAAGGTCATCCGCGCACTTCTTGACGGCGGTGAACTTGCGGATGGAGTTGACCATCATGTCGTCCATGCGAGAGGTGGAGCCGGCGCCTTGGATGATTTGGCACAGCCAACTGCCGCTCGCGCCCATCGCCTCCATAGGTGCTTGTGGCTTCTGGTCACTTGGTCTTGGATTGGAGTAAGCAGTGTTGCGCAGAGACTTGCGAGTAGATGGATTGGACTGGTGGGCCGCCTTTATTATATGAGAGTCCAAACTCTGTTGCATTCACATCGCGCTGGCTCTATTCTGCTTCTCTAATTAATTCCCTCTGCATGTAATTGAGGATGCATCATTGACCATTCAACGTCTCGAGAACCGCTACCCTCTCCCTCCTTGGCATTCAAGCACCTATGGACCTGTCGACGACGAGGTGCCTATGGTGACTTCGTAAATTTCAGGATGATAGTGCCGTGTGTGTGTGCATTCATAGGGATGAGTGTATGCGCGTGTATATGAGCGCTTGCGTCTATACTGTGTAAAAAAACTAAATGCGTGCCAAAAAGAGACTAGTCAGTATACTCAATATTGTGCACCTCGGAGAGGAAAATGATAGAACTAGTATGCATTTATTTACGGTGTAGATTCACTCATTTTGCTCCATATGTACTCCATCTCGGTGTAGTCTAGTCACTTGTTGAAATCTCTAGAAGGGCAAATACTCATTTCTGGTTTACAGGGCTATACTAGCAAGTAGTTGTACGTACTAGTACAATAGTGGGCTCACATAGCAATTTTGTCTCAAGCAACATTCGGTTTGCGCTTGGCTCTTCGCCTCTTCGAGAAGACGAACAATGATGTTACTAATACTGCTTCTACAGTGTCGAATCCACTGCTGCATGTCCGTCCACCGTGAGCGGGACGGTAAGCTTGTTGTAGAAGTACTACTAAGCAAAAGCCTGTCCTCGTTTGCGAGCAACCGCGCGCATGGGCGAGGGAGAAGGCGTGTAGTAAAATCAAGATTGTCCTCGTTGTACGAGTTGACGCGACATGTCGTAGCACTAGCCCCACATGCTTGCCTTTAAACTTGGCTGAAAGACCCGCAGTGTACAATATATTTGCTGCAACCTCTAACATTTACCCACCACAAATTAAAATATATGTGACCGTATGCATCGTTCTGATGCAGAGGTCGGGGAGTCCCCCTTTTCGAAAAAAAACAAATTAAAATATATATTCCTGTCTTGACCAGATGAGCGTGCAAACTACAATCACCAGGGTGACAGGTAGGGCCAGAAGACTATTTTATTTTTTAAAAAAACTTCGAGATGGCCACATAGCATGGAGCCGACCCGAACAATTTTAAGCTTACAGACACGGTACACGCTATCCTAGACTATTCTACACATGAAACTGCCACACGAGTGTCCGGACTGCACTTGGCTCTTCGCCTCTTCAGGAAGTCGAACAATGATGGAGTACTACTGCACTGGAGGAGTACTACAGTACGCTTCTGGCCATCTGACACCGATTGAATTGCTGCATGTCCATCGCGTGCGGGAGGGAGAGCATGTAGCGAAAGCTTCTCCTAGTCTTGCCAGCCACCACGCTCATGGGCGAGGGAGGGACGCTCCTGCCTTTGCGTGTATGACATGTGGGCCCGACAGGTGGGTGGCCAACTTGTCATACAGCCAAAGGCGGGTGCAGTTAAGTCCGCGAGGGAGAGGATAATCAAACTTCTCGTTGATGTACGAGTTGACGCAACACATCAAAGCACTGCACTCGATATATTTCAATAATTTGCGGTTACCGATGCATTAATTACAACGCATGCATGCATGCCGTGACTCTCATTTTGATACTTGCATGTGTTGATTTAATGCACCTTGAAGTAGTACTCCCTCCGATTCCTTTTACTTTGCGTATAACTTTTTCTTTTTTCCTCAGATTAGTCTGCGCGTCCGCATTGGTTTTCATCTGTACCCATGCTCGATTAGTTCTGCCCCCATTAATCGCGCTAGTTTCCAAAGCAGAAAATGGCTACAGGCAAACGCATGCAGCGCCGGATGCGGCTTGACCGCCTGGGGAAGCCAACTCAAGCGAAAAGGAAGGAGGACCAGCCAACCATTGCATGCGCATTTACTGTCGATATTTATGCAGCTTACTCATGCGCAGGGGGAAATTTGTCCAGAAAACTCAAACTACTGCCTTCCTTGGTATGCGGGAGGAGAGTTATGCGCAGAGTATAAAATATGTGATGGTAAATCTTTGTAATGCCCTGGCCCAAGCGAGAGATGGTTGTGCACGAGGAGGGCGAGATCATGCAGACGGAATAAGAACCGACGAGGGAGCTCACTAAGGTCTCGATGGACCTCACCGTGCTCCACTGCCCCTTGTGCCTCCACCCCTTGACGCCTCCAGTGTATGAGGTTCGAGTACACCTCGTCCATTCGGCTGATTGAGCAAGGTGCGGGTTTCTTGATTGATGTAATGTTCGATTGATTTCTATAGTGCAAGGGATGGCACCTGGCCTGCGCGGACTGCCGTGTCGAGCGCCCTGGGAACCAGCGGCAGTGCTAGAAGTGCGAGCGCGGCGGTGGCTTCGACATGCGGAACATGGCGGTGGACGCCATTGTTTCGTCGCTGAGGGTGGAGTGCCCGCACAAAGGCTGTGGGCTCTACGTCACTTACCACAAGCTCGCCGATCACCAGAGCGTGTGTCCACTCGCGCCCTGCAAATGCCTCGTGCCCGTCTGCGGCTACGAAGCCCCGCCGCCGGTGCTCTACCACCACATCAGCAACGCACATCCCATGCCCATGCACAGGATCTAGTACGGCAAGGTGCTCCAACTGCAAGTGCCACTGTCGGAGCCACGGCTCTTGCTGTTCGCGGAGGAGGACGGCCGCGCGTTTTTCTTGGTCAGCGGCGTGCTCGACATTGGCGCGCCTATCACCGTGTCGGTGGTCTGCATCAGAGCGGGGGCGTCCCCACTGCCGCACTACGTGGCCAAGCTGTGAGCGAACGGCCCGGGGGGGGGGAGCACAAAGGCACGACCGATGCCGTCAAGGTGGAAATGGAGGTGACAAGCAGCAAGGATCCCGGCGACGTCGACGTGCAGGAGCTGACCTTCTTCACAGTTCCGCCCAAGCTGCTGGCCGGGGTTAAGCTGGTGTTCCTCCACATTCAGATTGACAAGCTCACGTCCTAAATGTTTCTACAGTGCCTTCTGTTTATCTTAGTAATATGCTAATATAGGGATTACCTCGGTCTACTTTAGCTTAAGAATTGGTGGGTTTTGGTGGCGATGCAGCAATTACTTCGACATTAGATCAGTAATTTCCAACAGTCGAACGGATATTTTTTGTCTGTTGGATATAAAGTTCCTTTGGGTAAGAAGTACTAGATAAAAGGAGATGTATGTAGACGTATTTTAGTTTTAGATACGTCCCTTTTTATCCATTTTGATGACAAGCACTCCCTCCGTTCCACAATACATGCCTTCCATTTGTCAAAATATAGATATATCTAGACATGTTTTACAATATAGGTACATCCATGATAGAGCCAGCCAGATGGTTGAGAACACTGCAATTCGTAGCTACAGATGCGTGTGTGACTCCCAGATGCAGAAGTCGGGGGTCATCATCCTTCTTTTCTAGAAAAAAAAGACGCGTGTGTGAGAGGACGAGTGCATGTGTGCACCTCTTCTCTTCCTGTATAACGTACTAAACTAAGAGTACAAGTTTTTTGTGGGTGGCACGATGGTGCGTGGGAGAAGTCCCGCGAGATAGGTTTAATGCGTCTAAAAAAAGACTAGCCTATACCTCGCCACGCGGCTATCCCGTCGAACGCCCCATTAACCGTAAGATATGTATACGTGCCAATTATTGCACGTACACAGTAGAAAAAGTACACCACGACTGAGAACACGTGCCCACGTAACGCCATCCGGGAATAGTGCCGCAGTTCGAAACTAGAACCGTCAATAAATTTTGAGCTTGCGTCTCGTCACATTCCAAATTACTCCATGCTATATTGAATTGCAAACCTGTTCACACCGATCACAACCTAAACGGTTTCCCACTTAGGAGCGTATTAGTACTCGGTTATAAATACTAGTATGCCAAGATGACTGCACATTCCTCCTCAACTCCTCATCCACAAAAACAAATAAGTCATTCAGCATCCTTCCCTTGCGTCTGCCATGGCCAGCGTGAGTTCTGGGTTGAGAGATTGCCACCAGGGAGAGGCGAGTATGGATGCGTAAGCACGAGAGATGTCCCGCCTCACTGCGAAAGCAGCCGACATGTCTCGCCACGCAGAAGTAGCAGCACAGAGGTCCCGCCGCGCCGCTGAAGCAGCACGCAGGTCCTGCCGCGCCGTCGATGCAGCAGACTGGTCCGGCCGCACCACGGAAGTAGCAGAGATGTCCCGCCGCACCGCGAATGTAGCAGAGATGTCCCGCCGTGTCGTGGCGGCCGGGGAAATTTCTCACGGGCAGGCAACGACTGTTACAGGCGCATGCATGTGATCGTCCATAGCCAGATGGATCAGATCTTCGGCTGGGCGAGGTTGCAGGACGACATGAAAGCCTCGTTTGAATAGGCTACCGGCATCATCCGGCAACTAAGGGAGGGCAATGAGAGGCTCCGGGCCGAGCGCGGCCTGCTGAGGGTGAAGATTGTCCGAAGTGCAGACCAACAGGAGGAGACCAGTGCCTTGTTGTAGAGGACCGACGTCATTGTCAAGAAACTTATGGACAAGAATGACATGCTCCGCATCGAGCGCCAAAGGCTAGTGGAGGAATCCGTGGATGTTCTCAAGGAGCGTCTTGAGGACACGAAAGAGCTCATCGCCGCTCGCCGCGGAGACTAGTTCCCGCGGCCTGCAGCAACGCATCAAGAAAGTAGAGATCAGCGAGCCAGATCCTTGCCTTCCTTCTTCTTTTGCCCTTGTGTATTTTGGGCGTAGCTGCATGTGGCTTTTTTAATTATCTTTCTAATTATGTAAGACAATTAACCGCTCTTATATATTCATCAGTCTTGCTATAAGTCGCAGTAGATGCTATATAGGTCCGTCGGATCATACATCAAGATCCGTGCTTTCAGATTTTCGTTTTTCTCTCTTAAATCTCAGTCGAATGAGACATAGCCACGCCATTAAACAAAGGCTCGGGCACCATTAATGGAGACCTTGGGAGAGAGGTAGATGGAAGATGGAGGTCAAAGGGCTCTCCTCCCGATAAGCACGCGCAGGGGTCTGATCGCACGCCTCTCGTACTCAAATATCTACACTGCATGGCGCCTCCTAGCTAATAAAAAATGGGGACGCGTCGCGACACGTAAATGGTAGTAAATAGAACGCCCACGGTTTCAATAATACTTGTGTTTCCGATTGTAACGTGACAACACTTGTTCCAAAATGACTTTGTTGATTGTTAATGTGTGCGCCTTCGCAAATCAGACATGGCACCAAGCCTAGTTACATTATTTTCATGCGTGTTTTGGATTTACAGGATGTCAGGACCCCGACTCGATGCCACATCGATCTAGCATGTAACACCTCATATCACTTTGCGGCCTCACGCACGGTATTCCCACGAGTGTCGTCTTACCTTTGCCCGGGACCGTTTGCGCCTTTTGGCACACGTATATGATAGTGTCGCTAGCATCCATATGGTAAAAAGTCCGGGCTGACATGGCTAGTCGTAAACCCAAAGTGGCACAGACTTACAGGGACAGGCATCCATGACCCAGCATCGAACATGTCGGTCATCAGCAAGTGAATCCGGGCTGTAGCACTGGGCTAGCAGGACTCCGGTAAACCGGGCTGTAGCGGGCTAACAGGACTCAGGTATCCATCGCGTGACATTTCCCCGAAGGGACAGACACAGGAACGAAGAAGGACACATGCCGGCTAGCCTAAGTGTTCCGGAGCAGTAGCAAGCTACCAAGGCTCAGTGGAAACACTAGGAGGCATTTCCCGGTAAGAGAGGCTACTAAGAATAAACAACTAGATAGTCAGATCCCACACATACCAAGCATTTCAATCATACACACAATACGCTCGATATGTGCAAATACAACAAGGCATCACAACATGACTCTACAACACAAGTTCTTTATTTAAGGCTCAGAGAGCCATACATAGCATACACACAAGAACGGGTCACACGACCCAAATTCAAGTCATACAGACATACAAGCCAACAGCGGAAGTAACTTGTCTGAGTACAGACAACTAGTAAAATAGAGGAGGCTTGGGAAAGCCTGGCTATACTACATGGTCCTTCACAAGCTCAGGGTCACCACCTGGGCCTCGGTCTACTCATCGATGTCAACATCTACGAAGAACCCATCAGAAGGGGTTGCAGCGTCTTCTGAAAAATGTAAATTAAAGCAACATGAGTACAAAGGTACTCAGCAAGACTTACATCAGATCCTACATACATGCACATTATCAAGAAGGGTTGGTGGGGTTGTTGCAGCAAGCCAGCTTTGACTCTTGGCTAAGCTATCCTACGATACACCAACTTGAAATGGTTTTGCGCACACGAGTCCACTACTCACCACTTCAATACACCACCGAGGATCCACCTCCGTCATCCTACGGAGGAGCCATCCTCGGCACTCACGCTTATCTTGAGATTTTTAGTAGTATCCATTTACTTGTCTATGAACTGTATAGGCAACCAAGTAGTCCTTTACCGCGGACGCGGCTATTGGAATAGATCATGTTAACCCTGCAGGGGTGTACTTCTTCATACATGTTTCCACCACTTAGCGTCTGCACACGTCATGTGCTCGGCAGACTTCAAGCGAAAGCCGACGTGGGTGTAGACCACGACCTACCTAAACACCTAAGTCTCTAGTCCAGGTTTATCGCCTATCCAGGTTCCATCCGCAGGGAGTCCGGCCGAGGTTTCCCATATTGCCCTGAAGGATGTGTACAGGGTTCCGTGACACCTAACGGGTGCCCGGTATTCCCGGCCACGTACCTACCGCATCACAGCCCACCCCTACGGTCAGCGCTGTCCACGGCCTCCAGTAGGCTACAAACACCAGAAACTACTTGCAACTCCTGGACAGAGGACTAGGGTGAATAAGAAGTCGAGTGGGGTCATATTTCAGGGCCCAATGCATGGTAGTAGCTGAATCTTAAATCACACATATAGATCTCAGTGCTTAAGGTCGGCTTCAATGAAACAACCCACCATGTACTCCTACATGGCCTTTCATCGATACCTTTACCAAATCGTGTTCACCACACCACTCTCATTACCGGCACGATCATTTCACTCTAGCCCATCACCCAGATGAACCAGACCTGACACAACTCTAAGCATAGCAGGCATAGCAAGGTAGGAACAACACATACATATGGCTCAAACAACTCCTACACATGCTAGTGGGTTTCATCTAGTTACTGTGGCAATGACAGGTCATGCAGAGGAAATGGGTTCAACTACCATAGCACACAGAAGTTTGAAAGGTGTTGTCTTAATGTAGTAAAAGAGAGCAGGAGCGAGAACATGGGATTGTATCGATATGATCAAAAGGTTGGTTGCTTGCCTGATGGTTCGATGCACTGATATGGTTCTTCGTTGGGGTAGTCACGATACTCCTCAGGGGCAGGACCTGCCGCAGAGAGCACCGATACACAAACATCACCAAACGATATGCAACAATATGATGCATGCATGAAACATGGCAATATGAGTGTGTTGGGCTAATGCAACTAAAACCAGATGGGTTTGAACCATTTTGAATCAAAGATTCAAGTTTCAAACTCATACATGGCCCTTATAAGTGCTTTATCTAGTTCTGCTCTGAACATCAGGTTAGCTTGCTTAAACATGCATGAAACCAGTACAGATGGATAGATTGGATTTTTCTGATCATTTTTCATATATAAAACTTTGCATTTGGAGTTACAGATGATTTATTATGAATTTTTGAAGTTTGGATCATTTTCTGAAATTTATAAATCATTCTAGATTTATTTTAATTCCAGAAAGGATTATTGCGTCAGCATGATGTCATGCTGACCTCAGGAAGTCAACAGGCCGGTCCAGGTCAAACTGACCAGCGGGTCCTGCATGTCAGTAGTAAATTATACTAACTTAATTTGGTTTAAACTGATCTGGGTTAATTAGCAGAGGGGGCCCCACTTGTCATAGACTCAGGGGAGTCAACCTGGATCCACCCTGGTCAAGGTCAAAGTCAAACACGCCGGCGTCTGGGCGACGGCAAGGCCGAACGCGGCGGCGGAAGTGATTTTGTGCATTCCGGCGACCAAAAGGGCAGCGGAGGGCATCTACAGGTAGCTGGGACCGAGCCGCAGCTCTTGGTGGCGGTGGTTGAGCTCGGGGTGGCCGGAGACGTCGCCGGCGACGACTTTGGCGGTCGCTGGAGTCAGGTGAAGATGGATTCGACGCTACGGGGCACGGCGAGGCCCGTGGTGAGGTGCGTTGGGCCCCTGGGGACGCAGTGAGTGTGTTAGACAAGGTGGGGTGCCCGGTGGTTAGCCGGAGACACGTCGGCAACGAGCTCCACGGTGGCGCATGCGGGTGAGCTACATGTGCTCGCGGTGGTGCACGAGAGCGAGAAAGGGAAGGGGGAGAGGGTAGCCAGGCTCACAGCGGTCTTAGGAAAGCAGACGACGCGGTCGGAGATGAGCTGGTGCGGCGGCGACGGTGAAGGGGATCTCCGGCGATGGTGGTTCGGTCGAGGTCAGTGCGGTGGCGTCGGGGCACGCGAGCGCTCAGGGCTCGGCTAGCTCGAAGGAGTAGAGGGTGGAGAAGCTCTTGGACACGATGGCGCAGTGCGAGGTTGACGGAGAGCGCGACTACGACGAGGGTGCGGCGGCGGTGGCGTTGGCCATGGCGTGGGAGAGCCAGGGAGAGGAGCTGGGGCTGAGTGAGAGTGTCTAGGGGGTTCGGTGCACGACGTGGAGCTCATCCAAGGTCACATGGGGGCGAGAGGGGGAAGCAGGGCGACGGGCAGCTGCGTGGCGCACGCTACGGCCGCCGTCGAGCACCTGCCTGCCTGCTTGGCCAAGCTAAGCAGCTCGCTGGAGCGGTGGCTGGGCTGGGCCGGCAGGTGGGCCTCTGGGTGGCGCCAGGTAAGTCTTTCCCCCTTTTCTGTTTCTGTTTATACTGTAAGTTTGTTGAATTTCTAAAAATACCTAGGCAACTCCAAAATTCATCAAAGTGCACCTAGTCCTTAGTTGGAATATTTCCAGCAAGGAACATTTTAGTTTGGGTTTATTTGAGCATTAAAATATTTTTATAAATTTTAAATGCCCAAATCCAAATACTTATGATTTAATTCAAAGACCTTAGGATGACCTAGAAAGTTGTGCATCACTTTTGGCAGAGGTTCTGAACCAAGACAAAAATGATGGACATTTTAGAAGGCCATTTCAGGTTCATTGAAAATGTTTTTAGTAAACCCTAGTTGGTTTCAGAGGGGGCTGGGGGTTCTGTCATCCCCATTTCAAGTTTCTGTTGAGAAAAATAGACATGATGCAACACTCTAATGCATGAACTAGCTAGGGTGTGACAACTCACCCCCACTCAAAAGAATCTCATCCCGAGATTTAGGTTCCTCCGGAAAGAAGGCGGGGTACTCAAGTCGAAGACGATCCTCCCTTTCCCAAGTTGCTTCCTTCTCAGAATGGTGCGACCATTGAACCTTGAGAAACTTGATATTACGACGTCGAGTGGTACGCTCGGCTTGATCGAGGATACGAACGGGGTACTCTCGATACGTGAGGTTATCTCGAAGATCAAGCGTTTCATGGTCCACTCCACGGATAGGATCCGAGAAGCAACGCCTGAGTTGAGAAATGTGGAAGACGTCATGGACTCTAGAGAGATGCGGAGGTAGTTCCAATTGGTAGGCAACTTCTCCTCGTTTAGCGAGAATGCTAAAGGGTCCAATGTAGCGAGGAGCCAATTTGCCTTTGATACCGAAACGATGGGTTCCCTTCAGAGGAGTAACCCGAAGGTAAGCCTTGTCGTCAACCTCAAAAGTCATATCCTTATGTTTTCGGTCGTATTGACTCTTTTGACGAGATTGGGCTGTTTTCAACTTTTCACGAACAATGCGAACTTGCTCTTCTGCTTCCTGGATCATGTCCGGGCCAAAGAATTGTCTTTCCCCGGTTTCTGACTAGTTAAGAGGCGTTCGACACCTTCGTCCATAGAGAACTTCAAAAGGGGCTTTACCCAAGCTAGATTGATAGCTGTTGTTATAAGCAAATTCGGCAAATGGAAGACATTTCTCCCAATCCATTCCGAATGAGATAACAGAAGCTCGAAGCATGTCTTCTAGAATCTGGTTGACACGTTCTACTTGACCACTTGATTGAGGGTGAAAAGCAGTGCTAAAGGAAAGGCGGGTTCCCATAGCATTTTGGAAACTTTCCCAAAATTGAGAGGTAAAGAGACTTCCTCGATCCGAGTTAATTTCCAATGGAACACCATGGAGAGACACTATTCGGGAGATGTACAAGTCTGCTAATTGACTAGCGGTTATACTCTCGCGAACAGGTAAGAAATGGGCTACTTTGGAAAGACGGTCGACAACGACGAAGATAGCGTTATTCCCTCTCTTGGTCCTGGGAAAACCGGTAATGAAATCCATACCAATTTTTATCCCATTTCCATTCAGGAATAGCTAAGGGTTGAAGGGTGCCAGCAGGCCGTTGATGCTCTGCTTTTACACGACGACAGACGTCGTAGCTAGCAACAAAATGGGCAATGTCTCTCTTCATCCTAGTCCACCAGAACCTCTGGCGTAGGTTCTGATACATCTTAGTACTACCGGGATGAATGGTGAGAGGAGATTCATGAGCCTCCTTAAGGATCAACTGCCATAGATGCTGGTTCTTGGGAACCACTAAACGGTTCTCAAAGTACACAACACCATGATCATTTGTGGAGAAACACCTAGCACCTCCGCTAGCAATGTTCTCCTTGATCCTAGATATTCCTTTATCTCGCTTTTGGGCAGCGATAATTTGATCCGTAAGAGTAGGTTTCGCCACCAAGGTGGAAAGAAAGCCTTGAGGAACAATGTGAAGGTTAAGCTTCCGAAATTCCTCATGGAGAAGCGGTTGACTTTGTTGTAACATCAGATTGTTACAATAAGATTTACGACTTAGTGCATCAGCCATGATGTTGGCTTTTCCTGGGGTGTAAGTTATCCCTAAGTTGAGATCTGTAATCAACTCAACCCAACGTCTTTGCCTGAGATTCAAATCCGGTTGGGTGAAGATGTACTTCAGACTTTGGTGATCGGTGAAGATTTCGCAACGATTACCAAGGAGGTAATGTCGCCAGGTTTTAAGTGCATAGACTACAGCTGCAAGCTCTAGATCATGAGTAGGATAATTCTCCTCATGTGGGTGCAATTGCCGTGAAGCGTAAGCAATTACGTGACGATCTTGCATGAGAATGCAACCTAGTCCTTGTCGCGAGGTGTCGCAATAAATAACAAAGTCCTTAGAGAAATCTGGTGGTACCAATACGGGAGCAGATGTCAGGCGTCTTTTCAGTTCCTGAAAGCTGTGCTCACATTGTGGAGTCCACTCGAACTTTTTATCTTTCTTGAGGAGTTCAGTTAGAGGTTTGGCAACTTTCGAGAAGTTCTCGAAAAAACGGCGACAATAGCTCGCTAAGCCAAGGAAACTCCAAACTTGCTTGACCGATTCAGGTGGAGTCCAATTAAGGACGGCTTGAACTCGCTCGGGATTAACAGCAATACCTTTACCAGAAATTACATGCCCTAGATAGGTCACTTCTGGCAACCAAAATTCGCATTTGGAGAACTTGGCATAAAGACGATGCTCTCGAAGTTTCATCAACACTAGCCTTAGATGTTCGGCATGTTCTTCCTCGTTCTTGGAGTAGATGAGTATATCATCGAGGTAAACCACGACGAATTTAACCAAATACTCCATGAAGATTGAGTTCATTAAGCGAGAGAAAGTGGCTGGAGCGTTGGTTAAACCGAAGGACATGACGGTGTACTCATATTGGCCATAACGAGTAACAAAGGCTGTTTTAGGAATGTCCCCGTTCCGGATTTTGATATGATGGTAGCCCAACCTCAAATCCATTTTAGAGAAGATTGAGGATCCAGCGAGCTGATCATACAGGTCGTTGATCCTGGGGGGCGGATACTTGTTCTTGATTGTGACCAAGTTGACGGGTCGATAATCTACAACAATCCGGTCCGTACCATCCTTCTTCTTGACAAAAAGGACGGGGCAAGCCCATGGAGACGAACTAGGACGGATGAAACCCTTTTTCAAGGACTCATCGAGTTGTTTCTTAAGTTCAGCTAGTTCAAAAGGTGCCATCTTATAGGGTCTTCTAGAAATTGGGACAGTTCCTGGAATGTGATCTATCACGAACTCAACATCTCAGTCAAGGGGAACACCTGGCAATTCCTCTGGGAAGACATCCGGAAAGTCACGGACTACCGGAACGTCTTTGAGGTCTGGCAACGGACTGGCGTTAAGAGAATATAGTTGTCGCTTAGCTACTCGGGTCAAGACATTGACTATCTTTCCCGAAGGGTGTGTGAGTTGAACAGTCCTAGAGAAATAATCAATTTTGGCATGATGGGCTGACATCCAGTCCATGCCCAAGATGATATTAATATCCGAAGATTTGAGGGCTATCAAAGATGCGAGAAAAACAAGTCTGTCGACTTGAATTTCATTTCCATGGCTTACTCTGGAGGTTTGCCATCTAGAACCAGGAGTAGAAATTTCCATAGTGGACGGCATATCACAGAATGCGGTGTTATGCAAACGAGCATAATTTTCGGATATGAAAGAATGAGATGCTCCAGTATCGAAAAGAATAGATGCCGGATGGCAATTAACGAGGAGCATACCAAGAACGACGTTGGGATCCTCTTGAGCTTCTTCAGCAGAGATACAGTTGACATGGCCACGTGCAGCGGTGGCCGGCTTGGCGTAGAACACTTTTCCTGTCGACTTGCCACGGCCAACAGCTTTTCCAGATTCGTTGGGGTTGGTCTGGGGACACTCGCGCAGGTAGTGGCCCAATTCCCCACACTTAAAGCAAGTCACAGAGCTGGTACATGGAGGAGCATTGTTGGTTGGACCACCATAGGGCTTGGCTGGTGCCAACTATTGAGCGGGGCGAGGCACCTGAAAGGATGGCCTCAGTGTGAACCTGGGTGGCAGGGCAGTGTTAGGCACCCACACGCGGCGCTTATGAGGACCAGCACCGGATGAGGAACCCATGTCACGGCCATGCTTGCGTGTTGCTTCATAATCGGTCTGACCAGACTCAGCACTGATGGCTTTGTTAACAAGCTTCTGAAAAGATGTGCACTCATGCAGACGGAGGTCGCGGCGAAGCTCAGGGCTAAGTCCCTTGTGGAACCTTGCTTGCTTCTTTGCATCAGTAGAGACTTCCTCAGTTGCATACCGTGCTAGGTTACCGAACTCCCTGCTGTAAGCATCCACAGAGAGTCGACCTTGAGTGAAACTGCAGAACTCCTCACGTTTACGGTCCATGAGACCCTCCGGAATGTGATGTTCACGGAAAGCCTCGCTGAATTCAGCCCAAGTAGTGACATGGCCCGCTGGGCGCATAGCTCCATAGTTCTCCCACCATAGACTGGCGGGGCCTTCAAGATGATATGCAGCAAAGGTGACCTTATCAGCCTTAGCTACTAGCGCGGAATGCAGTTTTTGAGTAATATTGCGAAGCCAGTCATCAGCGTCGAGAGGCTCGACGGAGTGGTGGAAGGTGAGTGGATGTAACTTGATGAAATCACTGAGTGACACCAAGTTATTCCTCTGATGGTGTGCTGTGTTTTGCTCGATGCATTCCAACAAACGGTTAGTCTCTCGCTTGTTTCTCTCGGCTTCCAGCATAACTTCGTCCAGAGAGGGAGGGTGAGGCAGGTTTGTTCCCCCAACTCTGCTGCCTTCGGCCTGCTCTGGGGGAGCAGGGTTGGTGCGGGTGTTAACCATCCTAGGAAAACAAAGCAATGGTTTAGTCCAGGATGATAGGATTCTGACATAGAAATGTAGAATGTAATGGATAACTTGGAATGTAAGATGAGCATCCGTGTGACATGGTTGATACAGAAACTGCTTCTTTTATTCCATCGTCATACACACCTTACAAGGTTTAGTACAGAACCAAACAAGGTACTACTGCGGTGAAAAGAGGATTGCATCTCATCAGAGGCATTCCGAGCTCCTATACATTATTTTTCTACACCTCCGGAAGGCGGTACAAGCTAAGTCACATCCCACGAGTCACGCAGGACGGTGGACGATACAGCTAGTACAATACTAGTGATACTACTACTAACTCAGACAGCTCCGTAGTAGTCTTCATAGAAGTCACCTCCATAGCCTGGAAGCTCAACATGATCATCCGGAAACAGTCGGTCCCGCGGAGCTTGTGGACCATAGGGGCTAGGATGAGGTCTTGGACCAATAAACGGTGGCCTACGGGGACCACGAGGTGGGGTGATGCCTCCTACATCACGCCAATCCATCACGTCTGGCAGCGCAGATCTCACAGGATAGAGATCTCGCATATCCATATATCTAGCTTGCACAGCCGGTGCAAACCGAGTCAAAGTGGCCCAATGATCAGCACGGGTATTGAAAAGCTCTAGCCTCAAGGCCCGATTTTCATGGTCCTTGTCCTCAAGCAACTGTGCAGTGGTGCGGGTCCGTGAATCCTCCTGAGTGGAGTCAGCATAGATAGCCTGGAGATACCCTTGTGCCCCCGGGAGTGACGCTGGCATATACCGGGAGTCAGAGTCCCGAAATAGGCCAGTCCTGACTCGCATGATGGTCATCATAGAGTAGGCAGCATCCTGCACAGCCATCTCAATAGTAACCCCGAGTCCATAGGAGCAGTGGAGGGGCTCGGTAGATCCAGGATAAGATGGAAATATCCTGACAGTGCAAAAATATTGACTTTGATTAAAGTCTCGGAATTGCTCTTCGACCGTGTACTCAGGATACCAACGGTATCCAGCCTCAGTCATTACCCTGACCAACATGGCAGTATGGCCGGGTACATCTAGACATCGAGTCAAACGAACCACTTGATTCTGAGGACGGGTCGCCATCTGGAACATGATAAACACAAGACATTAAGATTCCTAGCAGAAAATGGACAGCATAACGGCTGTAAATGCTCAAAAAGGATTTTGAGGCATTTGACAATGAATTGCATAGACACTCAACAACATCATATCAAGGTTCTGGGTCCATCTTAGCAACATAATGGGGTAGTAGAACTGAACTAGGCTTGTATCCATCAAACCTATAAGGTACTACTGATTAGTAACACGTGAACCTGATAGAGAGAAGAGATCCTAATTCCTTAACCCCGGTGGAAGAATAGACTGACTCAGATCAGAATGTCATGAGATAGAGGAGTAAAAAGAGCCTTACGTTCCATCCCACAATCAATTCCCCTACATATAACTAAAGAATTTCTAGACTCAACATCGACCAGTTTGGCTTGGAGAACCTACAGGCAGTCCGGCTCTGATGCCAACGCTGTCAGGACCCCGACTCGATGCCACATCGATCTAGCATGTAACACCTCATATCACTTTGCGGCCTCACGCACGGTATTCCCACGGGTGTCGTCTTACCTTTTCCCGGGACCGTTTGCGCCTTTTGGCACACGTATATGATAGTGTCGCTAGCATCCATATGGTAAAAAGTTCGGGCTGACATGGCTAGTCGTAAACCCAAAGTGGCACAGACTTATAGGGGCAGGCATCCATGACCCAGCATCGAACGTGTCGGTCATCAGCAACTGAATCCAGCCTGTAGCACTGGGCTAGCAGGACTCCGGTAAACCGGGCTGTAGCGGGCTAACAGGACTCCGGTATCCATCGCGTGACATTTCCCCGAAGGGACAGACACAGGAACGAAGAAGGACACATGCCGGCCAGCCTAAGTGTTCCGGAGCAGTAGCAAGCTACCAAGGCTCAGTGGAAACACTAGGAGGCATTTCCCGGTAAGAGAGGCTACTAAGAATAAACAACTAGATAGTCAGATCCCACACATACCAAGCATTTCAATCATACACACAATACGCTCGATATGTGCAAATACAACAAGGCATCACAACATGACTCTACAACACAAGTTCTTTATTTAAGGCTCAGAGAGCCATACATAGCATACACACAAGAACGGGTCACACGGCCCAAATTCAAGTCATACAGACATACAAGCCAACAGTGGAAGTAACTTGTCTGAGTACAGACAACTAGTAAAATAAAGGAGGCTTGGGAAAGCCTGGCTATACTACGTGGTCCTTCACAAGCTCAGGGTCACCACCTGGGCCTCGGTCTACTCATCGATGTCAACTTCTACGAAGAACCCATCAGAAGGTGTTGCAGCGTCTTCTGAAAAATGTAAATTAAAGCAACATGAGTACAAAGGTACTCAGCAAGACTTACATCAGATCCTACATACATGCACATTATCAAGAAGGGTTGGTGGGGTTGTTGCAGCAAGCCAGCTTTGACTCTTGGCTAAGCTATCCTACGATACACCAACTTGAAATGGTTTTGCGCACACGAGTCCACTACTCACCACTTCAATACACCACCGAGGATCCACCTCCGTCATCCTACGGAGGAGCCATCCTCGGCACTCACGCTTATCTTGAGATTTTTAGTAGTATCCATTTACTTGTCTATGAACTGTATAGGCAACCAAGTAGTACTTTACCACGGACGCGGCTATTGGAATAGATCATGTTAACCCTGCAGGGGTGTACTTCTTCATACATGTTTCCACCACTTAGTGTCTGCACACGTCATGTGCTCGGCAGACTTCAAGCGAAAGCCGACGTGGGTGTAGACCACGACCTACCTAAACACCTAAGTCTCTAGTCCAGGTTTATCGCCTATCCAGGTTCCATCCGCAGGGAGTCCGGCCGAGGTTTCCCATACGGCCCCGAAGGATGTGTACAGGGTTCCATGACACCTAACGGGTGCCCGGTATTCCCGGCCACGTACCTACCGCATCACAGCCCACCCCTACGGTCAGCGCTGTCCACGGCCTCCAGTAGGCTACAAACACCAGAAACTACTTGCAACTCCTGGACAGAGGACTAGGGTGAATAAGAAGTCGAGCGGGGTCATATTTCAGGGCCCAATGCATGGTAGTAGCTGAATCTTAAATCACACATACAGATCTCAGTGCTTAAGGTCGGCTTCAATGAAACAACCCACCATGTACTCCTACATGGCCTTTCATCGATACCTTTACCAAATCGTGTTCACCACATCACTCTCATTACCGGCACGATCATTTCACTCTAGCCCATCACCCAGATGAACCAGACCTGACACGACTCTAAGCATAGCAGGCATAGCAAGGTAGGAACAACACATACATATGGCTCAAACAACTCCTACACATGCTAGTGGGTTTCATCTAGTTACTGTGGCAATGACAGGTCATGCAGAGGAAATGGGTTCAACTACCGTAGCACACAGCAGTTTGAAAGGCGTTGTCTTAATGTAGTAAAAGAGAGCAGGAGCGAGAACATGGGATTGTATCGATATGATCAAAAGGTTGGTTGCTTGCCTGATGGTTCGATGCACTGATATGGTTCTTCGTTGGGGTAGTCACGATACTCCTCAGGGGCAGGACCTGCCGCAGAGAGCACCGATACACAAACATCACCAAACGATATGTAACAATATGATGCATGCATGAAACATGGCAATATGAGTGTGTTGGGCTAATGCAACTAAAACCAGATGGGTTTGAACCATTTTGAATCAAAGATTCAAGTCTCAAACTCATACATGGCCCTTATAAGTGCTTTATCTAGTTCTGCTCTGAACATCAGGTTAGCTTGCTTAAACATGCATGAAACCAGTACAGATGGATAGATTGGATTTCTCTGATCATTTTTCATATATAAAACTTTGCATTTGGAGTTACAGATGATTTACTATTAATTTTTGAAGTTTGGATCATTTTCTGAAATTTATAAATCATTCAAGATTTATTTTAATTCTAGAAAGGATTACTGCGTCAGCATGATGTCATGCTGACCTCAGCAAGTCAACAGGCCGGTCCAGGTCAAACTGACCAGCGGGTCCCCATGTCAGTAGTTAATTATACTAACTTAATTTGGTTTAAACTGATCTAGGTTAATTAGCAGAGGGGGCCCCACTTGTCATAGACTCAGGGGAGTCAACCTGGATCCACCCTGGTCAAGGTCAAAGTCAAACACGCCGGCGTCTGGCCGACGGCGAGGCCGAACGCGGCGGCGGAAGTGATTTTGTGCATTCCGGCGACCAAAAGGGTGGCGGAGGGCATCTACAGGTAGCTGGGACCGAGCCGCAGCTCTTGGTGGCGGTGGTTGAGCTCGGGGTGGCCGGAGACGTCGCCGGCGACGACTTTGGCAGTTGCCGGAGTTGGGTGAAGATGGATCCGACGCTACGGGGCACGGCGAGGCCTGTGGTGAGGTGCGTTGGGCCCCTGGGGACGCGGTGAGTGTGTTAGACAAGGTGGGGTGGCCGGTGGTTAGCCGGAGACACGTCGGCGACGAGCTCCGCGATGGCGCGTGCGGGTGAGCTACGTGTGCTCGCGGTGGTGCACGAGAGCGAGAAAGGGAAGGGGGAGAGGGTAGCCAGGCTCACAGCGGTCTTAGGAAAGCAGACGACGCGGTCGGAGATGAGCTGGTGCGGCGGCGACGGCGAAGGGGATCTCCGGCAATGGTGGTTCGGTCGAGGTCAGTGCGGTGGTGTCGGGGCACGAGAGCGCTCGGGGCTCGGCTAGCTCGAAGGAGTAGAGGGTGGCGAAGCTCCTGGACACGGTGGCGCAGCGCGAGGTTGATGGAGAGCGCGACTACGGCGAGGGTGCGGCGGCGGTGGCGTCGGCCATGGTGTGGGAGAGCGAGGGAGAGGAGCTGGGGCTGAGTGAGAGTGTCTAGGGGGTTCGGTGCATGACGTGGAGCTCATCCAAGGTCATAGGGGGGCGAGAGGGGGAAGCAGGGCGACGGGCAGCTGCGTGGCGCATGCTGCGGCCGCCGTCGAGCACCTGCCTGCCTGCCTGGCCAAGCCAAGCAGCTCGCTGGAGCTGTGGCTGGACTGGGCCGGCAGGTGGGCCTCTGGGTGGCGCCAGGTAAGTCTTTCCCCTTTTTTTCTGTTTCTGTTTATACTGTAAGTTTGTTGAATTTCTAAAAATACCTAGGCAACTCCAAAATTCACCAAACTGCACCTGGTCCTTAGTTGGAATATTTCCAGCAAGGAACATTTTAGTTTGGGTTTATTTGAGCATTAAAATATTTTTATAAATTTTAAATACCCAAATCCAAATACTTATGATTTAATTCAAAGACCTTAGGATGACCTAGAAATTTGTGCATCACTTTTGGCAGAGGTTCTGAACCAAGACAAAAATGATGGACATTTTAGAAGGCCATTTCAGGTTCATTGAAAATGTTTTTAGTAAACCCTAGTTGGTTTCAGAGGGGGCTGGGGGTTCTGTCATCCCCATTTCAAGTTTCTGTTGAGAAAAATAGACATGATGCAACACTCTAATGCATGAACTAGCTAGGGTGTGACACAAGAATTAAAAAACTAAGTTTCTCAATGTTTCCAGCCCAGCCACGACGCCCAGAATTTTGAATTTCATTCCCATTTCTTGCATGGAACCTAGAAATTTACCCGAGGACACACATGTGATTTTTCAACCAACTTTGGTGCACTGGAACATGTGCTTGTATTTCAAATTTGAATTATGCACAAAAAGGTGACACGTTCCCTCTCAGAACCACGAGCCTTCTTGAGAGAAGCTCCGATTTGCAAGAAGCTTATACCCAAATATGTTCCTATTCGGCCAATTTTTTTACCACGGCATGGTACTACCATGACATGACACCATGCCAAGTATCATGATTTTAAAACCAAGTTTCTCAATGTTCTCGACCGAGCCACGATGCCCAGATGTTTGAATTTTATTCTCATTTTTTGCATAGGACCTAGAAATTCACCCGAGGACACAAATGTGATTTTTCAACTAACTTTAGTGCACGGGAGCATGTGCTTGTAGTTCAAATTTGAATTATGCACATTAAATGACAAAAAACTCAATTAATGTGTAAAAAAGACCAAACGAAGCTGGAATGATTTCCAAAATTTAACATGGCACTCATGTAGTTCTATGTTGCCTTTTTAAATAAATTCAAGGGGGACAACGTATATCATCTCGCACTCAAAGGTGGCACGTTCCCTCTCAGAACCACGAGCCTTCTTGAGAGAAGCTTCAGTTTGCAAGAAACTTATACCAAAATCTGTTCCTATTCGGCCAATTCTTTTACCACAACATGGTAGTACCATGACATGACACCCATGCCAAGTTTCATGATTTTCAGACGTGTTTTGGATATACAAGAATTTTAAAACCAAGTTTCTCAATGTTCTCGGCCGAGCCACGATGCCCAGATGTTTGAATTTTATTCTCATTTCTTGCATGGGACCTAGAAATTCACCCGAGGACCTAGAAATTCACCATGATGCTTAGTTTAGACATCATATGCACAATATTGAATTCTATCTGCTTAGTTTAGAGATCATACATGCGAGTGCCAGCTACTTAGTATATGAATCAATTATGTCAATTATATCATGCCATCCTGTATACTTAGACAACATGTATGTGAATTATTTCATCCCAACCTATTTTAGAAAGACATCATATAGTTTTGTCATGTCATCCTGTTTAGGTACTCATCATATGTTGAATTATGCCATTATATCATGTTAAGTTATCCATCATATATCTGAAACTGTGTCATGCTATCCTGTTTAGTTAGGCATCATATATGTGAAATTGTGTCATGCTCTCATGTTTGGTTAGACAACATATATGTGAATTACCACATCTGTCTATCATACAATGTCTGTACGTTCAATTTCTTTTCTTGTTTATCAGCCATTTGAATTGGAGGGGGTGATGGCAATATCTAAGGGAGCAAAAACCCGTTCTTCACAAAAGACAGTGCTACCTGTTGATGCAGATAGAACCATGGTTGTACTGTCCCACAAACTAGCCCCACCACACATAATCGAGACTCTTCCAGATTGCACACTTACACCGTTGGGCAGAGAACCAGCTACAACCCATCTAACCGCAACCCCAGCGGATAGTAACCCACTTATAGTTGACAAAGCACCATGTCCACCACAGAGTACCCCCACACGAGCAGTTTGTAAAGCTACTGCAGTGCCCAAAGCACGAAGACCACCACAGCTAACCCAAACTCCACGTTTAAAGCAGAAGAGCAACTGTTCTCAGGTCAGATTCCATAGCTATGGTCCATACTCCTTTGTTGTTGCATCACTGTATTTACTCATACCAACTACTTTTGAATTTGAAGGATCCAATTGAAACTCCAATGGTGCAACATGTATGTTTTAAACCTATTTCTTTAACTCGATCGTTGTTCTAACTTCTTGCTCTATGTTGATTTTAGTTTAAGTTGTATAAACAGTTATGTTCTCATGTTATGCACATTACAAGTGCTGCCAATGCTGTGTAGTTTCTCACACTTATATTCTGTCTATGTTGTTGTGTCTTAAAAATATATGAGTTGAACTATGTCTCTATCTTGATTAGGGAACACAAACTAGAATGATATGGACAATACAATGACCATAGTACATAGATATATGTTTGTTTCATGCTGTTATCCTGTCCACCTTACTACTGAACCGGTTTACCAAAATGAGTTTCGTATACTACAAGCTAAACATGTGATGTGTCTACTTGTTTCTCTTGTAGTATGCAAACAGAATATTGGATAAGAGCACCCCACTATGCAATGGTAGAGAAAGTAATGCAGATAAGGTTCAAGATAGTGAGACAACCCTGTTGGTCTCCAAGAAAGGTGATAAAAATGATCTTGTAGACAGTGAGAAAACCCCACAATCCTGCGTTGATGTAGTGTTCGAGTTACTGGCCAGTACCGCTGACACAAGCTCTTCGAACTCGCTGCCTGAATCACTTCGGCTTCTTCAGTCTCAGCTACAAGCTGAAAGGCATCAGTCAGTTGTGCTGCGGCAAGAAGCCAAAGGACTAAGGAAGTCCCTGGAGAATTCAGATGCGTACTTTCTTGTGCAACAACAAGTGCTGGAGGATTTAAGCGCCAAAGAAGAGAAAGTTAATAAGCTTGCTAAGCATCTTGACAACATTATGGGTACCCAGGATATTGTTTCTTGAACTCTTCTGAAGTGGTTTCAGTTCTGGACTTGTTTTGCTGCGGCGTTTATATGCTGCTTTGTTCCCTATATTTGCACTGGAGGCGAACTTTGATGCCCAGTGGATGTAATATGTGTACTAGTCGTGATAGCCTAGCATAAGTTGCTTGCTTATTTATTTCCTTGTTGTCTTGTTTATTTGTTTGCTTGTAGTCAGTGCAGTTATTTTTCCGCGGTTTGCTAGTGGCTGCAATAACCTATTTTTTAAAACTAGGCCACAATAACCATGGGCTAATATTTACTGTAGTGACACTGGGCCTCCTACGGGCCGTAGAAATAGTGGGCCTTCTACGGGCCATAGAAAAAGTAGGCCTTCTGCGGGCCGTAGACACAATGGGCCTTTTATGGGCCGTAGAAACAATGTGTCTTCTACAGGCCATATCATCAATGGGCCTTATACGGGCCGTATGATCAATTGGCTAATCATGGTCCAATAACAGGCCGCATTATAGTCATAACCGGGCTAGAGTTGGAATCGTCCATTCATGGGCAGACCATAACGGGCCATCGTTAATAGGACATATTTGATGACGCTATGAAAACAGCCCATCGTATTAACGGACCACAAACGGGCAGACTGTAACCACGGGCTGAATTTGGCCCACAAGCAGAAAATGACAGTAACAGCCGTAAGTAAACGAATGCTGGAAATAAGCCCAAGAATAAATGGGCTCTGAGAAGGCCGAAAGATAACATGGGCTGGAAACGGCCCAACGGAATAACGGGTCGTTAATGGGTATAAAGTGATACACTGTTCATTACGGGCCAGTTTCACCACAGGCCGTTAATGGGTGTAAAGTGATACACTGTTCATTACGGGCTAGTTTCACCACGGGCTGTTAATAGGCCAAGAGTTACATAGGGCCTCATATGGGCCGAAAGACATCATGGGCCATACATGGGCCAGAAGTTAAAGCGGGCTGGAATCATATTGGATGGCCCAGATGATGCTACTGGGCCTAATTCGGATAGGGTGTAACGGGCCTTGGGTTAGCGGGTTGTAAATGGGCTATATGCGAACATGCCGTTAAGATGATTTCCATGGGCCGGCCCGCCACCTTTTGACCAAGTCAAACGGGCTGGCCTTTTCACAAGAATGGGCCTCTGTTGGGCTATGCCACGTGTCGACGTATCATAGGCGACTTCTGTCTAATGAGTGGATGACATCCGTCCCAACGATGACATGACACGTGTTTCCTCCAGCCAATGATGATTTTACATGTGGAAAATCCCCATTGGTCGGGGCTGTTAACAGGTTATCGGATCCAAAACCCGACCCGATAGCTTAATGGCGTTCCGTTACGGTGGATGTCATGTGTCGGTCACCCTTGACGAAAGAACTTTTGTGACGCGTGATTTATCGTCATGGAAGTGGACACTTCCGTGATGATAATTTTGGTAATGTCATGGAACACTTCTACGACAGCACAGGTATGACTATCTTGATTCTGTCATAAAACCGTCATGGATGTACATGCATGACAGAAAACCCGACCTACTGTGACAAACACGTATCGTCATGGAAGTGTATTTTTTTTAGTGAAAGAGTAAACCCTTCTCATGCGTTGAGTCAAAGGGATAATTTGTGTGGGCCTACAGATGTCGATCATTCTATGATTGTTGAGAACAAAAAATATCCAATAAAGACATAGTCTACAAATTAGCAAAACAAGGATCCCAAGGTTTATATAATCGCCATGACATGTCAATATAGAGTCGATCATTCTTTGATTTTTACAACAAAAAATAACCAATAAAAACATAGTCTACAAATGAGCAAAACAAGGATCCCAAGGTTTATATAATCTCCATGACAGGTCATTATAGAGACATTTATCTCTATAATGACCATGTCATAGCGTCTACATGAAGCTTGAGATATGCAACTTCCCACCGGGACACCCATCCGTGGACAACTCCAGCCCGAGCACGCTTAACTTCTGCATTCTATTCGACTAGGCTAGCAGATAGGAAGCCGCCCCGAGCTGATAGGAATTGCCACCTTGCCTTTAAAGAATTTCATGCTGGTCACCCTATGGGACCTACTCCCTCCTAGCATGCACATTTGTGCTTTCAGAAATTGTGTGTGCTATTTACATGGCCGATGTGTCGCCGCCTAGCCTTTAATGAGCACTGACACTGGCAGTGGGAAGACAATGGGAGAAGAGGCGGGTGTCGGTGTCAAAACCGGTGGATCTCGGGTAGGGGGTCCCGAACTGTGCGTCTAAGGATAATGGTAACATGAGACAGGGGACACGATGTTTTACCCAGGTTCGGGCCCTCTCGATGGAGGTAATACCCTACTTCCTGCTTGATTGATCTTGATGATATGAGTATTACAAGAGGTGATCTACCACGAGATCGGAGAGGCTAAACCCTAGAAGCTAGCCCATGGTATGATTGTTGTTGTCCTACGGACTAAGCCCTCCAGTTTATATAGACACCGGAGGGGGCTAGGGTTACATGGAGTCGGTTACAGAGAAGGAGATCTATCATCCGAATCACAAAGCTTGCCTTCCACGCCAAGGAGAGTGCCATACAGACATGGGATGAAGTCTTCAATCTTGTATCTTCATAGTCCAACAGTCCAGCCAAAGTACATAGTCCGGCTGTCCGGATACCCCCCTATCCAGGAATCCCTCAGTAGCCCCTGAACCAGGCTTCAATGATGATGAGTCCGGCGCGCAGATTGTCTTCGGCATTGCAAGGCGGGTTCCATCTCCGAATACTCCAAGATAAATTCCGAACACGAGGACCATGTCCGGCTCTGCAAGACAAATTTCACATACCACCATAGAGAGAACAATTGTCGGTGTCAAAACTGGCGGATCTCGGGTAGGGGGTCCCAAACTGTGCGTCTAGGTGGATGGTAACAGGAGACAAGGGACACGATGTTTTACCCAGGTTCGGGCCCTCTTGATGGAGGTAAAACCCTACGTCCTGCTTGATTAATATTGATGATGTGTGTTACAAGAGTGGATCTACTACGAGATCAAGGAGGCTAAACCCTAGAAGCTAGCCTATGGAATGATTGTTGTTCATCCTAAGGACTAAAGCCATCCGGTTTATATAGACACCAGAGAGGGCTAGGGTTACACAAAGTCGGTTACAATGGTAGGATATCTACATATCCGTATCGCCAAGCTTGCCTTCCACGCCAAGGAAAGTCCCATCCAGACACGAGACGAAGTCTTCAATCTTCTATCTTCATAGTCTTGGAGTCCGGCTGATGATGATAGTTCGGCTATCCGGACACCCCCTAGTTCGGAACTCCCTCAGTAGCCCACGAACCGGGCTTCAGCGACGACGAGTCCGGCGCGTATATTGTCTTTGGCGTTGCAAGGCGGGCTCTCCTTCAAACTTCATGTTCCTGTCGAATAGTGTCCGGCTTCCTTATAAATGTTGCGCTCCTTGGCTTCTACGCCCAATAATGGCCTTTTTCCACGTGTCGTATGAATGCGAACAGCTAGGGTATTTTTACATTTTACCCCCTAGCCGTGCGAACGAGCCGCCTATAAGAGAGGCGAGGATCTAGATCCAGCTCACACCATCCTCCATCTGCAAGTCCTCATCGAAGCGCCTCTGATAAAAACCCATTCCATCATGGATAGTCGACGCGGCTCCTCCTCTCGCACTCCCAGCCCTAAGCCAGGAGATTGGGGGAGATGCTCCGTTCCACACAGCGAGCTAGTGGCGCTCCAAACCGAGGGATATCTTCCCCCAACTTTCATGGTTCCGGTTCGAGCCGGACTGGCGACCTTCAAGGGTGGAAAGCAGGCGGAGAGCATCCCCAACCCTTCCAAAGGAGAGCGGGTATGCTTCGTCCCTTATCTAATAAGGGGACTCGGATTTCCCATACACCCGTTTCTCGGGGGGCTCCTGGAGTTCTACGGACTCCAGCTTCACCACCTCACACCTGCCTCCATTTTGCACACCGCGGGCTTTGTAGCTCTTTGTGAGCTGTTCCTGGGCATCGAGCCCCATTTTGCGCTGTGGAAGAGATTATTTTGCCTCGTACCCCGTTCCTATGAGGGGTCGATATATCAAGTGGGTGGAGCCGAAATATGGCGCATCGCTGGGACCGGATATCTATCCGGCACCCCGAAGAAGGCGTCCGAAGACTGGCCTTTGGAATGGTTCTACATGGAGGACGCCCCTCTGCCGGATCCAGTTCGGATTGGCCTCCCAGAGTTCAGCAATGCTCCCTTGAAGAAACGCCTGAGTTGGCGCCCGCAGAGCCCTCAACGGGAGGAGGATGGGAACGTCCATTATCTGATGGGCCGGATTAGGTTACTGGCCCACTCCGGATTGACCATGATTGGAATCATGGCCACGTGCATTATGCGAGGGGTGCAGCCACTCCAATATAGGGGCCACCCTATGTGGGATTTCAACGGGAAAGATGACACCACCCGTCATGGCCGCAAAGGGCTGAGCTCGGCAGCCGATCTGGCAAAGATCATGTCCGGCTTGTACAAGGGGGAGGAGGAGGACTTTCTCCGCACGAATCCATTGAACGGATTCTCCATGAACAACCCTCGGAGTTGGGTAAGCGGACGTTTATCTACCCGATCCATACTTCGAAAGTCAAGTATTTTACTTTGTGATTTCGACGCAGGAGCTGCGCCGGGACGTGGAGGGCATACGAAGCCTAACTCCACAGCCAGAGGATCCGCAATGATCCCTTGATCCGACCTCCGAAGAGGACCCGGACATAAAGGTGGAGCTGATTGATGGGGTGTTCCACCAACTTAGCATGGACAATGCTCTAGTCGCCATTATGGCTGACTACCCCGGTTTGTTTCCGGCCTCCTAGGTGACTACGACCGAGGTTTTGACACCATCATTTGATCCGTGCTCAATTCTGACCATCCTATACTGATGGTGCATCGCAGGAGGTGCCTTTAAGGCGGGAAGCCGAACCTGCGGCGGCTGACCAGCAAGGGTCAGTTCGGCCCAGCAGGCGGAAGAGTGCAACGCGAATCGAAACGTCACCGCAACGGTACGGTGCACCGTTGTTTTTAAGGGAAGGATCCCTATATTAATGCTCATAACTTTTTCCAGGAGAAAGAGCGCTCGCCGGACAGTGTCCGGAGAGGTTGCCAATCAAGCCTCTGCCAGCCATGCTCCATCGTGTGGTCCGGAAGTGGAGGCGAACACAAGGCAAGAGTCGGATGCTCCTCAGACGGAGGATGCCGACAGGCTATCCGCCACCCGGTCTGAGGTGGAGATCTCCATGAATCACAGGCGTCGCCGGACAATTCTTCGTGACGCGTGTTTCTCCCCGGAGGCGTTGAATGCCTTTGATGTGGGAAACGCGCACCTCCATGCTGCTCAAGATAGTTTAACCAGAGCCACAGAGCAGTATGTGAAGGACATACGGGTAAGTAATTTTAATAGTTATATATGCTAGTAGCCCCCGAGACTTAAAATAGTTAAAATAAGTGATTTAAGGATCATTTATTATGCAGGATCTTACGGAGAAGAATACCCACCTGTCCAAGGAGCTCCAAGAGTGCAAGGCCCAACTTGAGGCCGCACTAGCCACCACAGGGGGAGCCACAGAGACCCCCGCTGGTAATACGTACTTCGAAAAGATAAGTAGTTAACAAAGTGTGGCGTGTGCGTAAATCTGACAATAATATTGCAGAGGGCGCCGGACTAGATCCGGACAAGCAACAGCTACTGCGTCAGCTAAAGGCCGGCGAGAGGGTGCTTATGAAGGTGCAGCAGGAGAGAAACAAGCTCCAAGATGCCCACACCCAGCTAGGAGAAGAGCTGAAAGGTGTTCGGGCCCAGCTGTCTGGCTCCGTGAAGGAGAATCAGCGGCTTCGTCGCGGCATTTATAGTAAGTGCTTGAGCAAATTCCTTTGAAAAGAAGAATTCGGCGAGGAAGTCGATTGACAGAAATGTGTCTTTAGTGTGCTCACAGGTCGCCCTGCGGAGGAAATGCCTGGTTCAACGGGTGACCAACTTCCCGAGCTGGTGCAACTGCTCGAACGTGTTCGGCAGGCGATGAGTGGCGTCGTTCAGGCTTTATGGCCATCCGTCTCCCTACCCGAGGGCCTTGGTGGGCTTGCTGAGAAGCTTCAGGGAGCACGGCGACGCCTCCGTCTGTGGAAGATATCGGCCTGCCGTCCGGGCGCCAGGGAGGCCTGGGCCATGGTGAAGACGCGGTACCTGAAGGCTGACCCAAACCACATGGCCGAGGTCGGACCTGCGGGGCCTAATGGGAAGGAGATCCCCGTGAGCTTGATGTACGGCCAAGTAGAACTGGCCGCGAAATATTCCCAACAGGACTGTAAATTAGACAGCCTGTTAGATGGGATTGAAGAGGAGTACAACCAGTCAGTTTGACGATGTAATTTGAAATGACATGTAAAATGCCTTCTAGCCAGATTGTAGATCGTTTGTCTTTGCGGACCTTTTCGCTTCAACCTTCGGACCCAACAGTCCAGAGTGTGTTCGAATACCCTTACGGTTATAGAAGAACCGGGGCATGCGTGGAGACAAGGCGTCTGGGTCATAATTGCTTTATCAGACAAGTGCCCAACTAGCTATGTTATATTACATGGTTAGTAAGAAACATCTTCCAGGGAGAATAGTTCCGTTAAGGGTTCCTTTCCCTGGGAGGCATGCCCTAAAGTGCATGTTCGGACTGCGAAAATAGCAGAAAAAGCATCTGGGGGCAAATGTCACCGACCGAATATTCTCTTAAGAACGCTAGCTTTCGGCTTCACCCAGTCTGAGGTACACATCCGGCTGACCCAGCAGTAACAATCGCAGAGGTGCTCCCTTTACCTCCTAGCCGAACAATCGGGAACGTAGGGGTAAGCACAGGAGCCAGGCAACCCAGCCTGGCCAAAACTTAAGTCATATCGATGCATATAATGGTGAATAAAAGGTACATGCGGAAGTATGACACATGTGTTGGGCATGAAGCCCATATAAATAAGCTTCTGTTAAAGAAGCCCCCAGGTATAACGAGTGCTAGGAGCACATCGAGTGTGTGCGAATAATGCACAAATCAGCCTATCAAAGGTATTGAGAAAAAAAAGTGGGAAGAAGGAGGAGGACAAGAGATAGTGAAAATGTAAAAAGGTGGACGGGGGAGTGAGACAAACTCTGAGTCCAGCGTTAGGCATAGAATCTTCGGAGACGGGCTGCGTTCCATGGGTTCGGCTCGAGTCGGTTGTCAGATGCGTTACGTAGACGGTATGCTCCGCCGGTCAGGACTTGGTCGATGATGAAGGGACCTTCCCACTTGGGCTTAAGTTTGTCCTTTTTCTTGTCCGGCAGGCGTAGAACAAGTTCGCCAACATTGTAAGCTTTGGCCCGTACTTCTCTGCTTTGATATCTTCGAGCCTGCTGTTGATAAAATGCGGAACGAGCTTTTGCCACGTCCCGCTCCTCCTCTAAGGCGTCCAAACTGTCCTGCCAATCCAGCTTGACTTCTCTTTCTTCGTACATGCGCATGCAAGGTGAGTCATGAATTATATCGCACGGCAGAACTGCCTCTGCGCCGTACACCATAAAAACTGGTGTGAATCCGGTAGTTTGGTTTGGCGTGGTCCGCAGCCCCCAGAGTACGGAGTCGAGCTCCTCTACCCAGTGCGTGTTAGATTCCTTGAGGGACCGCACTAGTCTGGGTTTGATGCCGCTCATGATTAGACCATTTGCTCGCTCGACTTGACCGTTAGTTTGAGGGTGATAGACTGAAGCGTAGTCGAGCTTGATGCTCATGTTTTTGCACCAGAGTTTAACCTCGTCGTCCGTGAAATTCGTGTCGTTATCAGTGATGATGCTGTGGGGGACGCCGAAATGGTGTACTACCCCGGATATGAAGTCTATCACAGGTCCGGATTCTGCCGTTTTAACTGGCTTGGCTTCAATCCATTTGGTGAATTTGTCCACCATGACCATAAGTATTTGCGCTTGTGTTTTCCCCCTTTAAGGGGGCCAACCATGTCAAGCCCCCAGACCACGAACGGCCAGGTGATGGGTATAGTTTTGAGGGTGGTGGGTGGCATGTGGCTCTGATTAGCAAAGAGCTGGCAACCGACGCATCGTCGGACTAAGTCCTGAGCATCTGCCCGGTCTGTTGGCCAATAAAATCCTGTACGGAAGGCCTTGCCTACAAGGGCCCGGGCTGCAGCGTGGTGCCCGCCGAGTCCGGCGTGAATTTCAGCCAGGAGATTTCGCCCCTCCTCTTCGGAGATACACCTTTGAAGCACTCCGGTTGTGCTTTTCTTATAAAGTTCTCCCCCATGGACCTTGTAGGCTTTAGATCGCCGAACTATGCAGCAGGCCTCATTTTCGTCTTTGGGAAGTTCCTGCCTAATTAAGTAGGCTAGGAATGGTTCCATCCACGGGGCAATTACTGCCATTATTTCGTGGGCTGAAGGTGTTATTTCATTGGCTGAGCCGCCGATCGTGTCAAAATTGTCTGTGTTAGGTGATGCAGCTGGCTCCGGATTGTTATTTCCGGACTCCTCTTCCCATAATATGGATGGCTTAAAGAGCCGTTCCAGGAAGATGTTTGGAGGGACAGCGTCATGTTTTGCGCCGATGCGTGCTAACACATCTGCTGCCTGGTTATTATCCCGGGCTACATGATGGAATTTGAGTCCTTCGAACCGAGCTGACATTTTTAGGACGGCGTTGCGGTAAGCTGCCATTTTCGGATCTTTGGCGTCAAAGTCTCCATTTACTTGGGATATTGCGAGGTTTGAATCCCCGCGCACCTCTAGGCGTTGAATGCCCATGGAGATTGCCATCCGGAGGCCGTGTAGAAGGGCCTCGTATTCGGCTACGTTGTTGGAGTCCATGTACATAATTTGAAGTACGTATTGGACTGTGTCTCCAATTGGGGACGTCAAGACGATGCCAGTCCCCAAGCCAGCCAACATTTTGGATCCGTCGAAATGCCTGATCCAATTGGAGTACGTGCCATACTCTTTAGGTAGTTCGGCTTCGGTCCATTCGGCGACGAAGTCAGCCAGGACTTGCGACTTTATAGCTCGCCGAGGTTTGTAGGTTATGTCAAATGGTAAGAGCTCAATGGCCCATTTTGCAATCCTGCCCGTTGCGTCGCGATTGTTTATAATATCGTTGAGAGGTACTTCGGAGGCCACCGTTATGGAACACTCTTGAAAGTAGTGTCGCAGCTTCCGGGATGCCATGAACACCGCATACGCTATCTTTTGATAATGTGGGTACCGGGACTTGCATGGAGTTAAGACAGTGGATATGTAGTACACTGGTTTTTGAAGAGGGAATATGGGCCCTTCAGTTTCTCGTTCGACGACGAGTACCGCGCTGACAACTTGATGTGTTGCTGCGATATATAATAACATAGGTTCGCCCAGGTTGGGCGCGGCCAGGACTGGATTTGTTGCCAGTATGGCCTTGATTTCTTGGAGTCCGGCCGTGGCGGCATCCGTCCATTCGAAGTGTTCGGTGCGCCGGAGGAGGTGATAGAGGGGCAGAGCCTTTTCTGCCAAACGGGAGATGAAGCGGCTTAGAGCCGCTACGCACCCAGTTAGTTTTTGTATTTGCTTGAGGTCTTTTGGGATATCCAATTGTGACAGAGCTCGGATCTTGGCTGGGTTTGCTTCAATTCCTCTACCGGATACAATGAAGCCCAAAAGCTTTCCGGCTGGTACTCCGAAGACACACTTTTCTGGGTTGAGCTTAATGTCATATGCTCGGAGGTTGTCAAATGTCACCCTCTAGTCGTCTACTAGAGTTTCGACATGTTTGGTCTTGACGACCACATCGTCTACGTATGCCTCTACTGTTTTGCCTATCTAGGTAGCCAGACATGTCTGAATCATGCGCTGATATGTTGCGCCGGTGTTTTTGAGTCCGAAGGGCATTGTGTTGAAGCAGAATGGCCCATATGGAGTAATGAATGTCGTTGCGGCCTAGTCTTTTTCCGCCATCTTGATTTGATGGTATCCGGAGTATGCGTCGAGGAAGCACAATGAATCGTGCCTTGCGGTAGCATCGATGATTTGGTCGATGCGAGGGAGAGGGAAAGGGTCCTTTGGACAGGCATTGTTAAGGTCTTTGAAATCGACATAGAGGCACCATGATTTGTCCTTTTTTGGTACCATTACTAGGTTGGCTAGCCAGTCCGGATGTTTGATATCTCTGATGAATCCGGCTTCTAAGAGCTTGGCTAGCTCCTCTCCCATTGCCTGTCTTTTGGGTTCGGAAAATCGCCGAAGAGCTTGTTTGACTGGCTTGAATCCTTTTAGGATATTTAGGCTGTGCTCTGCCAGCCTGCGTGGGATTCCTGGCATGTCTGAAGGGTGCCAGGCAAAAATGTCCCAATTTTCCCGGAGGAATTCTCGTAGTGCGGCTTCTACATCAGGTTTTAATTGTGCCCCAATGGATGCCGTCTTTGTGGGGTCCGTTGGATGGACCTGAAATTTGACTATTTCGTCTGCTGGTTTGAAAGAGGTGGACTTGGACCTCTTGTCGAGTATCACGTCGTCCCTATCCACCGTTGAGCGCAGCGCAGTTAGTTCCTCTGCCTCTAGGGCTTCGGATAATGCCTCTAGGGCCAGTGCGGCTGTCTTATTTTCAGCGTGCAGTGCTGTATCTGGATCACTGGCGAGAGCGATTATTCCATTGGGTCCGGGCATCTTGAGCTTCATGTACCCGTAATGGGGTATAGCTTGGAAGATTGTGAATGCCTCTCGCCCTAACAAAGCGTGATATCCGCTGCCGAATGGGGCCACTTGGAACATGACCTCTTCGGACCTGTAATTGTCCGGCGAGCCGAACACTACATCTAGTGTTATTTTTCCTGCGCAGCGTACTTCTTGACTAGGGATTATTCCCCTGAAGGTTGTGCTGCTCCGCTCGATGCGGCTCCAGTCAATTTCCATTTTTTGAAGAGTTTCTTCGTAGATGAGGTTTAATCCACTACCGCCATCCATGAGTACCTTGGTAAGACGAAAGTCGTCCTCTATCGGACTGAGGACCAATGCGACTGGTGCTCTAGCTGTTCGGAATTTAGGTTCGTCGCTGGCATTGAAGGTGATAGCCGTGTCACTCCATGGATTCGTTGTTGCTACTTGGTAGACTTCGGCGAGGCTGCGGATTGTTCGTTTCCGCATGTTATTTGATGTGAAAGTCTCGAAGACTGTCAATACCGTACTGGTGCTGCCGGGCTGGTTGCCCGGGGCTAAAAAGCCTTCGCCACTTTTGGCCACCTGCCGTAATATCCAACATGCTCGAAGGCTATGTGTTGGAGTGGCGCCCTCCGTACTGTGGATTTTGCAGGGTCCGTTGAGCCATCCCTCCAGTACGGTTCCGTACCCTTTAGGGGTTTTTTGCTTTTTGGTTTTTAACCCAGGTGCTTGAGTATGACGCACCCTTTTATTTCGGACTAGGGTTGCATTCAGGGCCGGATTGTCCCAAAACCTAGTTTCGGTTTTCCAGGCACTCTCCATCGCGCAGTATTTTTGTACAATGGTCACAAGGTCGACGAAGCGTCTCACTTCGCGACGACTGATGGCGTTTATGATTCCCTTGTCCGTGCAATTGTTGCAGAAGATTGAAATCGCGCTTTCTTCACGGCAGTCCTTTGTCCTGTTCATAACCAGGAGGAATCTGGCCCAGTAATGATGTACTGTTTCATTGGGCTCTTGCCGTATTTGAGATAGATCGCTTATGTTTGGGTGGGTGGGTGGAATCAAGTTCGGAACCCCGCCCGATCTGAGGCTCAAAGGCCAAGAAGCTTCCGGATTCGGAAGCTTGGTTTGCTGGACGCTTTCCAACAAATCTGGTCCGATGCCTAACTTTAGGTTCAGTATTTGATTAGCGTCCGTCCCTCCGTGGAAATCCGGCATGGAGGGATCGGGAATCCGGACATAGTTGGTTTTTAACATAGAAGAAGAGTCGCCACATTGTTCCTCTACCACAACAACGTGGTGGGTAACCTAGGGAGAGTTAATTTCTCTCAAATCGGTTTTAAGCCCAATCTGATCATAGTCGGTAGCGACTCCCAGGGCGGCGATGCGATCCAAGAGCTCGTTTACGGAGGAGAGCTCAATCGGATCTAGCTGCTCGGCGAATTCCGAGCTGACGTGAAGATCGCTTTTAATGACCTGAGAGGTCATTGTCGGAGCGGTGGCCGAACAGGCGGTTATAAGAAAACCGCCTAGCCGGATAGTTTGGCCAGCGGCCAAAGCTCCCTTGACGATGGTGTTGTCTTTAAAGACGGAAAAGGCATCCTTCCTGATGGTGACGGCACAGAGGAACTCTCAATGAAAGCACCAATGTCGGTGTCAAAACCGGCGGATCTCAGGTAGGGGGTCCCGAACTATGCGTCTAGGCGGATGGTAACAGGAGACAAGGGACGATGTTTTACCCAGGTTCGGGCCCTCTAGATGGAGGTAAAACCCTACGTCCTTCTTGATTAATATTGATGATGTGTGTTACAAGAGTGGATCTACCACGAGATCAAGGAGGCTAAACCCTAGAAGCTAGCCTATGGTATGATTGTTGTTCGTCCTAAGGACTAAAGCCATCCGGTTTATATAGACACCGAAGAGGGCTAGGGTTACACAAAGTCGGTTACAATGGTAGGATATCTACATATCCGTATCGCCAAGCTTGCCTTCCACGCCAAGGAAAGTCCCATCCGGACACGGGACGAAGTATTCAATCTTCTATCTTCATAGTCTTGGAGTCCGGCCGATGATGATAGTTCGGCTATCCGGACACCCCCTAGTCCGGAACTCCCTCAACAATAAACCATGAATCTAATATGCTGACAACTCTTTGTAGCGTGATATCACGCCATGGCCCGACTTTTATTCGAGCCGTTTTTTATAACCAGATATCGCACATATTGCGAGGCGGTTCCTTTGGCACGTCTTGTCGAAGCAGATATCGTGTCCCTATTATCGCGGGATTCTCATCAATACGGGTATGGGTAACCCCACCACGCCTGTTGGCGTGACTCTGTGTTTTTAGGCAAGTCCCAAAAGTTCACGTTGGGGATGCTTGATATTCTCCCCCCTTTATAAAGGGGTCAAGGCCTATCCCTTTCTTACCACACTTGTGTCTTTCCGTCTCTCGAGTTCCAACACCCGAAGCTCAAGCTTAGGTACTTCGGATCTTCAATCATGTCCGGATACAATCTTCAAGGTCGGTGGATGGCAGAGGAGGACATTGTGAAGCTCAGGGAAGCCAGATATCTGACAGCCGATGTCAAGCACAGGCTTCCCGCCCCTGAGCAGATCATCCCCTCTCCCGAGCCCAACGATAGTTTCGTATTTGTTTCTCACTTCCTCCGAGACTTGGGCTTGACTCTTGATCCCTTCGTGAGAGGGCTCATGTTTTACTATGGGCAAGATTTTCACGATCTAGCTCCAGATTCCATCCTCCACATCTCGTCGTTTATCGTCGGGTGTGAAGCCTTCCTCCACATCACCCCACACTTCGGCTTATGGCTCAAGACCTTCAATGTGAAGCCGAAGGTGATTGAGGGGCGACACGCGGAGTGCGGAGGCGCCGTAATAAGCAAAAACGCTGATGTTCCATGGCCAGAAGGTGCCTTCTCGGAGGTGTCGGATATGTGGCAACGAAGGTGGTTCTATAGCACAGCTCCCCAGGGCACAACGTGGGCGGATGCCCCTGCCTTCTGCTCGGGTCCTCCGCCTCAACTGGCATCGTGGACCAATGTGGGACTGGACTGCGGGCCTGCTAATGACGTACCGACATTGCAGAGCCGTATTCGGGAGCTTCTTGAGAGGGATATCGATCTTGTCAGAATTATTCAGGTAATGCTGGTTTGGCGGATCTTGCCGTGCAAGTGTCGGCCTCTTCGGATGTGGGAGTTCAATCCGGAAGGTCCGTGGATCATTCAACACTTCTTCAGCATCATGCTCGAAGGGATGTATAAGTTATTCTTTGGACCACAAGTGAGGTGTCCGGACACCACCAAGGATGCGGGCCCGAGCTTCCACCGCCCAGATACCCAAGTAAGTAACCCTATAACCGAACACTTCACATATGTCTAATACAACATTATTTTGAAAACTTTTCCGCGACCAGGATTGGCTCTGCAAGGTGGAGAGAATCAGGTGTCCGACCCCACTTCCCGAAGGCTCGCCTAGTCCTGTAATAGCAAGGATGCTTAGGCATGCATTGAGCCAAGTGCCTTAAGGGAAAGGGGAAGAGAGGAATAGAGGAGCCGAACTCCATGTGCTGCACATCAAAACCGGGCGAATTACTGTCTCCATGAAGGAGGATACTCGGGGAGGTTTTTCCAAGGTTCCCTCCCCTCGCATGAAGAAAAGGGCTGCCTCTGAAGATTTGGAGACGAAGGTGCCCAAGCAGGGGAAGAAAGCTTCACCAGTGGGCCCTCCCCCGGAGGGCGTCCTCACCATATCATACCCGCAAACGGGCCAGCCCTCCACCAAGCTGTAAGTTAATGGTGAACAAGAAGCTATTGCTTTTTCCTCTGAGAACAATAACCAGGATCTGTTTTTTGTTGTCCAGCTAGGAGCTCTCGTCTCAACAGGGTTCGTCTTCGGGGGATCTTCTTCCGGAGATGATGGAGAGTGAAACCCCACCTGCCTCTCCGCCCCGTGGGGCAAGCGACCCTGAGGTGTCGTCATGGAGTAGCCCAGATCCGCTGAGGCCGGAAGCTGATACTTCGGCCGCCCTGAGCCCGCTGTGTACGGCTGTCTTGGAGGGTGATGAGAAGGGTCCGGAACAGTCTGGCGCCTGGCCGAACATGCTATTGGGCCTCCTGGAACAAGCTGCTCTTTCAGAGGGTCACCGTACGCTAATGGGTACGGTGTTGGAGAAGATTTCATCCGCCAAAAGCGGGTTAAATGAAGCTTTTGGAAGTTTGCTCAAAGCTCCGAGGTACGCGATAGAATACGTAATTTTTTATTGTTCCTCACACGCTTGTTGTGCTCCATATAGATAGTAGCACCTGAGACTCTGGTTGCCAGCTCTAGGCGGCAAATGGAGGATCACACTCTCAGGTAATGATTGTATTGCGTTTATACGCAGGTGGCTAAGAGTCCGGTGATAGACCGGAATTCTGAACTTGCCGAACTAAGGTGACAAATTGATGTGGTGGATACCGATGTCATGCTTATAAATAAGCGGATTGAAAAGTCATAGAGTATGCGCTCGTTTTTTCCTTATTTTCTTTAGGAAATATGAAGAGGATTGAAATATTAATATAAGATGATGTGGCTACAGGTGGAGCTGCTGCCATTGAGGGCCTGAGGGCAGAACTTGCCCTAGCCAAGGAACAAGCCCGGGTTAGCAATGTGGCTGCCCTAAAGGCAGTCGGAGATTTGAGAGCCGAACAGGCTGCTCATCGCCAAAGCAAAGAAAAGATAGCCGAGATGGCTATGGAGCTGAGGGACGCGGCCGGCCGGTATGAGCTTCTTGAGAAGGAGAATCAGGCAAAGGCGGCTGATCTGAAGAAGGCACTGGATTCGGCTAAGGAGACGCGCTCTCAAATTAGAGACGCGCGGGAGGAATTGCAACAAGCCGGGGAAATCGCGGCTGGGAATTCCTATTTGTTGCGAATGAAGTTCTTAGATAGATCCAAAGTATGCTCCTTTGGATAAACTTTGGAGCGCTGTAGATGAGTATGTGGACTTGGCGAAAAGTACGGCTGATGCGACCAAGCTATTCAAGGATCATAAAGATAATGAAATAGAAAGGTTATTATGGTCGCAATTTAGCGCTCCAACGCGCTTATTGCCATTAAGTGAGAAGATGGACGCTATAGCCGAGCTCCATAGGTTGTCCGGTCTTGCAATGAGGTCTGTAATAGACCATCTATGGCCGAAGGGACTGAGGCCGGACAGTTATTTTGGTTTAGTGCAACAACTGTTGGCGCCAGATTGCGGATCGATGCCGTGAAGAGGTCGGCGTGCATAGAGGGTGCACGGATGTCTCTTGCTCGTGTTAAGACATATTGGGCAGATATGAAGGCCACCAGCATTGCAAGTCAGGGTCCGGCAGGAAGCCAAGACCCAGCCGAGCACTCTTTTGAGCAGGTCATAGAAGGTGCCCGTAGAATAGAGGCTCAGTTCTCGAAGAATGTCATGTTCGGGTGACAAATCACTTAATTGTAAACAATTATGTGTTAAATATAGAGGCTGTGTTTATAATTTTGCCTGAAAGTGTTGTAATACCTCCTGTGCGGCCGTTTATGTATTCATATAACTTGAAAGTTAGCAGTCATTGGCTTTAGCCCCCACGCATATAATGCGGGGGTGTTTGAAAAATATATGCGTAATCACACTTGATCCAACGTCTTGGTCCATTAAGGAGGTGATCGCACGTCGAACCAGGCAACCAGACTATATAGCTGTAACACTTTCACTTGGCCATGGGAGTTTAATGGTGGTCTACTAAGTAGCCCCTATTACATCTGCGTGCATCCGTATAGGGGCGCGTATGTACGTGACTGGGGAACGGTCCTTCTTTAATGCAGAGGAATCCTATAGATTCCGATGAGTTTTCGAGTGGTTGACCAGTCTCTCGCTGTATCATGACAGTCAGTTTTCAGCTTTCTCTACTGAGGTGCTCATCCGGAATAACCAGGGCACAATCGCAGTAGTTCTCCTTTGGCCGCCTTAGCCGATAGAACGGAACGTAAGGCAGTAAACCCAGGAGCCGGGCAAACCCAACATTTGACCAAAGACGTGATTCAAAGCTGATGCATATAAGGCCTAACTCGTGATGCCGAACACTCCCGAAGGTATTCAAACTTTATAACATATACTGGGCAAAGCAACGCCCTTGATTATGAACCCTATATTTCCAGGTACGTGCATTGATCTGTCGTGGCGAAATGCCTATGACGCCAGTATCCACTATGGGTGTATTGAATACCCATAGGATGTCAAGCAACAAAAGACAGTAAAGAAGGTTTACACAAGGGCTTAATCTAAAGAGAAACCTTTGAGCGGGGCCCTACTGCATGTCTGCGCCTTTGTCTCTATTGTGCCGTATCCTGGAAGGGTGTCGCATGAATAGTGTCTATAAAAACGAAAACTCATGTAAAAGAGTAAGCGTGCGAAAAGTTGGTTATTCTCGATGGATGTTAGAAATACGAGATATTTTCCTATTAATGAGGCAAGCCGAATTGTGGGCTTTATTAAATGTTTACAGCCCCTGGTATCATTTATGGGGATACATGTATAGCACCTAGCTCAGGTTTATCCGGGCTATTGTGAAAAATGGTGGACTGGACTCGTCTAACCGTATCTGTGGTCTTGACGACCGATCATGCTTCTAGTAGGAGAGGTCGCTTAATGTCCGGCTATCAGAGCCGCCGCATACTACTCTGTGTTTCCGCTAACGATTATGACGCCACGTGGACCGGGCATCTTAAGTTTAAGGCAGGCGTAGTTCGGTATTGCGTTAAAGCAAGCGAAGGTCGTTCTTCCGAGTAATGCATGATAACCGCTGCTGAAGGGAGCGATGTTGAAGAGTAGTTCCTCGCTTCTGAAGTTGTCGGGAGAACCGATTATCACTTCTAATACGAGGGAGCCCCAGCAGTGGGCCTCAACGCCTGGTATCACTACGTTGAAGGTGGTGCTATTTTGGCTTATTCTGGATGGGTCTATCCCCATCTTGCGGATGGTGTCTTGATATATCAGATTAAGACTACTTCCGCCATCCATTAGGACTCGAGTGAGATGGTATCCATCAATTATTGGGTCAAGCAGCAAGGCAGCCGATCATCCGTGCTAGATACTGGCCAGGTGGTCCCTGTGATCAAAAGTGATCGGGCAGGCCGCCGAGGGGTTGAATTTGGGGGCAACGAACTCCGTGTGAGTTGTGTGGACCATGTTTACCGTTTTGACTTCTGGTGGAAATTTTTTCTGGCCCCCCGTGTTCGGCTGGCGAGGCTCATCCTCGTCTTCACTTGGTGTTTCACTTCCCTTGTGTTCGGCGTTTAATTTGCCGGCCTGCTTGAAGACCCAACATTCTCTGTGAGTATGATTTGCACGTTTTTCAAAGGTGCCATGGATTTGGCACAATCTGTCCAAGACTTTATTCAGGCCGAACGGTCCCTCTTTACTGCCCTTAAATGGCTTCTTTCCTTGACCAGGTCGAGAGCCCTTGAATCCGGCGTTGACCGCCGTGTTGTCTGGACTATCTTCATTCCAACGCTTGTTCTTAGTGCGCCGTGGCTTCCCGTTGCCATCTCGAATTTCGGATGTGCCTGGGTCACTGGTGCCTCTACGGGCCAACCAACTGTCTTCGCCTGCACAAAAGCGGGTCATAAGGCTTGTTAAGGCTGCCATCGTCCTTAGCTTTTCTAGGCCGAGGTGTCTGGCGAGCCACTCGTCTCGGATACTATGTTTGAAGGCCGCTAAGGCTTCGGCATCCGGACAGTAAACAATTTGATTCTTCTTAGTGAGGAATCTGTTCCAAAGCTTACGGGCTGACTCTCCGGGCTGCTGTATTATGTGACTTAAATCGTCTGCATCCGAAGGTCGGACATAGGTCCCTTGAAAATTGGCCCTAAAAGCACCCTCAAGTTCCTCCCAACTTCCAATTGAGTTTTTGGGGAGGCTCTTCAACCAGTGCCGAGCTGGTCCTTTCAACTTGAGGGGAAGGTATTTGATGGCGTGGAGGTCATCCCCACGAGCCATGTGTATGTGAAGGATAAAATCTTCAATCCAGACCCCAGGGTCTGCGGTTCCGTCGTATGCCTCTATGTTCACGGGTTTGAATCCCTATGGAAATTCATGATCCAACACCTCATCGGTAAAGCACAGAGGGTGCACAGCCCCTCTATATCTGGACGTGTCACGGCATGCCGTCAGCTATTGTTGCGTTCGGTGTTGGTTCTGAACCGGTATTCGATCAGCATGATCGTTGCGGTGACCACAGTCCCGCGTCGGAGCATGTCCTCTAGATCCATAGATGGACCTGGCCGCACCGGCCTTTTTGTCCAGTAGCTAACGTAAATCGTGCGTGGTATCAGTGGCTGCTCTATCGCGGCCATGAGGTGGTTGGTCCGGCCGAGTGGCTGTGTTGTTTTTTGGCGGAATGGGCGTTGCGGCCTCGTCGTCAAATTCGGGAAGCAGCTTGCGTTTTGGGTAGCTCTTTGTGTGGCAATCGTCGCCACATTTTCCTTCGGTGTCTAGCACCTTGTTCCATCTTTGGTTGAGTGTATCCTGCACGGCTTTAAGCCTTTGCTTCTGCTTTTTATGCTCCTCACCGTGGCCAGAAGCTTTCTACCGAGGTTATCTTGCTTCAAAAGTTTTTTCGGGATGATGAATGCATCGTCAACCGGACTGTCCTCCCCTCCGTGGGTAGTTTGATGAGTTCAGCGCTCGGGATCGTTGTGATTGGGCGTTTGTTCGGCGTGGCCTGGCACTTCTTGCTCTGTTGCTAGGTTCAAATTGTCGCCTTCAGAGTCAACTGGAGTGTTGTTTTTTCTCGCGCTGTTATCGCTATTTTTAGTGTGACTGGACTTAGAACGGCGCTTGCACCGTCGTTTTTGTTTTTGTCTGGGGGATTTATCCTCCGTTGTGTCCTTCTTGTCACCGTTGTCTTCCTTAGGCGTGTCCACCATGTAGATGTCATATGATGAAGTGGCGGTCCAGCGCCTTGTGGGCGGTGGGTCCAGATCGTCTCCTGCGTCGACGTCCATACCGTCGATGTCGTCGGAGTCGAAATCAAGCCTGTCTGTTAAGTCATCGGTAGTGGCTATGAAGTGGGTGGTGGGTGGGAGGCGATTTTCTTTGTCATCCGTGTCCCACTCGGGACGGACATATTTCGGCCAAGAGTCTTCCATCAAGGAGAGAGACTTTAATGAATTAAGTGCTTCGCCCAAGGGGGAGTGCTGAAAGATGTCCGCGGCGGTGAACTCCATTACTAGAGCCGAATCGGACTCGATGGGTCTGGGGGCGCGCGGTTCGGAACCTACATCCGGACACAAGACCGGGGGTCTGATGACGCAGGTCTCCTTAACGGTGGAGTCTGTGGTCGGCTCTACCGCCGAAGAGTATGCGGCCTCCGTGGCGGGGTCCATCCACCCGTCCTTGGACGATGTGATATGCCCTGGATTTAGGTCCGGAGCCGCAGCAAGGGCGATATCCCGAATACAGTCTGACAGCAGATTTAAGTCGTGCTCGTCGTGACTGTCTGGCGCTCCTGACAAGGGTCCGAATCCATCGAAGATCGAGTCTCCGTGGATATCGGCCGTGTAATTCAAGTTCTCAAACCTAACCTGATGGCCAGGGCCGTAGCTATCGATCTGCTCCATATGGCCAAGCGAGTTGGCCCGCAATGCGAAGCCGCCGAACACGACGATTTGTCCTGGGAGAAAAGTCTCACCCTGGACTGCACTGTTGAAGGTTGGGGGAGCCATCGAGCCTTATAGCGATGACACAGAGGAACTCTGAATGAAAGCACCAATGTCCGTGTCAAAACCGGCGGATCTCGGGTAGGGGGTCTGAAACTCTCCGTCTAAGGCTAATGGTAACTGGAGACTGGGGACACGATGTTTTACCCAGGTTCGGGCCCTCTCGATGGAGGTAATACCCTACTTCCTGCTTGATTGATCTTGATGATATGAGTATTACAAGAGTTGATCTACCACGAGATCGGAGAGGCTAAACCCTAGAAGCTAGCCTATGGTATGATTGTTGTTGTCCTACGGACTAATCCCTCCTGTTTATATAGACACCGGAGGGGGCTAGGGTTACACGGAGTCGGTTACAGAGAAGGAGATCTATCATCCGAATCACCAAGCTTTCCTTCCACGCCAAGTAGAGTCCCATCTGGACATGGGACGAAGTCTTCAATCTTGTATCTTCATAGTCCAACAGTCCGGCCAAAGTACATAGTCCGGCTGTCCGGATACCCCCCTATCCAGGAATCCCTCAGCGGGAAACCGATGAGAGGAGTGGAGGGAAAGGTAGCGTGTTTGGATATATAACAACATACAAAACTTAGTAGAGAAGGAAGCGTGAGCTAGCACAACGCATGCGCATAGTGCTAACCCATATACTGCATGTGTTGTTGAAAGGGATGAGGATTGCCGTTCGATCTGGGAGCATCCAATAGTGTAGACGTACGATCCATGGGGTTTGGGTTCTGGCCAATCAGGACGCACGACTCAGATCACGTGTGCAGCAGGGGGCATCGGCCACGGTTTGGTAGGCACACGGCATTCGTGAGTGAAACGTATGCTATTTGAAAACATTTCGTGAGAAGAATCTCAGGTTTTTAATCCCCGTAAATCCAAAACTCACCCAAAACTCGTGAAACTTGGCATGGTGTCACGACATGGCACATATATGTCGATGATTTTTTTGGTCCATTTTGGTGCAAGTTTTATTACAACCCTCTTATAAACTGGAGCTTCTCTCAAAGAAGCTGTCGGATTTCGGGTTTCAGCAGACCCTTGAGGTTCGAACTCTGGGGTGTGCGCGAAGATCTCTCCTCTACCAACTCACGTCTCGTCGCCTCGCAAAGGATCTAGGCTACACGATGAGCAACACAAGGAATGCAAGGCTTATACTGGTTCAGGCCACCATTGTGGTGTAATACCCTAGTCCAGTGTGTGGTGTGGTGGATTGCCTCTGGGGCTGATGATGCACAATACAAGGGAAGAACAGCCTCGCGAGGGATGTTCTTGCGAAGGTGTTGCCTCTTGGGAAGGATTGGATCCGGATCCCTTTCTACTGGGGTGGCTAGACCTATTTATACAGCGAGGCCCTGGTCCTCTCCCCAAATATTGAGCGGGAAGGGCGCCAACAATTGGCCATTTTGAAGGGGAACATCTAGTACACTTATCCTGACTAAAGTTGGTCCTCGCCTGCTAAAGACTCTGACGATGACGCCGTCCTGGGCTCCACGATGACCTCCATCCTGCCGTTCTGCTGGTCTTGGTCTTGTTGCACCAAAATGGTAGCCTTTGCCTGGTACCTTGGCCTGTGCTTGCTCCCTTTGCACCAAAGGGGAAACAAGGACATTGTGCAGGCCGGCCCCCGCCTGGCGCCCGCCAGGCCTCGATCGTCATGGCTTGCGTCACGGGCACCTCAGGAGGTACCCCCGCCTTGATCTCTCTGCCTCCTCGCGAGCCTTCTTGACGAGGTTGCGCCTAAGGAAGCTGCCTGTTGTCCACCCCGCGAGGATTGGCCCCTCGCGAGGGTCTTGAGCTTGTGTTGATGAAGATGGGCCGTACTGGGCCACTGCTTGAGTCACGCTATAGGCCGCACGCAGGCAAGTCTGGGTACCCCCCTTCCCAGAACGCCGACAGTAGCCCCCGGGCCCAAGGCGCGCCCGGACTTGGCTTAGCAGAAAAGCGAAGGGGCAAGTGCGAAGGGTTGCGGGCCCCAACATCCTGCGGCCTTGGGCGCCGCGTGGCGGTTGATTGGGTGTGGGCGTCTCCGCTTCCCCATGACGCCTCGGTAACCGTCCGTCTGACAAAAAGGAGGGTCCCGGGCCAGGCTTACTTTCTTCGCCTTCATCAGTCATTGCTCCAGATCCCCTTTCTTGCTCTCCTCCTCCTTGCTTCCGAAATCCCCCAGATCTGCCTCAGTCCCTCACCTTCGGCCTGCCATGGCGCGTCGCAAGACTCCGGCTGGGGCCTCGTACTCACCGGCTTTGGATCCCCCGAATGTGTCGGAGAAGAACCTCGCCCTCTCGCGCCAGATGATGGTGGCGCTGGGCAACGAGGGGAAGGTTGCGCTCAGGATTGGCTCCGACTAGCCTGAGGACAAGGGGAGCACCTTCTATCCCCTCTTCGTGAGCGCCATCATCGTCGGTCTGGTGCCCCCCTTTTCTGAGTTCTTCCTTGCTGTTCTTCGCCAATACAACCTACAAGCCCTTCATCTCCACCCCAACTATGTACTTCTTCTAGCGATTTTTGCCTACTACTTTGAGGCTCATGTTGGAGTGATGCCCTCAGTGGGTCTGTTGCGCCATTACTTTTACCTCTGGGTTTCTGGTGCCCACATCTCCGCATGCGCGAGTTTCATTGCATACTCCAACTCCAACGCCATATCGAAGCCCGGGAAGCGGATCGAGGGCTTTCGGAGCAAGTGGGTCATGGTGGACGCTGGGCGCGTCCACCCTTGGCTGGTGCTGCCCACGGGTCAGCCCAAGGCTGTTGACGCGTGGTCCCGCGTGGAGCTTGTCGACCCCTGCACGAGGGCGGTGCTGAAGAGGATGAACACGGACTTGAGGCCGGGCAACCTGGTGACGGCGAAGCTAACCGGGGCCACGCTCCTGAGGGAGCTCCTGGAACACCGGGTAGCTCCGCTTTGGGAGTACTCGCTCCTGTTGTGGAGGCTCGGGGAAGCAGACGCCGCCATCCGCCCGAGCTCCGCGGCCCTATCCGACGAAGATTTGGCCACGGCCCTCCACTCCCTTGTCGGAGGAGATGTGGCGAGAATGGAGGGTGCTCCTATCCCCCTGTTCCTTCATGATGACTGGGAGCAGGTGGTGAACTCCATGCCCACCTTCAACAGGGAGGGGCTAGTGCCTGTGGAAGTTCCCGAGGACCTGGCGGCGCTGACGATGGTGAACGTGTCTTCCGATGACTCCAGCTGGGAGGAGGAAGAAGAGGGGAAGGAAGAAGAGTCCAACTTTGAGGCGACCGATGGAGAGTCGGGGGAGTCCTTCGCTCGGCGCAGGACCCGCGCCCTCCGCCTCATGCCGGATGACGACGAGGCTGGCGACAAGCGAGGCGGGGAGAGCTCGCCCTTGGTCCCGAGGAAGGACAGGACGGGGCTGGTTCCCCGCGGGTCTTCTCTGGCTCCAAGGTGGCCTTAGGCCAGCTCCAACCCTTCTGACGCACCCTCTACCTCCGGGCCTCCTGAGGCTGACCCCAGCAGCAGGCTCTCGGGCTTCAAGTTCGGCCGGAGGCTGCTTGAGTCCGTGAATGACGGCCAGTAAGTGTCTGATTCTTGTTTAGCTTCCTGTTTCCGTCGTCAACACCTGACGTATGCATCCTTTGGCTAGGCTGGTGCCCGTAGAGAAAAGCTTGAAAGGGGCCTCAGTAGCGCTGCTTGGAGCAAGCTTGCCCGCCGGGGTTATGTCTTCATCTGCGGGAAGAGGAGGCAGCGGAGCTCGTGCCTCCCCTGCCCGGTCATCCTTGCGAGGCCAGGAGGTGCATACTGGCGTGGATCCAGCCCCCGTGGCCCAAACGACTCCAAAGGCGTCCGCGCTTGATGTTGTTATTGAGGCCGCCGAGGCTCAGAAGGCCCCAATGCCTGACGCTGTGATCACGCTGCCGTCTTCTCCTCCTACTCCATCGTCTGCCATTTCTCCGACTCCTTCCACCGTCTTGGATCGTGCTACTTCCGAGCTGGACCGGCTGCGAGAAGATCTCCAGGGCACCGACCCCTGCCTGGTGGCCGGGCGCCTGGAGTTGGCCTCTAGCTGGGTCTGTTCTGACGCCTCCATCCGAGCGGCGCTGAGCCAGGCCATGACGACCTGTGACGAGGAGAAGCAGGCCACCTCCCAAGACAAGGCCGCTCACGACGCCGCCTTGGTTGATGTTGTGGATGTCCGGGGCCGCTGCAAGGCGCTGGAGAACGAGCTGCGAGGCCTGAGCGACAAGCTTGCCAAGGAGATCTGCGACTGCCAGGAGAAGGAGGAGGAGATGAAGACTCGAGAAGCTGCCGTCAGGGACCGGGATGTCAAGCTTGATGAGCGTCGTGGCTGGTTGGAGACGCTGGAGCAGGTGTTGAAGGCGAAGAGGATCAAGATGGACTGCAAGGCGAAGGTTCTGGCCGAGGACAGAGTGGCCTTCGCGAAGCTGGAGGCGAAGGCTCACGCCGCGCTGAAGACACTTTTTGACGGCGGCCTGGAGAAGCCCCTGGTTGGCGCCGAGGATGGCCCCGCCAAGTTGCTTCCCTTCCTGGTCCGCGCACTTGAAGATGTCGCAGATGGCCTTGTCCCTATGGCCGAGGCTGAGGCGCGTGTCCTTTCTTCTGCGGCGCTGATGTGTGTCCTCAGTCACGTCTATCTTCGCGACCCCAATGTCGACCTTGACAGCCTGCTGGAACCTGTGAGCAGCGAGCTTGCTGCTACCGCTGCTGAGGCTGTGAGGGGCCGAGCTGAGGCCTTGCTGGCGAGGTTCCACGCCTTCAGCACCAGGCCCGGGCAAGGTGCTGCCAGCTCTGCTGCCTCGGGAGGTGGAGCCGCCCAGCGCGACCCCGCCATCACTGATGGCGCCACCGGAAGTGATCCTTCCGTGGCTTGGGTCCTGTTTTAATTCCTGCAACATGCATCATGCCTCGTGGAGGCGTTTAAACTTGTGTTTGGCATTGTGAAAACTAGCTATGGCTTGTAATATTTGCTTTTAAATTCCTTAGGATTTGCGTTTTTCCTTCCTAGTTGCTCTTGTTCTACGTCGGCAGAGCACGGTCCGTGCATACCTCAGCCGTCGTTCGCCCCGACCAGAAACCAGGACGGGACCAATGAGTGAGGGGCTACGTGACCAGTTAGGCTCCTGAGTCGCGATGCTCAGGAGTCCCCCTTGACGCGCGAACATCAAGTAGGAAAGGGAAATATAGGAGTGGATTCGTCGTTCTACGTCGGCAGGGCCCTGCCCCGCGCATACCTCAGCCGCCGTTAGCCCCGACCGGAAACTAGGACGGGACCAAGGAGTGAGGGGCTACTTGACCAGTTAGGCTCTTGAGTCGTGATGCTCAGGAGTCCCCCTTGACGCTCAAACGGTCTTCATACCTTGGCTCCGCTCGAGGAGTGGCACGCGGTGAACCAGGCCCGAGGGGCCTGGCTGGGTGGCGTGCGCCCAGGCGTGACCCGGACGTAGCCCCCGTGTCCAGCCCCCTCGCGTGGCGCTCCCGGGGGGGAGGCGTTACGGTAGGGCCGGACACTGAGCTCTAGGCTCCCTGAGGTTGATGCGGCCATGGGCCACCCTCAGTTGTTTATCACCAGTGCGGAGCATAGCGCTTCCGTATGTGTACGGGCATAGCCGCTCCTCGGCAGTGTCGTCAGCCAACGCTCTATGTTCTCAGGCCCCGCCCCTCGAGCTAGCTCAGCCGTCGCTGGTATGCCAGGTCGCGATGCCGTGGACAAGGCCAGGAGGTGAGGGCTGGAGAGCCAGTAAGAGCCGGTGAGTCGGGATGCTCAGGTGCCCCCCTTTTAGCGTGCAAGCGGTTAGCATGAAGGAAAAGGGGCACCGTTGGAGGCATCAGTTAACAATCATGGCGGGCCAAATACACGACCTGGATAGATGCTGGAGCGATACACGCCGCTGGGTCAAGCCCGAGCGGCGTGCGGATGATGCAGCCCGTGGGGCGCCCCAACAAGGTAACCTAAAGACATGCACAAAAGGGATACACGGCGCAGGGACGGACCCACGCGGCCTGGGAATGATACATCCCTGGGGGCGCTCCTAGCTGAAATGGAACTTGAAAGGTGTCACCTGATACCGTTGGAGATGAAGGAATGTTGAGGTAGTGGACGGAGCGTGGTGTGGAAGCCGGTCCTCACGAGCCCCCAGGGCCCAGAGCCTCAGGAGGCTCTGGGGGCGCAGGCGGCTCTTCAAGGACCATCTCCATCTCTGCCAGGACTACGCAATGCCTGACCTCCTGAGCCTCCGGAATGCTCCTCAATAGGTGCTGATGAGCGGCGACCGCGTTCGGCAGGCCGAGAGGCATGTGAACGTAGCTGTGGGGTGGACCCTCGCAACGTCCCACGCACGAGGGCCAGAGGCACTCCTAAGATGCGGCTCGGTTGAGCCCTTGTATGTCGATGCAGATGCGCAGCCCACCATCCTCGCCTGGATGGGGAGCTACGGCGGGTAAGTGGCGGCTGCCGCGCATGATCCTTAACTCTTGCAGCTCCTCAGTGTTCCTTGCAATGAACTTCTGAGGGTTTGGCCCTCCTTGCCTCACGCCATCCTGAGGGAAACGTGCTTTGAAACACGCCTCCAAGTGGTGCCCGAGCGCCTCCCTCATGACCTTGGAAAAGTCGGTGGCCCTCCAGGAGAGAGCCCCCGAGCCTTGCCCGGGGAGGGCGCCGGGCGCGCCTTCCTATGCAACATAGGGAGGTGCCCCTTGGACGGGCGCAGATCCTGGCGCGGCGCCCCTGGAGGTGCTCGCCTCCTGATGGTTTGGACCAGGTGATGTCTTCTTTTTCTTAGGAACTGCCTTGGGAAGGCCCCCGCTCCTGTGATCTGGGTCTTCGATTGCCGCAGCCTGGAATGCACGCTCGAGAGAACACACTGCATCCTTCTCCTCACAGGGGACTGTGATGACCCCACCGCTTCCTGGCATCTTGAGGACATTTTAGCCATGGTGAGTCACCGCCATAAATTTGGCCAGGGCCGGATACCCAAGGATGGCGTTCTAGGGCAGGCGAATGTGGGCGATGTCGAAGTCGATGAGCTCAGTGCGGTAGTTTTTGCGCTATCCGAAGGTGACAGGGAGGCAGACCTACCCTATCGGGGTGGTTGAATCATCAGTGACTCTTGAGAAGGGCTTGGTTGGCTGAAGCTGGTCATATGGCACTTGGAGATTGTTGAAAGTTTCGACAGACATAACATTGAGTCCTGCTCCACCATCGATGAGGGTCCTGGTGACCTGCACATTGCTGATGACAGGAGAGCAGAGCATCGGGAGGACCCCAGTTGTTGCTGCGCACTTGAGTTGATCCGCCGAACTGAACATGATGGCACATGTGGACCACCTGAGAGGGCGCGAGGCTTCGGTTTTTGGGAAGACTGCAATCACCTCGCGAGCAAACTGCTTGAAGATGCGCTGAGAGGCCGAGGCTTGAGCTCCACCTAGGATGCAAGTAATTGCATGCGGCTCCTGGAAGCCCGCAGCCCCCTCGTCCTGATGCTGGTCTTCATTCCTCCTCGGCGGTGGTGGCAGCGGAGGGAGGCCTGCATTGCCTAGTGGGCGATCCTCGCAAGGCTGATCCCTCCAACCTCCCTTGCGAGGTTGGTCCTGCCAGCGGTCCTCGCGAGGTCGGTCACGCCACCCTTGGCGAGAGCCACGGTCTTCCCATTGTCCTCCACCTCTTCCTCCTCCTCGGCCATAGCCCCGATCGTTGCACTTTGGGCGTCGGCCGATAAGCTCATCTCACACAGCCCTAAGCTCCTGGCATTCGTTGGTGTTGTAGGTGTCGAGGTCGTGGTACACACAGTACCAGCTACCCTTGGACGACTCCGGCTGATCCCTGCCTCGCTTGGTATCCGGCTCAGCTACGAGCACAACTGCTCCTTTGTGCTTCACGTCCTTGGCCTTGGGCTTCTTCTCCTCCGGATCAGCAGCTGGAAGCTCGAGAAGGGAGAGGCATCCTTCTTTGGCCCTGGCGCACTTGGTTGCCAGGTTGAACAGCTCCAGAGAGGTGCACAGGTCCTCGTGGATTGCTAGCTCTTCCTTCATCTTGATGTCTCGAACACCATCGGAGAAGGCTGAGATGATGGCCTCCTCAGTCACCCTGGGGATCTTGAGGCGGGCGTTGTTGAAGCACTGGATGTACTTTTGCAGGGTCTCTCCTGGTTGTTGCTTGATGCGGCGCAAGTCACTCATGGCCGGGGGCGGGTCACGAGTGCCTTGGAAGTTGGCGATGAAGCGAGTGCGCATCTCGTGCCAAGAAGAGATCGTGCTGGGAGGCAGGTTGAGGAGCCATGTACGGGCACCATCCTTGAGAGCCATGGGAAACCAGTTTTCCATGACCTTTTCGTCTCTGTTGGCCGCCTCGATGCCCAACTCGTAGAGCTGGAGGAACTCCATAGGGTCTACAGTGTCGTCGTAGCGTGGAGGCAAATCTGGCTTGAACTTGCCCGACCAGGCCACGCTACGCAGCTTGGCGGTGAAGGCACGGCAGCTTGCGGTGGCCATAGGGGGCCTTTGGTGACGAAGGGCTTGATCCTGGAGGTCTCTGCACGCTGCTGGCAGGAGCAGCGCGGGGTCTTGGCATGCTGGAGCAGGAGCGCGGTCATGACGTGCCGGTGCAGGGAGCACACGAGCACCTTCCTGAGGGCGAGAGATCTCTTGGCAGCTCTTCTCTTGTTGCACGGGTGTTGGACGCGACGGGTCCTGTCCAGGGGCCGCGCACCTTGGGGCTAGGGTGCCTTCTTGAGGGGGAGGCGGAGGAGGCGCCTTCGGAGCTGCGTTGCCTTCACAGGACGGAGGGCGGTGCAGTGAGAGGGACGGCGCAGGGGAGCCCCCTGCGGCACTGACAAGCTCGGTGATGCGGGCAAGCCACTCGTCGTAGAGGTCGTCGACGGGGCGGTAGTGCAGAAGCTCACGTTCCGGCAGACCCTTGAGGTTCGAACTCTGGGGTGTGCGCGAAGATCTCTCCTCTACCAACTCACGTCTCGTCGCCTTGCAGAGGATCTAGGCTACACGATGAGCAACACAAGGGACGCAAGGTTTATACTGTTTCAGGCCACCATTGTGGTGTAATACCCTACTCCAGTGTGTGGTGTGGTGGATTGCCTCTGGGGCTGATGATGAACAAGACAAGGGAAGAACAGCTTCGCGAGGGATATTCTTGTGTAGGTGTTGCCTCTTGGGAAGGAATGGATCTTGATCCCTTTCTACTGTGGTGGCTAGCCCTATTTATAGAGCGAGGCCCTGGTCCTCTCCCCAAATATTGAGCGGGAAGGGCGCCAACAATTGGCCATTTTGAAGGGTAACATCTAGTACACTTATCCTGACTAAAGTTGGTCCTCGCCTGCTAAAGACTCTGATGATGACGCCGTCCTGGGCTCCACGATGACCTCCATCCTGCTGTTCTGCTGGTCTTGGTCTTGTTGCACTGAAATGGTAGCCTTTGCCTGGTACCTTGGCATGTGCTTGCTCCCTTTGCACCAAAAGGGAAACAAGGACACTGCGCAGGCCAGCGCCCGCCTGGCGCCCGCTTGGCCTCGATCGTCTTGGCTTGCGTCACGGGCACCTCAGGAGGTACCCCCGCCTTGATCTCTCCGCCTCCTCGCGAGCCTTCCTGACGAGGCTGCGATTGAGGAAGCTTCCTGTCGTCCGCCCTGCGAGGCTTGGCCCCTCGCGAGGGTCTTGAGCTTGTGTTGATGAAGATGGGTCGTACTGGGCCACTGCTTGAGCCACACTGCAGGCCGCAGGCAGGCAAGTCTGGGTACCCCCGTCCCCAGAACGCCGACAGAAGCCTCGTGGTTCCAATGGGGAAACGTGTCCCCCTTGTGGGAGAAACAACAATCACTGCCTCTTTTCGCCTTGTATTTTCTTCTATGGACTATTGTTTTATGTCGACAAAATATCCAACCCAGATATTAATTTTTCAAGGTGAAAACGGCTAGCCTAGATATACTTTTTTTGCAGAATACCCAACCCAGGTCAACTTGTTATTCTCCGCCCTGCTGGGCTGCAAATCTTTCCTAGGAGGGATATATTAGGCCTAACAAGAAAATGGGGTTTAAGAAATAATAAATAGGATGTAATTATAAAAACCGGGCTGTAAATATACAAAAACGCACCAAACAGGTAATTAGTTTCAAAAGTATTATTTTTTTGGTTTCAAAATTTTAATTTCATTACTTGTTGCACGCACAATATTTTGTTAGATTTTTACCTAATATAAAATTATTTTGAAATTATATTTAATCTGACCCGAAATTTTGGGGTAAAAATATTTAGGATCCCATCAAAATGTGGGATTTTTTGTTGAATTCTGTTTTGAGCAGTTGGTTGAAATTATTAATCGTTGTTCTGGCTAGAAAATGGGCTGTAATTTTAACAAACTGTAAAAGAATTAAAAAATGGGTTGTACATTATTACAAATCGCAAATGGGCCATATGTTCTCTGCCACATATGTGATGCTCACTTGTGGGACTACTAAGTTGACGTATACGGAAGGCTTTGTCAACTTATAGTCAACACACGATTCTAGCAGCAGTGGCCGTTGGATGTCCATCCAACGGTAGAAGTGCTTCTTCAATCTGGGATATTCTTGCTTCAGCCGCCCAAACCACCGCCAGCGGTACCGCCTGCTACCACCTCCCGTGGCCGGTTGTGCTGCCGCGCAGGCTTCACCGGCCCACCCTACTCCCAAATGCAGTCCAGGCTATTCCTCTACTCACCAACACCGCATGTTCTTATCCGGCGACGGTAGACTCACACCGCAGCCAAACCAGCGAACCCTCGTACTCCCCTTCGCATGGGCATCCATTGTTGTGTCTTTGCTGGCTCCGGATCGTTCCCTTCCATGACTCGCCATCATTCACCGCGTTGCTTCTCTCGGTGCAGCGTGGTCAACTTTGTCAATAAACTACAGCCATCGGAAGAAGAATGTATGTGGAGTGGCTGACAGTAGGGACCCACATGGCCCATGTTCGCACGTAGCATGTGCCCCCTTATTATGCGAAAACAAATGATTTCTCCCCCTGATAGGTTTGACGCACCAACTACATCTTCGCACGCAAGGAAGTGCGTCCTTTATTACGCGAAAATAAAAAGTTTCCTCTCCTGACAGCTAGGACGACCAGCTTTATTATGATCCATTTTGTGAAAATATAGATTGTACCGAAGATGCTAAATTGTTTTCTTTTTATTCTAACATGAAAAAGAAGAAATAAAAAAACTCAGAAAACATCTTCGCATGCAAGGAAGTGCCACCTTATTACACGCAAAAAAATGATTCTCCCCTGCTAGCTGGGACCCACCAGATTTGGACGCTGACTTGTGGGCCTACTAAGTTAATGCATACATAGGGCTTTGTCAACTTAGTCAATAAACGATTCTAGCTGCAGTGACCGTTGGATGTTAATCCAACAGTCGAGTTACGTCTTCAACCTCTGGTCTTCTTGCTCCAGCCGCCCAAACCTGCGTCAGCCGTACCACCTGCTCCAGCCTCCCGTTCCCGGCTATGCTACCGCGCAGGCCTTACCGCCCAGCCATACTACTAGTGGCCAGGCTTTCCCTCTACTCACCCACATCCCCTGCTATTCTCCAGCGGCGGCAACCTTACAACACAGCCGAACCAGTGAACCCTCGTACTCCCCTCTGCATGGGCCTCCACCTGCCTCGTCTTCCCTGGCTCAGCATCGTTCCCTTCCTAGTCCTCACCATCATTCACTGCCTGGGTGATGTCCATGCAGCATGGTCAATATGGTCAACGAATGACAACCATCAGAAGAGTAGTGTATGTGGTGAGATTGGCAGATAGACCCACCAGCTACATCTTCGCACGCAAGGAAGTGCATCCTTGTTACGTGCGCAAAAAAATGAATCCTGCCCCTGACAGCTCGGACCCACCGTCTATATCTTCGCACGGAAGGAAGTGCGTCCTTATCCTCCGTGACAGCAAGGACCCACCCGGTCAAAGCGTATGTAGTGTTGTCGCGAACGTACATACTGGTCGATCGGTCTCTCTGCAACGTTGAACCATGGACAAGCAAGCAGCGACACCTGTAGTAGTAGAGCCCCCGACGTAGCAGTTTGGGCAGTCCAGTCTAAACCATGTACTCGTATGTATAGCTAGATGCCAAAAAATACGGCCACGTACGTACATACGGGCGCAGTCTCGAACGCCTACTCGCGCATAAGTACGGCCAGGGCACGTGTACATGGAGAGGCAACGGATGGCAGCAACAGCGTCGTGTTCATCGGAAGCCAACCGGCGGGGTCGGAATGGAGAAACAGCTAGCGCTGTGTTCATCGGGAGGCAACGGAACACGTCATGTTCCTCGGGAGCCAACCGGCTTGGACGGAACAGCCGAAGCGGGGTGTGGCGTACTGCCAAATGCAGGGAAATGACCTTCTGCTAGAGCGCGTATGGTAGAAACGGGGTCCTGTTCATTGGTAAGGGTCTGGCTTATCGCAAAATGGAGGAAACAGTCTTCTGCTCGACATGCTATGGTCGAAACGGGATCATGTTCATCAGGAGGGGTTTGGGATACCGCAAAACAGAGGAAATGGACTTGTGTTGGAGTGCTACGATCGAAATGGGGGTCCTGTCCATCGGGAGGGGTGTGGCGTACCGCAAAACGGGACTCCACGGGCTACTGTTCACCCACCGTCGACTTCCTTCACCCACCGTCTACTGTACCACTATGGAAGGACATTGAGACACGCTTTTCGAGTTACTCCTTAAAGAACCTAAATGAAATCCTTCATAAGTCCATTGCTTTTCACAAAATGAAGCCTAGTGATCCTAAGTTTGATGGATATTTTGTTTGATCTTCGTGATCTCATGCGTGCTAAAGGAGATGTTGAACCATTAGCAACATTATCACGAAAACCATTAGAATATACAAACTTGCACATTGTCATGATCATAAATCTAATGAATCATTTGCCCTAGATGATGACCACATACATGATGATGATGATGATGTAGAGCATGGCTATTATGATGAAGACAAAGAATCCGACATCGAATATGAGAAGACTATGAGAAATATTGATAGTGGTTGCATCGATCACATGACTAGAGATAGAGACATGTTTGGGCTCTAACTGAATGATGGTTCACGCAAGTATGTGACTTTTGGAGACAGCTCCAAGGGTAAGGTACTTGGCCTTGGTAAGGTGGCCATATCAAATGATAGCCCCATTCAAGGGTAAGGTACTTGGCCTTGTTGAATCTCTTGGACACAATATTGTTTCCCTATCTAGACTAGTCAACTTTGGCTTCAATGTTCTACTTACTGAAGTAGACTGCCAAGTGTTTCATTGAGATAACCATAATATGGTCTTTATCCGTATCCGTAGAGGTGATCTATACATTATTTATTTCACTAAAAGAGCCCAACCTTGTACATGTCTTATTGCAAAATCTTTGTGGTACCCTGGCTCAGAGAAACCGGAACGCCCCGTATTCCAGCAAAGAGATCGAGGAGAAGTCTTCTGGAATACGGCACTGCTTAGCATAAAACAAATCAGCTCTTTATTACAATCTATATGGGTACAAGGGGATTTCATTGGGATGGCGACACTACGCCTGCTATGGTTGCTCTATGCAAGCAGCAGAACAACACGAAGAAGCAGAATAACTACTGGCAGCAGAACAACGACGACGGCGATGAACTCCACTCCCCAGGGACTCTGGCTGGAACGCTTGTCCTAGCTCGCAAACAAGGAATCCATGGCAAACAAGTAATCAAATCCGGCATGACCTGCAAACTGGCATGACATGCCAGGTTAGTACATTGAATGTACTTGCAAGCTCACAGCAACCAAGAGCGATCAAGACAAACAATATCATAGAAATTACACGTTACTTAGAAATGATGAGCATGATACTATCAATCCTGGCATGTACAACATGATACTTCTAGAATGATATGAGCATGGCATGAACGAATGAATATGATGATACTAGCATGCATCATGATGGCACTATCATGCACCAACTTACTCTTCTCGGGGTTACCTCGTAACCATCACATGCATAAGCTTACCATCATGGACATCACACGATCATCTCATGGTCCAATCAAGCTCGGTATTAACAATACCGTAGTAATCATTACATGACCACAAGGAGCTTAACCTTTACCCTTGACTCTCACATAACACCACAAGTATTCAACACCTCGGTACCCTTGATATCGTGGTGATCCTCTCACGATCACATAAAGATCAACTAACTTCGGTATCCACGATACCACCATGATCCTCTCTCAATCACAACCAACCTCTTTTTCATCATCGAACCAGGGTTGTTATTAAGCACATTATTATTATTATCACTATTGACCCATAGTGTGATCGACTACGAACTGGGCCCTTATCCGCGGGCGCAACTATCGATAGATTAAATACACACTCTGCAGAGGTTAGCACATTGTACCCACACCATGGAACCCATGGCCTCACACTCCCATTCTGGTGGACCAATGACATTTCGAAAAAAACCGATCTACTGCCCACACTCTCCCGGTTACTCCGACAAACTCACCTTTGGGCTAAGTCCTGGGTGGCCCCGATGTCAACCCATGACATCCAACGGCCACTGTCGTGAGAAAAACATAAACGGACCCAAACGGGGACAAGGATCCTTACAACAACAACGGGCACACAAGGCTTATGCCGTCCTACCCAGCCAAGGTAGCGCCCGCGCATAACCTTCCCTCATTGGAGGCACCAGCGAGAAGTATGACAATAGCCCCAGTTAGGACCCCCCATAAGGCAAGTGTGGATGCACTGGTCAGCTCGATTTGATGGCACCATGACTCAACCAACAGTTGTTCAAGTTTTATTATTATCCGGTTAAACTTGAATGCAATAAGCTGAGCCATATTAAAATAACATGATGCAACTATATTGCATGATATCAACATAAGCATGGGGGTGCAACGTAATCATCAAGCATATCAGCAACAATAAATCATATATCCGAATGAGCATGGCATACTGACGAGCATTAATATCACAAGTATAACACTACTCATGTCATAACATGACCACGAGCATCAACAATAAATACCAAGAAAGAACATGTCAAGAATACTACCAAGTAAGCATATACCCAGCTAAATGCAAAGGAACATGCATATCAACGGTATTCGGTAGCAGACAATGGTCATGCACTGAAGATTATGTCCAACACCAACATGTACTATTACCAAGCATGCCATAGGAAAGTAATACTAGCAAGAATAAATGATAACCAGGTGCATACGAACATAGCATGAAGATGAACATGAAACTATAAGAAGTACCGAAACAACGATAACAGCAGCAGACTAATAGGCACTTTTTAATTGTTCAAGTAGAAAACCATGGCTACTGCATGTATATCATGCAAGTGGTTGGTGTGGCTTGCCCGGAGATGAATGATGCACCGGGGAGAAGTGTGGAAAGCTCGCGGAACGAATTCCCGAAAAAGGTTCTCCCTCAGAGGGGGTTGATTAGGGGCAAGGGTAAAAAGATCATTTCTAGTATGTCAAACCATAGTGAAATGATATGAACAGACTGGGCTCGACGAGACGAAGATGTGGACGTTGGAATCACCTCAATCGGAGTTACGAGTAAAAAGTTATAGCCAGATGAAGTTCAGGGACCAATCTTTAAAAAGAAGTTCTACAAACAGGCCCCTGGCTGGAAAAACTGAAAGTGCATTCCTCAGATTACGTCTTCAAAACAGGGAAAACGCATTTTTGGCTAAAACAGAGGCAAAATACCCTTACTCCATCGGAAAATGTACATTTAGAAGTACGCCTCCACTTAAACACGTGGCAGAGGCGGGCCGGGCGCTGGGTCGTAGATGAGGGGGTCCCGCGGGAGATGGGCCGCATGGCCAGGGGCTGGCCTTCAACTTCGAGCCCGTGCGCGACCGAGGCAGGGGCTCATCCCGACGGTTATCACCGGAGCTACGGTCCACCGTCCGGGGCCTTCTACCCACCGGCGTTCTTAGGGGATCGAGCCTCACCCTCCTGGACCACTCAAACACCCCGAGGAGGCCCGTAGCGATGGCGACTTTGACGCTGGTGGGCGGGGTATTCGGGCGCCGGAGAACTTGCAGCTAGAGGTCGCCGAATAAGCAGGAATGGAGCTGGGGTGGCTTCTAGGTGGTGGATGAGGCACCTGGAGGTGGGGAGGAGAGAATGGGGGCCTGGGTCGCCAAAATCGTAGGAAGGAGGGGCAGCGTACATGGCGGCGATGGGTGTCGGTGTCAAAACCGGCAGATCTCGGGTAGGGGGCCCAAGCTCTGCGTCTAAGGACCAATGGTAACAGGGGACCAGGGGACACGATGTTTACCCAGGTTCCGGCCCTCTTAAAGGAGGTAACACCCTACTCCTACTTGATTATATTCGAAGGGTATGAAGATTACAAGAGTTGATCTACCACGAGATCATAATGGCTAAGCCCTAGATATCTAGCCTATGAGTATTTCGATGATGGTAATGAGGACAGCCTATATGGACTAACCCCTCCAGTTTATATACACACCGGAGGGGCCTAGGGTTTGTACAAGGTCGGTTCATAAGGGAAGGAAACACCTAGACTCTAATCTCTGCCATTTACGTATGGAGAAGTCCCATCCGGACACGGAGAATAATCTTCAACTTGGTCTTGTACGGCCCATCCACCTCGGCCCATACTCCTGGACCGGACACATGAGGACCCCCGAATTTGGGACTCCATCAGTAGCCCATGAACTTGCCTTCAATGACGATGTAGTATGCGGGTATAAGTCTTCGGCTTTGCAAGGCAGGTTCTCCACCATACTCCGGCTTGACGATAGTCCGGCATCGGCTTCTGCGTCCAGTCTTTATAATTCCTTCCCGTTCTCACCTTGATTTCCACGCATATGAGCGAATGTGAACGATCCTTTACCTTTTATATTTTAATATTTTTAGTAGGCACGGGTGGTGCTTATATAATGAAGTCAAATCTCCAAAACGGCATCCCACATCGCCCCAAGAGCAATAGAGCAGACCATGAAAAACTCAAATATGGCTAGCGTCCCTAGCTCCTCCTTGCGTCCTCATGGCCTTAAAGAGGGGGATTGGCAAAGTGGTTATGTATCCCATCTTCAGCTCAATCGTCTCCATATGCAAGGATATCTGCCCCCCGCGGATCTAATCTCCGTACGGGCATGATTAACTTCTATGGGTGATGATGCACCGGCAGAGAATTTCCCCAATCCCAGCCAAGGAGAGAGGGTGTGCTTCATCTCGTTCCTTTTTAGGGGCGTAGGATTCCCAATCCACCCTTTCCTCAGGGGTCTAATGGAATATTACAGGATCCAACTGCACAACCTCACACCAGGTTCCATTCTGTATATTTCTGGTTTTGTCACTCATTTCGAACGATGGAAAAAGTTCTTTTGCATTGTCCCCCGCCGCCAGGGCAGAGGGTCCATATTTGAGGTGGGCGGCGCCGAAGTGTGGTGCATAGCCGGACCCGGTTACCTAGTCGGGACTTTGAGGAGGGGTTCCGACGAATGGTCTTCGGAATGGTTCTACATTGAGGATGTTCCTCTTCTGGACCCTGGTCGGCATGGGCTTCCCGAATTCTCCAGTGCTCCTTTGAAGAAGCTATTCACCTGGCGTCCCAAGTCCCCTAGACACAAGGATAGTGCGTAAGTGATGATATTGGTCAGCAAGGTCAGATTGTTGACCCATTTCGGACTCTCCATCGTTGAAGTCACAGCTATTGCGATAAAGCGATGTATCCAGCCTCTTCAGTCCAGAGTGGGTCCTCTATGGAACAACAACGGGGAGGGCAACGCATCTCGCTATACACGGAATGGTCCGGATAACCAAGCCGCATTGGCTGCCATGCTAGTGGACCATTATAAGGGAGAGGAAGAAGACTTCGCCCGTCTACATTGCCGGGACGGCTTCTCCATGTACAACCCCGTTGACTGGGTAAGTTTAGTCATTCAGCACCTTTTTTATCATTGTGATGCATTAGATGAATACTCTGGTTGCTTCAAAATAGTCATGGAGGAAGGTAGTCGAGAACATCTATTGCCCTCCTCCCCAACCAGAGGACCATGCACGTCATGAAGACCCCAGATTCCTTGAAGATCCGAATATATTCGTGTAATTTAAAGACGGAGTTTATTACTAGCTGAGCCTTGATGGCTCGGAAGTAGCCATCATGGACGATTACCCCAATCTCTACCCCTTCATTAAGGTAAGTGTTCGGAAATAAAAAAGAGTGACATTTCCGCTCATAACTTTACCCTCCGCACTGGGTCGTGTCTTGGAGGATCGGCGCTCATCGAGTCATACCCAAGGTCAGGCAAAGGACAGCACCCTCAAGGAGTGGACGTACGAAGTGAAAGGAAGCTGGGGCGCCACTGAGCCTGCTCCATCACCAAAAGGGTATATTCCTTATTGCATACTTGGGCATAAAGCCGAACTTTCATTTTCATCCTCCCTCTATCATCTCAGGAGAGGTATACGGCGTATCGTTCCCAAGATCCCAGCAAACCGAGCCGTGGCCAAATGCCGGATTCGTTAACTAGGACGAGGGTGCATATAGGGGTGGCGCCGACTCATCCACCTCAAGAAGATCCGGATGAAGTGTCTATCACTAACTCCGAGGTGGAGAGCGCGATGAACCACCGTTGCTTAAAAGAGACCCTGCGTGCCCCGGTCTTTTCGGAGGAAGAGTTTACCGCTCTCAGCATTGTGGGCGCGTATATCTGAGCTGCCCGGGATGGACTTACGGGTGTTACTCTCCTGTTCTCAAAGGATATCCAGGTGAAAAATTTATGCAGATCTAATATATATATACCAGTAGCCCCCGAAACATAAAGCGGTAGGAACCAACCGATTCGAGGATCGCTTATGACCACAGGTACTCAAGGAGAAGAACAGCACATTGTCCCAGGAGCTCGAGACAAGCCGGACACAACTAAATGCCGCTGTCATCAAGCTTGAAGAAATTAAGAGTGCCCCAATGACTAGGGGAAAAGATAAAAAAACTAGAAGAAGTGAAGAAGTAGGCTGAAGAGATAAAGAGCTTAAAAGCTAAACTCTTGGAGGCACAACAGGAAAACCAAAAGCTGAAGGGCAGCATATTCGGTATAACCTTTTGAACCATCCAAAGTATCGGTATAATCATATAATACAAAATGTTATAATTCAGTTCATACAGGTATGTTGACCGGCTGCCACGAGGAGTAAGTGTCCGTGTTTCAAAGCGATGTTCTAAAAGAACTGTCAAAGATGCACGAGCGTGCTCGGAAGGCCATGAAGAATATGGCCAAGGCCTTATGGCCATCTGATGCCCCTCTAGAAAGCATGGAGGGGGTGGCAGACCTGTTCAAGGGTGCTCGGCATCGCTTCAAACTTTGGAAGACGTCCCATGCCGTGAAGGAGCGTGGGGGCATGGGCCATGGTGAATCACACTATACCGGACACGATCCGAATCATATGGCCCGAGTTGGACCTCAGGGACCAGTCAGGAAGGAAATTCCTGTAAGCTTGGTATATGACCAAGTAATGATAGCAGCAAAATATTCGCAACAAGATTGTAAGCTAGATAGCCTATTAGATGGCGTAGAAAGAGAGTAGGCATTCGATTCTATGTAGCAATGTACTTTATGACCGAACTTATCTCCTGACAAACTTATAAAAAAATCATTGCAGACCTTCGGCTTCCACCTCCGAACCAAGAAGTTGGAGTGTTTCTGTATACTATGTTTAACTAAGAAATGTTTAGTATATTTGGAAACCAGACAATCTGGTCATATTGCTCGAACAGATAAAATATGTTTGGGAGTTATGTTATATTACTATTTAATGTAAGAAACATCTTCCAAGAAAAATAGTTACATTAGGGGTTCCTTTCCTTCGATTAACATACTAAATTATGCATGCCTAAGCTCGTATCTGAAGTACAGACAGCCAATTCTGCAGTTTGTCCAAAAAAGTCTGTTTGTTTATGTGCCAACCAATTATTCCCTTAAGAATGCTAGCTTTAGGCTTCACCCGTCTGAGGTACAAGTCCGGATAACCCGGTTGTAACAATCACAGAGGTACTCCCTTAACACCCTAGCCGAACAATCGGGAACGTAGGGTATAAACACAGGAGCAAGGCAACCCAGCTTGGCAAAAACTTAAGTCATAGAGGTGCATAAAATGGAGGAAGCAACAACTGTTATGGACAAAGGAATCTTATAAGCTTTTAATAAAATTCTTCTTTAAAGAATCCCCATGTATGGTGGGGTGTATACATTTAAAGATGTGTACCCCAAATAATGCGGTTGATCCGAACATACATTAAGAAGGAAAAGGAAAAAATCAAAAAAGAAGGGAGAGTAAAAAGGGGAAAACCTAGTTAAAGTGAAACCTAGGGTGGCCGAACTATGCGTAGAATCTTCGGAGCCGGGCAGCGTTCCATGGGTTCGGCTCAAGGCGGTTATCCGCTGCATTATGAAGGCGATAGGCTCCTCCAGTAAGGACTTCATCTATGACGAAGGGGCCCTCCCATTTGGGTTTGAGCTTGTCCATTTTCTTTTCCCGGAGGCGTAAAACAAGTTTTCCGACATTGTATGTCTTAGCCAGCACTTCTATGCTTTGGTAACACATGTCTTGTTGTTAATTAAATGCGGAATGGGCTTTAGCAACATCGCGCTCCTCGTCGAGTCCGTCTAGGTCATCATGTCGATCTAATTCGGCTTCTCTCTCTTCGTACATGCGCACTCTAGGTGAGTCATGAATAATGTCGTGGGGCAATATGACCTCTGCGCCGTGCACCATCAAGAATGGTGTGTATCCGGTTGTTCGATTGGGTGTGGACTGGAGTCCCCAGAGTATGAAATCGAGTTCCTCAACCCAGTGCTTATCTGATTCCCGTAAAGAGCGCACTAGTTTGGGCTTAGTGACACTCATGATCAGACCATTGGACCTTTCGACTTGGTCGTTTGTTTGAGGGTGGTATACGGATGCATAGTCGAGTTTAATGCCCAACTTAGCACACCAAGTTTTCACCTCATCAGTTGTAAAGTTGGAGCCATTATCAGTGATGATACTGTGTGCGACACCATAGCGGTGAACTACGCCGGATATAAAGTCAATCACTGGCCTTGCCTCAGCTATTTTTACCGTTTTGGCCTATATCCACTTAGTGAATTTATCTACCATTACCAGCAAGTATTTCTTTTTGTGGCTTCCCCCTTTAAGGAGTCCAACCATATCAAGCCCCCAGACCGCAAAGGGCCAAGTAATGGGGATTTTTCTTAACATGGTGGGAGGCATGTGACTTTGATTGGCAAAAAGCTAATATCCCACGATGTTGGACAAGGGCTTGAGCGTCTGCATGCGCCGTGGGCTAGAAAAACCTGTCCTGAACGCTTTGCTTATGAGGGCTCGAGCTGCGGTGTGATGACTGCCCAGGCCAGCATGTATTTTGGCCAAGAGTTGCCTTCCCTCCTCTTCGGAGATACACCTTTGGAGGACTCCGGTAGTGCTCCTTTTGTATAGTTCACCCTCATGCACTTTGTAGGCTTTAGAGCGCCGAACTATGCACCGGGCTTCATTTCGATCATCGGGAAGCTCCTACCTATTAAGGTAGGCCAGGAATGGTTCGGTCCATGGAGCGATAATAGCCATGATCTCGTGAGCAGAGGGTGTTACCTCAATATCCGGACCGCCGATGGTGTCTGCATTGTGTTCGGCAGTTGGGGGTGTGATCAGGTCCATACTGCCTTCGCTGCTCTCAACCCACCATACTACGAATGGCTTAAAGAGCCTTTCCATGAAAGTGTTAGGTGGTACAGGGTCGCGCATAGCACCCATACGAGCGAGGATGTCGGTTGCCTGATTACTCTCTCGAGTGACATGATGAAACTCAAGTCCTTCGAATCGAGCTGATATTTTTAATATGGAGTTTCAATATGCCGCCATTTTTGGGTCCTTTGCGTTGAACTCTCCATTGACCAAGGATATTGTGAGGTTGGAATCACCACGCACCTCCAGGCATTGTATACCCATGGAAATAGCCATGCGAAGACCATGTAGCAGCGCCTCGTATTCGGCTGCATTATTGGAGTCCGTATACACAATTTGTAATACATAGCGGATTGTGTCCCCAGTAGGGGATGTTAGGATGACACCAGCCCCAGTCCGGCCAGCATTTTAGAGCCATCAAAGTACATAATCCAATTGGAGTATGAGTTATACTCTTTTGGGAGTTCATCTTCCGTTCATTCAGCAATAAAGTCGGCCAACACCTATGATTTAATAGCCTGGCGTGGCTTGTACACTATTTCAAACGGTAAAAGCTCGATGGCCCATTTGGCTATTCGTCCAGTGGCATTCCTGTTATTGATAATTTCGTTGAGTGGTACTTCGGATGCCACTATGATCGAACACTCTTGAAAGTAGTGTTGTAGTTTATGAGATGCCATGAGGACTATGTAGGCTATCTTCTGATAGTGGGGATATTGGGATTTTCAAGGTGTAAGGACCTTCGATAAATAATAGACTGGTTTTTGGGTGGGGAACTTATGTCCATCTTCCCCTTGTTCAACGACGAGCACAACACTAACTACTTGGTTAGTTGCTGAAATCTATAGGGTTGCTTGCGAGAAGGGATTTAATTTCTTCCAATCCGGCTGTGGTAGCGTCCGTCCATTTGAAGTTGTGAGTGTGTCGTAGTAGCTTGTAGAGTGGTAGTGCTTTTTCTCCCAATTTGGAGGTAAAACGGCTTAAGGCCGCGACGCACCCAACTACTTTCTGGACTTGCTTTAGGTCTGTTGGTATGGCCAACTGTGACAAAGCTTGGATCTTGGCTGGGTTTGCTTCAATTCTTCTATGGGAAACAATGAACCCTAGCAATTTTCTGGCTGGAACTCCAAACACACATTTTTCCGGATTAAGTCGTATGTCATATGTTCGAAGGTTGTCGAAGGTGAGGCGGAGATCTTCCACCAGTGTTTCGACGTGCTTTGTCTTGATGAACACGTCATTCATGTATGGTTCAACTGTTTTGCCGATTTGTTTTTCCAAGCAAGTTTGGATCATACGCTGGTAAGTAGCCCCATCGTTCTTGGGCCCGAAGGGCATATTATTGAAGCGGAAGGGACCGTAAGGGGTGATAAACGCGGTTGCGGCCTGGTCTGATTCCTTCATCTTTATCTGATGGTATCCGGAATAGGCTTCAAGGAAACACAAAGAATCGTGCCTTGCTGTTGCGTCATTGATTTGGTCGATGCGAGGCAATAGGAAGGGATCCTTAGGGCAAGCCTTGTTGAGGTCTTTGAAATGGACACACATGTGCCAGGATTTGCCCTTCTTTGGTACCATGAACAAGTTGGCTAACCAATCTGGATGTTTAATTTCCCTAATAAACCCAGCCTCTAGTAACTTGGCTAGCTCTTCTCCCATGGCTTGACAGTTGGGTTCGGAGAATCGCCGTAGTGTCTGCTTCACGGGTTTAAATCCCTTGATTATATTGAGACTGTGTTCATCCAGTCTGCATGGGATGCCGGGCACGTCTGAAGGGTGCAAGGCAAAAATATCCCAATTCTCTCATAGGAATTTGCGTAGGGCGGCGTCCACTGCCGGATCCAGCTGTGCTCTGATAGATGTTGTTTTGTTAGGGTCCATCGGGTGCACTTGGAATTTGACTATTTCCTCAGCTGGCTTGAAAGAGGTGGATTTTGATCTCTTATCGAGAACCACATCGTCCCTATCCATCATGGACCGTAGGATGGTTAATTCCCCCACTGTTAGGGCTTCAGATAGCGCCTCAAGGGCCAAGGATGCAGTTTTGTTTTCGGCACAAAGGGCTTTGTCCGGGTCGCTCGAAATTGTGATGATTCCATTGGGTCCGGGCATTTTGAGTTTCATATACCCGTAATGGGGTATAGCGTGGAAGGGTGAGAAAGCGTCCAGGCCGAGGATAGCGTGATAACCGCTATTGAAGGGGACCACATGAAAGAGAAACTCTTCGGATCTATAGTTTTTGGGCGTGTCGAATACCACATCTAGTCTAATTCTCCCCGAGCATCGTGCTTCTCGACTCGGGATAATGCCTCAAAAGGTGGTATTACTTTGCTCGATGCGTGATCTGTCCATCTGCATTTTATCGAGCATGTCCTCATAGATGAGGTTAAGCCCACTCCCGCCATCCATGAGCACTTTAGTAAGCCAAAAACCATCCACAATGGGGTTAAGTACTAGGGCGGTGGGTGCTCGGACTGAACGAGCCTTTGGTTCGTCTTCGGTCGTGAAGGTTATTGCCGTGTCGTTCCATGGGCTTAGTGCAGTAAGTTGGTGGACTTCGGCAAGGTCGCGGAGTGCCCGTTTGCGACGATTGTTCGAAGAAAATGTCTCAATGACTATGAGGACGCTAAACTTGTCCCTCTCCAGGGAGTATTTCTCTGGAGTTGTGGTGAGGATGGCCTCTCCACTTTTCGCTACTTGTCGGAGTACCCAGCATTCTCGAAGGCTATGGGTTGGGACTGTGTGCGGAGTGGCGTGTATCGGGCACGGCTTGTCCAGCAGTTCGTCAAGAACGGACATGTGTCCCGTGAAGGGTTTATTTTTGCTGCCCATAGACTGGTGGTCGGGTCACCCGCCAGGATGTATCCATTTCATCAGGACCGCACACTGCCAAAAGGCAATGGGCTCCAGTTGAGTTTTCTGGGCCCTCCATGTGCTTTCCATCGCAGAATAGTTTTGCACTACTTGTGATAGTTCCGTAAAGCTCTGTATGTGGCAACAGTCGAGGGCATTCAATATTCCCTCGTCGGTGCAATTACGATGAAAGACTGAAACTACGTCATCGTCTGGGTAGTCTTTAACCCTGTTTTTAACAAGTAGGAATCTAGCCCAAAAGTGGTGGACTGATACGCCTCCAATGTATCTACTTTTCCAAACACTTTTGCCCTTGTTTTGGACTCTAACTTGCATTATTTGAATGGAACTAACCCGTACTGGCGCTGTTTTCAGCAGAATTGCCATGGTTTTATTTTTGTGCAGAAATAAAAGTTCTCAGAATGACCTGAAAATCCACAGAGACATGTTTTGGAATTAATAAAAAATATTGGCGAAAGAATCAATGTAACGGGGCCCACACCCTATTCAAGAGGGTGCGGGGCACGCCCCCAGCCTCATGGGCCCCCTGGACCTCCACCGACCGCAACTCCAACTCCATATATTCACGTTCGAGGAGAAAAAAAATCAGAGAGAAGGATTCATCGCGTTTTACGATACGGAGCCACCGCCAAGCCGTAATATTCCTCGAGAGGGCTGATCTGGAGTGTGTTCGAGGCTCCGGAGAGGGGAATCCGCCACCATCGTCATCATCAACCATCCTCCATTACCAATTTCATGATGCTCACCACCGTGCGTCTGTAATTCCATTGTAGGCTTGTTGGACGGTGATAGGTTGGATGAGATTTACCATGTGACCGAGTTAGTTTTGTTAGGGTTTGATCCCTAGTATCCATTATGTTCTAAGATTGATGTTGCTATGAGTTTGCCATGCTTAATGCTTGTCACTAGGGCCCGAGTGCCATGATTTCAGATTTGAACCTATTATGTTTTCATGAATATATGTGAGTTCTTGATCCTATCTTGCAAGTCAATAGTCACCTACTATGTGTTATGATCCGGCAACCCCGAAGTGACAATAATCGGGACCACTCCCGGTGATGACCGTAGTTTGAGGAGTTCATGTATTCACTAAGTGCTAATGCTTTGGTCCGGTAATCTATTAAAAGGTGACCTTAATATTCCTTAGTTTCCAATAAGACCCCGCTGCCACGGGAGGGTAGGACAAAAGATGTCATGCAAGTTCTTTTCCATAAGCATGTATGACTATATTTGGAATACATGCCTACATTACATTGATGAACAGGAGCTAGTTTCGTGTCACCCTATGTTATAGCTGTTGCATGATGAATTGCATCCGACATAATTATCCATCATTGATGAATTGCCTACGAGCTTTCCACATATTGATCTTTGCTTAGTTACTTCTCCGTTGCCGTTGTTAGGATTACTACAAAACTGCTACTGTTACTTTTGCCACCGTTACCATTACTTCCATACTACTTTGCTACTAAATACTTTGCTGCAGATATTAAGTCCTTCAGGTGTGGTTGAATTGACAACTCAGCTGCTAATATTGGAGAATATTCTTTGGCTCCCCTTGTGTCGAATCAATAAATTTGGGTTGAATACTCTACCCTCGAAAACTGTTGCGATCCCCTATACTTGTGGGTTATCAAGACCTTTTTATGGCGCCGTTGCCGGGGAGCATAGCTCTATTCTTTGAGTCACTTGGGATTTATATTTGCTGATCACTATGAGGAACTTGAAAGATGAAAGAACCAAGATTTTTCCCTCAACTACGAGCGGAGGTAAGGAACTGCCATCTAGCTCTGCACTTGATTCACCTTCTGTTATGAGTCAATTTGCGACACCTACACCTACACCTGCTATTGATTCTGATATGTCGCATGTTACTATTGATGCCACTTCTGCTATGCATAATGCTTATGATGATACTACTTCTATGTAACATCCAAAATTATCAATTTGAAATGTTATACATTAGATCATCATTGCATATCATATTTTATTGCATTTTGGCTTGATCCTAGAAATTTCACGCAACTCAAGGACCCACGGAGAGAGTTGGAGATTTCGATATTTTCATATTTGAGTTTTCTCAAAATTTGAAAATAGGATCATTTGATTTTAATTATTTTATCTTCGAATATTTCTTATACAAAAATAAAAGATAGGGAATAAAATGACTTTCCGAAAATAAAGAAATATTGAGGATTTAATAATAAAATCAAATAAGAATTTATTTCGGAGTTTATCGCTATTTTTATTTGAATTTAGGAAAAATGCACATTTTTGAAAATTGTATTTAGGCCCCAAATAAATGTACATCTTGTCCAGCTTATTTTTAGAGGACGGGGAAAATTTATTTCGGGATTTTTGGAGTCCGTTTATTATTTCTTTTCTTTCTTTTTTTGCACGTTCGAATTGTTTAAAAAAATCGACTCCGGGCCATACCCGAGCGGGACTCTGCCCGGGGGGGCCTTTATAAGCCCCCTCCCCCGCCGAAACCCATCGCCAGCCCAGCCCGCCGCTGCCGCCCGAAACCCTAGCCGCCACCCCGCCGCCGCCGGTCGCCGCCGCCGCCGGAGCCGCCAGACCCCGCCTCGCCGGTAGCTGCCGCCGTTTTTTTTATAAAAACCGATCGGTTTTTTTAGAACCCTACATCCGTTTTTTAGATAGGTTCGTCAGTTTTTCTGGTTTATTTATTTAACGGACGTTCGTCTATATGTTCGTTTTAACGAATGGTTTTTGTCATTTAGCCGCAAACAGCGAACGTTCGTTCGTTAGTCTGTTCGTCCGTTTTTCTTTTCCTCGGATTTTCCGCGATTATTTCCGATCGCGATTTCCGATCCGATTTTCGTTCTAGTATAACTTTTCGCTCGTTTATCGGAATCAGGCGATTCAAGCGCCTGGAGTTTCGCTCGAAACCCTCTTTCCATTTAACCAACTCAAACAAGTTTTTGCTACTCTAAAACTTGACTTAAGTCCAGATTAGTAAATGAAGCTTGTTTCTTTCGCCGTTGACTTTCGTTGCTTCGTTTGATTTGATTCTTTTTGCAAACCGGCGTTCTTAAGTTGAACTTTCTAGTTAGCTCTCTTATTTGAGTTTTACCTGTGCATTAGATGAGTGCTTATTGTATGCTTGTTTGTTTGCGATAGAGTACCCGGAGTGCGCCACTAGCTACTACAAGTCTCTAGGTTTCACGGATCATCAGCAAGGCAAGTAATACTTTGATAATACCTCTTTACTACCCAGTTTTATTGCATTAGATCAATCCTAAAACAATTGCATGATTAGGATCTGATTAATATGTGGGTTTTGGGAAGTAGATGAGGTAGAACCTATTACCTGTTTATTATCAAACCTTTGGGAGTTACTTCTACGTTTGCTTACATTGCTATGTTATGCTAGTAGACGTGGATTGGGTGAGTGTATCCATGACAGATGTGAGATTGTTAATTGATGGTTTACTTAAGGTGGCAACTTTAATTCACATCTGGATGGATTGAGGCACCTGGGGAACCCAGTGTTGCCTGTATTTTTCGAAATCTCGGGGTACCGTGTGATTATCCTATGTACCGCCACCCAGGCTCAAAGGGATCATAAGATTATTCATGCTAGAAACTTCCGTATGTAGTCGCAAGCTACTATGGGCTCTAGCGTAGTTGATTAAGTCGTGTGAACTCTTACAATGGTAGACTAGCAGATGTAGGGGAAAGTAGGTGTAACTGTCTACCCATCGTAAGGTGCAAACGCTTCTGAAAGACTATGTCTCGGTCATCCATTTCTCAAACAGCATGTAGTGCGAGAATTCCAATGGAGGAGATCGAGTCTTGCGGGGAAAAGTGCGCAAACCTCTGTAGAGTGTACAAACTAATCGTGGTTAGCCATGTCCTCGGTTATGGACGTTTTGAGTATCTAGTACCTGGATTATCATGTGTATCTCATCATGTTACTTAATTTAATTTGTTGGGTTTTAATGATGATGCTTAACTGGATTGAGTTGAGTGAACCTTCTCAATGTTTAACAACCGCCATGATAGTTAAATAAAATTTACTCCTTTGTTGTAGGGAAAAATTGGCTTTATGCAAAAACTGTAACCGTAGAGCTTTACACCAGCCATATATGCATGTAGTATAGCATTATTTCTGTTCATTACTCTCTATGTGTTACATTGCCAGCATATTCCATGTGTTGACCCATTTTCGGGCTGCAACGTTGATGTTGCAGACTTTTCAGACGACGAGTAAGGTGCCTTAGGTCGTGGTCTTATACTCAGTGATGCCGTTGGAGTTGATGGACTCGCTTATCTTCCAAGCCTTCCGCTGTTATCGTTATTAGATGGCTTTAAGCCATATTATTTGTAATAAGTTCTCTTTTGAGACATTGGATGTAATAAGTGTGTGATTGCTACTCTTCTATAAATCCTTCAAGTACTATGTGTGTCAGCATTACCAATCCAGGGATGACACTGATGCATAGAGATCAGACTGTTTGAGGTCTGGTCGCTACAAGATGGTATCAGAGCACACGCTGACTATAGGACACGGCCACTAAGGTAAAGCCCTAGATCACCACTCTCTTATCATTTCTGACTCCTCTCCTTTTCTACTCTTTTAGGATGGTGGATGCCAGGAACAAGTTCACACAACCCGATGAAGATACACCCTTCGAACGCCACTTGAAGGAAGTCACTAGATACCTGAACATAGGAGTACCAAGCTTCACCGGGACCTACATCGCCACTTTACCAGAAGAGGAGCATTGGATGATTCAAGTTCAAGTTCCAGGAAGGACGTTCATGCCCGTCACTGAGCCCATAGAGTTTTCCTTTGATGCACCAACCTGGAGTCCAGGAAAGAGCATGGCAGCCCACATTACCATGGGACGTATTGGAGAAGTTTACCACAAGGATCTCAAGGATACTATTTACCAGATTTGTGGGCGCCAAGATGAGTAATGGGAGATGATCAGTACCAGGAAGGATAGATCAATTGCAGCTTTCATCCAGGAGCTAAACCAGCACATTCGTCGCTAGTAGAACCAGATGTGCGCTAGCATGATAGATCTGAAGAAGGCATTGACGACGATCACGGAGCTGGAAGAAGAACTCAAGTCTACACGCGATGGATATGAGGAGGAAATGACGACACTCGTGGAGAAGAATGATGATCTTAAGAAGAAGCTAAAAGTATTCATGGGATTCCCCGCGACTGGAGGAGAAGACGATGATTGCACTTGCCCCGAGAACTACATCATCATTGACGACACCGACTCGGACCCAGACGAAAGCAATGATGACTTTGTTGATGAAGCTAGAGCAGATATCATGGAGTCTTCGATCGATCAATTTTTCTAGTCGACCACCATAACAGTAGTAGATTCCCCCCATGTATATAGTATAGTCCGAGCACCTTTTGTAACGGTAATTAGACCGTTGTATGCCCTTGTTTGAATTGATTGAAGTGATATTATTTGCATTTGTCTCATGTGCATATGGGTAGTGTTATTCTCTCTAGACCTCATTCTATTCTATATTCTCATCTTTTCTAAACCCTCAGATGCCTCCGAGACGTGATAATGGATTTGCTTTCCCATCGGAGCTCACTCAGTTGATACAGCAGCAGAATGCATTGATGCAGATGCTAGTCTAGAATCAGAATCAGGGGAACAACAACAACAACCCACCACCACCACCACCTATTGATCACTTAGCCCGTTTCTTGAGGCTGAATCCACCAGTGTTCTCCAATAGCACCGAGCCGATAGTTGCATATGATTGGCTCCACAGGATGGGAAGGGAGTTGACCACTTCAGGATGCATAGATGCGGAGAAGGTGCATTTTGCCGCACATCAGCTTGATGGGCCTGCAACATCATGGTGGGAGAATTTCACAGCCACTTATCCCATCGACACTGTCACATGGGACCAGTTTCAGTAGGCTTTCCATACTGGTCATGTTTCAGCAGGAGCTATGGCCATGAAGAAGCGTGAGTTTTGCAAATTGCGCCAAGAAGGGCGTACAGTTGGCCAGTATGTGGATGACTTTAGTAAGCTAGGACGTTATGCCCCAGATGATGTTGCTACGGATGCAGCTAAGCAGGAGAAGTTTCTGGAAGGACTGAATGATGAGCTGAGCATGTAGTTGATGGTAGCAACCTTCAGCAATTACCAGGAGTTGGTAGACCGAGCTCTCATGATTGAAGGGAAGCTCACACAACCATAGTGGTCCCAAGAATGGTAATGGGAATGGAGGAAGCAACGGCCAGAACCGTACCAACCCATCAACCCAGCCAAGAAGGACCTGAGCCACGTCACGTGCTACAAGTGTCACAAGACTGGACATTATGCCAATGAATGTCCTGAAGCTAAGAATGGAAACGGAAATGGAAGCTCTGGGAAGAAACCGAACCCTTTCAACAGGGGACAGGTGAACCATGTTAACGTGGAGGAGATTGAAGCCCAGCCAGATGCAGTAATAGGTAAGTTTTTGGTTAAGTCATTTACTGCAGTCGTTCTTTTTTATACTAGTGCATCGCATTCATATATATCAAGGGGATTTGTGGATAAGTATAAACTGCCCACCAAGGTTCTTAGAACACCTATGTTAGTAAGCTCACCAGGAGCGGAGTATATGGCCAGTCAAGGATGTTTTCAAGTGCCATTGACCATAGGTAGGCATGTTTTCCCCTTGGGTCTAATCATTTTGGAGTCGCAAGGTTTGGATGTGATTCTGGGTATGGATTGGCTATCTATGTATGGAGGAAACGTCGATTGCGCCAGTAAGTCGATTTTGCTTACCACCCTAGAAGAAAGAAGGATCAAGTATGTATCCCGGCACGAGCCGAAGAGGACTCAAGTGAATTCCTTATCAGGAGTTGTACAAGAGGAAGTACCAGTAGTGAAGGATTTCCCTGACGTATTTCCGGAAGAGTTGCCAGGCATGCCACCGGATAGAGACATTGAGTTTTTGATTGAGCTTTTGACAGGCACAGGGCCGATATCTAAGAGACCGTATAGGATGCCCGCAAAAGATTTGTAGGAAATTAAGAAACAAATTAAGGAGCTACTAGATAAAGGCTATATTCGCCCAAGTTCTTCACCTTGGGGATCGCTAGTGCTTCTAGTGGAGAAGAAGGATGGATCATTGAGGATGGTTGTTGATTATCGAGGATTTAATGAAGTCACAATCAAGAACAAGTACCCACTGCCGATGATCAATGATCTGTTTGACCAGTTGCAAGGAGCTAAGGTATTTTCCAAGATCGATCTACGATCAGGATACCACCAGCTGAAGATTCGAGAGCAGGATATACCAAAGACAGCTTTTACCACCAGGTATGCGCTGTATGAGTATACCGTTATGTCATTTGGTCTGACTAACGCACCTGCCTATTTCATGAACATGATGAACAAGGTGTTTATGGAGTTTCTGGATAAGTTCGTCGTGGTGTTCATTGATGATATTTTGGTCTACTTGAAGAATGAAGAGGAGCATAAGGAGCATTTGCATTTGGTACTTGGGAAGCTCAGAGAACATCAGTTGTATGCCAAGTTCAGCAAGTGTGAATTTTGGTTGAAGGAAGTTGGATTTCCCGGACATGTTATATCAGGGGAAGGAATAGCAGTAGACCCCACCAAAGTTGTCATTGTGACAAATTGGGAAGCCCCAATGATAGTTGGAGAGATCCGAAGTTTTCTTGGACTCAGAGGATACTACCGGAGGTTCATTGAGAATTTCTCGAAGATTGCGAAGCCCATGATGGAGTTGTTGAAGAAGGACACTAAGTTCAACTGGACTGAGGAATGTGAGGCTAGTTTCTAGGAGTTAAAGAAACGTTCGGTTACATCACCAGTGTTAATTCTCCCAGATCAGCGCAAGGATTATGAGGTGTACTGCGACGCTTCACGTTGAGGACTTGGAGCAGTGCTTATGTAGGAGGGAAGAGTTGTTTCGTATGCCTGACGACAGGTTAAGCCCCATGAGTTGAATTATGCTACACATGATTTGGAGTTAGCAGCCGTAGTGCACGCATTGAAGGCATGGAGACATTTTCTCATCGGAAACCATTGTGAGGTGTACACGGATCACAAGAGTTTGAAGTACATCTTCACACAGAAGGAGTGAATCTCAGGCAAAGGAGATGGTTGGAACTCATTAAGGATTATGATATGAGATTGCATTATCATCCCGGAAATGCTAACGTAGTAGCCGATGCATTGAGCCGCAAGAGCAACGTCAACACACTCATGACCGGAGAGTTAACTAAGGAGTTAGCCGAAGATCTTCGCGAGCTATGTTTGGAGATAGTTCCGAGAGGTTATGTAGTAGCATTGGAGATTCAGTCTACTTTGATGGACAAGATCAGAGAAGCTCAGAAGACTGACAAGGATATTGCCGAGATAAAGGAGAAGATGAGTAAAGGAAATGCTAAAGTATTTCGTGAGGATGAGCACGATACCTTATGGTTTGAGGACCGCGTTTATGTGCCTAATGATCCAGAGATCAGGAAGTTGATTCTACAAGAGGCCCATGATTCGCCGTATTCGATTCACCCAGGAAATACCAAGATGTACTTGGATTTGAAGGACACTTTCTGGTGGACCGGAATGAAGAAGGATATTGCAGAGTATGTAGCAGTTTGTGATGTATGTCAGAGAGTAAAGGCAGAGCATCAGAAGCCAGCAGGATTGCTACAGCCATTGCCGATACCCGAATGGAAGTGGGATAAGCTAGGCATGGATTTTATTACAGGATTGCCCAGGACTCGTTCAGGCTATGACTCAATATGGGTTGTAGTCGATCGTTTGACGAAGGTAGCTCATTTCATCCCAGTGAAGACCACTTACACCAGTGCTAAGTTGGCGAAGATATACATGACCAGGATCTTATGTCTGCATGGAGTTCCGAGGACCATTGTATCAGATAGAGGAACCCAGTTTACCTCAAAGTTCTGGAATCAGTTGCACGGAACTTTGGGTACCAGGATAGAATTTAGTACAGCCTTTCATCCACAGACAGATGGACAGACCGAGAGAGTCAACCAGATTTTTGAGGACATGTTGATAGCTTGTGCGCTAGATTATGGATCTAGTTGGGACGACAATTTGCCATATGCCGAGTTCTCTTACGACAGCAGTTATCAATCCAGTTTGAAGATCGCCCCTTTCGAAGCCTTGTACGGAAGGAGGTGCAGGACACCGTTGTTGTGGGATGAAGTTGGAGACCGTCAGTTGTTTGGGCCAGATTTGATTAAAGAGTCTGAACAAAAGGTGAAGTTGATTCGCGATAGGCTCAAGGTAGCCCAATCCAGGCAGAAGAGTTATGCAGATTCTAAACACAAGGAGACAGTTTCGAAGTCAGAGACAGAGTTTATCTTCGTGTATCTCCACTTCGAGGAGTTAAGCATTTTGGAGTTAAGGGAAAGTTAGCACCACGTTTTGTGGGACCGTACAAAGTTTTGGAGCGTATGGGAGAAGTTGCGTACAAGTTGGAGTTGCCCGAAGGATTGTCAGGAGTTCATGATGTGTTTCACGTTTCCCAGTTGAAGAAGTGCCACGCGGAGATGGCCGATATACCGCTGAGAGATATAGTGCCTCTGGAAGCGATTCAGTTGGATAGTGATTTGACCTATGAGGAGAAACCAGTTAAGATTCTCGATTTTGCCAGCCGAGTGATGTGCAGCAAGGTTATCAAGTTTTGCAAAGTCCAGTGGAGCCACCATACCGAGGATGAAGCCACCTGGGAGCGAGAGGAAGATCTACGGAAGGACCACCCTCACCTATTTTCTAGCCAACCCGAATCTCGAGGGCGAGATTCATCTTAAGGGGGTAGGTTTGTAACATCCCAAATTTTCAATTTGGAATATTATACATTAGATCATCATTGCATATAATATTTTTTGCATTTTGGCTTGATCCTAGAAATTTCACGCAACTCAAGGACCCACAGAGAGAGTTGGAGATTTAGTTATTTTCATATTTGAGTTTTCTCAAAATATGAAAATAGGATCATTTGATTTTAATTATTTTATCTTCGAATATTTCTTATACGAAAATAAAAGAGAGAGAATAAAATGACTTTCCCAAAATAAAGAAATATTGAGGATTTAATAATAGAATTAAATAAGATTTTATTTTGGAGTTTATTGCTATTTTTATTTGAATTTAGGAAAAATGCGTGTTTTTCAAAATTGCATTTAGGCCCCAAATAAATGTTCATCTTGTCCGGCTTATTTTTAGAGGACGGGAAAAATTTATTTTGGAATTTTTGGAGTCCGTTTAGTATTTCTTTTCTTTCTTTTTCTGCACGTCCGAATTGTTTTAAAAAAACGGCTCTGGGTCGTACCCGAGCGGGACTCCGCCCGGGGGCCTTTA